>NC_133840.1:2377500-2702500 GCF_047830755.1 Zonotrichia albicollis
GGGAATTTGGGGTACAAAGGGGCAGTTCTGTGCTCTGGTGGGTGTCAGGGGCACCTGTGTGCTGTGAGGGTGGTGTCACCTGTGCAGGGCTGGATCCCAGCAGGACTGACAGCGGTGGGACAGTAAATTGTCACCTCCCTGTGTCACCTCCCTGTGTCACCTCAGCAGGGCATGGAAAGGCTTCAAATTCTACCCTGCTACTGCTCTGCCTCTGCACAAACTCCAGCTCCAGGGCATTTTCCTAATGGTAAAGTCCAGCTGCTGTATGAGGAATAATTAATAATTTAATTGGAATTTTTAAAGGGCAGCAAGATTCATAACTAAAGGTGCAGAGTGAGGCAGCACTGCCAGAGCCCTCCTGTCACCCTGAGTGTGAAATCTGCCATGTGTAACTGCTCCAGTTCCTTTCCTACACATTCATAGGAAAATGCTGCAGGAACAGGAACAAGTGTGAAATTCTTCCTGCCCAATAACCTGACCAGAACTTTTCCTCCCAAGCAGGATGCCTGTGTGCCCTTTGATGCTGCAAGCACAGAGTCCTTGCAGAAATGCTGCAATTAGTGAGGCAGTAAAGAGAGCAGAAGCATGGATGTGGTATGGTCAGGCAGGCTGGGGGAAAGTGCCCATTAGGACACTGAAGGCAGAAAAGTTGTAGCTGTTGATGTAAAATGACCAATTGCCCAAACATGGTTAACCAAAAGGACTCAAAAGAGCTTATATTTAATACATAATTAAAATGTCTGCTGTCAATGGTGCCTTTCACCCCTAGAGCTCCCAGAGTGCTCCATAAACTCCACACTTGCACTGTCACTGCTGTCCAGCCCCAGATTTAGGGAAAATGTCCCAGATGGGCCCAAATTCCTCAGTGAAGATCCTTGAGGATCCTCAGGGGTCTGCAGGCTGGGGGGATGGACACTGCCCTGAGCAGGGACACAGGGACCTGCAGAAGGGGACACCAGGACCTCAGTGGGGTCTGGAGAAAATCTCAGCCTCAGAGCAATACCTGAATGGTTTTATTTATGCTCTTAAGCATCAACAATTAAAAACCTGGTCTGGGTTTCTTTTAGAAGAAACAAACTGCTGAGCTATATTTAGCTCAGAACTCTCCTGCTAGCAAGAAGTGTGGCTGTAAATAATTGTATTCCTAAAGGAAAAAATGAGGAAGTTGAGGACGGAGGTTACCCCTGGGCACAGGTCAGTGAGGAAGGTGTGTGCTCACCCCAAATCCCCTCCTGGGCTGGATCAGGCCAGGGGAAGGTGACAAGGATCCTGCTCACGTCAGAGGAAAACCACGATCACTAAATAACAAAATGAAATTAAGATGTACAAACCTGCTGTCAGGCTGTGGCTTTGGAAGGGTCCTACTCTTCTTGTGGTTCATCAGCTGCTTGAGCTTCCCTGGAAGGGTTTGAGCCCTGGAGGCTGCTTAAATTCACATGTCACCACCTTCCCCTCCAGCACTGATAGCGGCCAGCTGCGCTCTCAGGAGTTTTTTGGTAAGGGATATTTTTCAACATTGCTAAAAGTGCATTTGTAATAACAGCAACGCTCTGCAAAACCATCCCAAAGCAGAGCTGGCTGCTCTCCTCAGCACTCAGATGGGATGCAGAGAAGGGAGAGGGACAAAGCAGTGTTTGAGTTGTGATTTTCACAGAGTTCAAATGCCTGAATGGTGGAAAGTATGTACCTAAATGGTGTGTAAAATTGTTACGGGAATTAGGGAGAGCCACACCATGACAAGCAGGGCTCTCTAACATGGAAACATTGGAAACCTTTTAAATCAGACAAATAAATTCTCCCTATCAGGAGTCCAGAAGAAGAACACAGGGCCTAGAATAAGACCCAGGCCCTGCATTTCACAGACCCACCAGCTCAGCCCTGCTGCTGCACTTTTGCTCTGATTTGCTTTCAAACACTTTATTCTTGGTTTTGTTCTTTCCAAGATAACCCAGCTGAAAATTGAGAACAACCCCTTTGCCAAGGGCTTCCGGGGCAGCGACGACAGCGACCTGCGCGTGGCTCGGCTCCAGAGGTACCTCCCTCCCTCCCTCCTTCCTCTTCCTCCTCTTCCTCCTCACACCTGCAGCTCCTGGGCAAGCAGCAGGCCGTGCCAGAGTGTGTGCTGGTGCCTCAGTGGCACTGATGTCCCTCAGAAGCCCCTCCTGACACACTCTGTGCTGTCAGCCCTGCCCACACCCAGCGCACGCGATGAGTTCATCGTCTGAAGCAAAGGGGGTGAAGTCACTGCCTGGAGATGCTCTGGGGGAGCCAAAACAAGATTTCCTCACTCTGCTGATGAAATTCTGATGATGCTGATCTCTGCCTAACCAGCCTTCATTTTTCTCACCTCTTCCAGCAAAGAATATCCAGTAATTTCCAAAAGCATCATGAGGCAGAGGTTGGTGTCCAGCCACGGCCAGCTGTCAGCAAAGCCAGATGTGAACCCACTCCATGGGAATCACCAGAGCCTGCAGCATTATCAGTATGAGAATGGTGCTCACATGCAGTTTGCAGCTTCAGATACTCAAGATCTGCCACTCAACACCTTCACAGCACAGAGAGATTCAGGGCTCTTCTACCATTGTCTAAAAAGAAGAGGTAACTAAAAAACTCGAGTTCACAGCTAAAAAAATATCACAGAAAATGAACCTGAGACCGTGAGTTTGGTTTGGATTGGTCTCTTGGGCCTTGATCTTCAACAATACTGCTGTGATTGGAGTGTTTTGGAGGTCAGGGGCAAGAGCTGCTGTTTGGAGCAGTTTTTAGTGGGTTTGTCCCATAGAAGGTAAATTCAGACTCTGAGACAGAGCTGAAACAATTAATTAGAATGTGTAATTCAAATGGCACAGAGCTTCAGTGGAAATTATCCATTGTTAGGATCAGCTGAATGGAGAATTGTTTGCAGGAAGCCATTAGCATTACCAAAATTCTACACTTTCCAAGGCAAAGCCATGAGCAATCCCCTCAGTGTCTGCAGAGCAGTGGGACTGTGGGAGCTTGGTATGAGCAGCCCTTTCCTCTCATCCACTAATTCTCAAATTTAACTGAGCTGTGACTGCATTCTCTTCCTTTTAGTCCAGCATCAGATGAGATCATGGCATGTTTTAAGTTAAATGGAAAAATTTTGCACAGAAGAAAAAAATCCTTCTATTTGCATGTCTCACTGCTTGCTAATTTATTTAAGCTGGGAGAATCCTCTGATCATGGCTAAATGAAGAATCTAACAGCACCAGTAATGAGGGCTGCAAGGCAAATGTGTAATTTTAGCAGATGTTTAATGTGCAGATGAATTCACTAATTCATGCAGAGAATATTCCTAATAAATAACAGAAAGCTGCTGGGGAGCAGGGCTGTGGTCCTCCCAGGAGGAGAGGGGCTGTGCAGAGCTGAGCGAGGGCTGCTCACTGGGAAAGGGCTCCTTTATCTGGAAATATTCCTGCAGCTTTTGACGTGAATATCTGGGCAATGTAGAGCCAATTCTGCAGTGACAGGAAGGCAGGCTGTGATAAGAGACTTTAAGAGACTTCTTGAGTTTGTCAGGAGGAACCGTGCGGGTGTCAGGGCCCTCCTTATCTGGATGAACGTGGAGTAATCCCTGATGTGAGAAGAGTCCCTCACTTAAGCTGACAAATGTCACCGCAGCGCTTTGAGGCCGGGGAGGATTAGCCTGACATTTGCAGCACAATGTCGTTTTGATGTTGTACATTGTTTTCCCAAAGTAAGATGGTTGAACTGGATTAAGCTGAGAGAGGGCACCGCTTTAGTGCAATGACCGCGGCCTCCGAGGGCACTCCCCGGCCACACCGCTGCTCAGCGTGAATGAATTTCTCTTGCAGAAAGCGCTCGGCACCTGGACCTGCCCTGCAAACGCTCCTACCTGGACGCCTCGTCCTCGGTGGGGGACGATCACTATTTCCGCTCGCCGCCGCCCTACGAGCAGCAGATGCTGAGCCCGTCCTACTGCGGCGAGGTGGCCCCCAGGGAGGCCTGCATGTACTCTGGCTCCGGCGCCGACATCGCCGCCGTCTCGGCCGTCGACGATTTGCCGCCGCCGCCGCCGCCGCTGAGCTGCAACATGTGGACTTCAGTCGCACCTTACAGCGGCTACAGCGTGCAGACCATGGACACTGTGCCCTACCAGCCCTTCCCGCCGCATTTCCCCGCCGCGCCCATGATGCCGCGGCTGCCGCCGGCCATGGCGGGCCAGGCCTCGCAGCCGCCGGGGAACGGCCCCTTCAGCGTCTACAACCAGCTGGGCCCGGCCCCGGGCCGGGAGCGCGGCCCCGCCGCCGCCTTCCCCAGGGAGCGGGGACACCCGGCCGTGTGCGAGCGGAAAGCGCCGTCCCCGCACCTGAACGCGGCCAACGAGTTCCTGTACTCGCAGGGCTTCTCGCTGGCCCGGGAGTCGTCGCTGCAGTACCATTCAGGGATGGGCGCTGTGGAGAACTGGACCGACGGGTGACCCCCGAGGCCGCAGCCGCCCTTGTGCTCCGGGACAGTGCAGGCAGCGTCGATACCTGTGGGTAACTTGCACTTCGCTGAGACACATGTGCATTTCCAGAGGGATCTGTGTGCGTGAAGAGCTCGTATCTTCAGGCACACACAGAGTTCCGTCTCCTGTCTCAGTGGGCTGGATTCATCAGGCTCTCAGTGACTCCCAAATAAATTCATTCTCGTGTCTTCATGCAGTAGGAACCATCCTCATGACTAACGAGTGACGTAGCTAGTCATGTTCTTTTGCTTGTAATGTCAAACATCCGTGAGCAAATTTTGGCTATTTGGGAAAAATACGAGCTTCACTTTTACGGTCCTTGGCTCACGAAGCCGCAGCTCCCAAAGCTCCGAGGAAATCCCCGCTCGATCGGTCGCGCAGCTCAAGGACTGCCGCGGCAGCGCCTCTTTAGCCCTTTGGATCCCTGGAGATTCCAAAGGGATCCAAATTCCCGAGGGATTTGTTCCCTGGCAGCGCGGGAGCGGCGGGCCGGGCCCGAGCAGGCCCCGATGCACAAATGTCTCCTTTGCCCCCACAGCGGCATCGGGCGTGGCTGGGGGAAGCGAAGAAGTGAAGAGTTAAGTCCGAGGCCAAACAGCAAATTAATTAATTAATTGCAGCGTTAGGAACAGACCCAGTGTCTTCAGACTCCCATCCCTTGATTGAATCACATTTGCTTATTGCAATATATTTATGAAGTTTAAGCTTAAAAGTCGCTAATACTTTCCAGAACCAATTTCTGTAGTTGCTGGTCCTTGATTTCTTTCGTATTCAGCTGAAACGTGCCTTTTGTGCTATGTTCTTTTCTTTTGCAGCTAACTCAGATTGTCTTCAGCCTGAAGGAGGCCTAGAGGAATATTTTCCCAATGGTGGGGTGAGGAGGGAGGAGCTCCCGTGCCCCGCCAGGCTTTACAGTGTACAGATCTTTGCAGAGCAGGTGAAATCTGTGAGCAGAGCATTCATGGAAGGCCCAGGGCCACTCCTGGCAGTGCCCTCTGTGTCCCTGCGGTTCCATCGCAGGCGGGGTTTGATCATCTCAGCCCCGGTGGCGCTGGCAGGAGCTGTGACACCAAATTCCCTTTGTCCTCAGCCACAAAGGCCCTGAGCCCCGGGCTGTGCATGGGTGACACTGCGGTGACACCGAACAGCTCCATGTTCCACCTTTGGTCATCGCACAGAGGGGTTTTGTGTCATTGCTTCCCAAAGAGGCAAAGGCAGAGAGCTGAAATGCGCGTTTGGGAGTGGGGAGGTGCTTCTGTGCTTTGGTGAATCCACCCCAGGAGGAGCCCCAGGGATGGGGCTGTGCCAGCCCCGAGGGCACATTCCAACCAGGACAGTCCCTGCAGCCACTCAGCAGAATTCCTCTGTGGCTGGTGGGGATTTTGTAACCAGATTTTGGAAATCACTACAATTTTTGCATGCTCAATAGCTATTTATATACATATATATTTTATATATATATATATATATAAAATTATATATATCACAAATGCAGGCCACGTGTCCAATTCAGCTTTGCTTTTAATGAATGAAATACTTAATAAAAATGAATGTTGCAAAGGGGTTTTTTTTTTTTTTGGAAAGACATCTATTTAAATTTTTTTTATTACACACCTTTGATGTAAAAACTAAGAATTGGTTAGACAAAAAAACCATATATACTACAGATAAATCTTTATTAGAAACCACATTAGATACAGGTGGTATGGAATTTTTAAATGTTTGTTACATAGCATGGACATTTTATTTTACATATCAGAACATAAAGTCGTTTTACTACTACAAGCTGTCTCTGGGTGCATTTCAATAATTAGTATAAAAATGTTCCATGGTGAATTAAGATGTCTTGTCTCTCTTCTGTCTCCTGCTGCCGGGCTACACCACCCTCCCCTTCCCACCTGGCCCTTTCTCACCATCCCAAAGCTCCACCATGGGCTTTTTGGTGCCCTTGGGTTTATTTGGGATTTTCCAGGTGTTTCTTTGTTTAGGGCACACCTGAGTGGATCTGAGCTCTGAGTTAAAGCAGCCTCTGGTGCCCAGAGCTGCAGTGCCAGGGACGGGGCTGAAGAATGAAAGGGAGGAGGAGGAGGAGGAGGAGGAGGAGGAGGAGGAGGGGTCTGGGGGTGTCACTGCCTGCAGGCTCAGTTCATTTCTCACCGTGACCCTGCATCAACACTGAGCTGACAAATGGACCCAGAAATGAGTGGGGTCAGCAGCCCAGGCTGCACAGGAAAGTCTGCCTGGATCTTCTGCCTGTTTTACAAAGGTAACCAACACAATTCCAATGTCCTTTTTAATGAATAATCACTGCTGCTGTTTTAACCATTTCTCATGTACCTTCTGCTCATCCATGCAACATTGATTGATTTAAGGCAATTTAAAAAGTAATTCCTGTAAGAATCAGCCCAGAACCTTTCAGTCAATGCAGGGAGTGTAGAGAAACCATGGAATTGCTGCAGGTTTTACCTGGCAGCCTTTGCAAAGGGCAGGGCCCAGGCTCTGTCCCACCGGAGCCCGGGAGTGCCCTGGGGATCCCTGTGCCAAAAAAGGAGCTGTTCCTTGTAAAAACAGCACAGGGCATTTATGAGTACAAGACCCGATTGGGAAAGGCTGAGTTAGCAGAAAAATGTGCAAAATTTGGATGTATGCTAATCTGGTCATCTGGGTTCCTTTTATAGTCACTGGAGAGAGATCAGACATTGAGATTAAATGGGATGAATCATTCTGCAGTGACAATCTTTTTCCACTCAGAGGAATCCACTTGGAGCTGATTTCCCATTTCCAAATGGCTAAAAAGTGACATTAGTGGGATCCCCCTCCTGGGTGACTTTGACAAAAACATTGAGATATCATTATTTACATTACAGATTATTTACATTACAAATCCCACTCAAGATGAGCCCCCCCCCAAAAAAAAAAGAAAAAAGGAAAAAAAAAAGAAAAAGAAAAAGAAGCTGGTGGTATTAATTTATGGGATGGAAACAGGTTGTTGTTTCTTAGTTCACTTTATGTTTTCATTGCAAGATTTCTAACCTGGCTGTGTGTCCAGTCCCAGGTGAGGCAGCCAGGTTCCATTTTTCCATTGGATTTCTCCTGCTTTTCCCAGCTGGAGAGGCTTGGCAGGGGCTGGTCCTGATGGAGATCCTGGCTGGGCCGGATCCTTCCTGGGGCTGCAGAGAGCTCAGCAACCCTGAGTGTCCTGCAGGATTTGCTCTGTTTGTTTTTCAAATCAGAAACACTAAACTGGGCACATCACTAACAAAAAATCCCAACAACCTGCACAGCTTTAAAAGAGATCAAGTGTGCTTACCGTGTCCCAGTTTGATTTACTGCACTTTAAACAGCTTTTAATTCTCAAGAATGTGGAGGTTCATGTGTGTGGAGGCTTTTCCAGCCCCAGAGCTGCAGTCGGGAATGGCAATCCAAGCTCAGGGAAACCAGGCCCATTTCAGATCAGATTAAAGCAAAAATTAGCAAGTGAGAAAAACCTGAATACACACGAGGACCGTTTTCCATTGATGTGCTCTAATCTGTGCTAAAAGGCCCAGGGAATTTTTTAATTCTGTTTTTCTTGAAGGTAGATGTCCAAATTTCATCTTGGCCCAGGCAGGCTCAGTGCCAGACTGAGCTTGGACTTCCCTCGAAATAGAACAAATATTTGTATCAGCTTGCTGAGAATGTGAGTAATGGGAATATTTGCCAGAATTTCAACAAGCTCAACTTCAGTCCTGCCAAAAGCCCCACCATTCCACTTGGCATCACTGGCAGCTCACAGGCTCAAGAGGGGCCTAAGTCTGGAAGAGCTGGGGTGTTTTTGGCAAACATGAATTTATTTTTCTCTCTCTCTACATTTTGGAAAATTTGTGCCTCTCTGTATTAATTTATGATGTCATTAAATAATTCTTTTTGCAGCTTGTATAGAAAGAATGTTTCTTTTGAAGATGAGAACTCCCCTGAGGATGGTTATAGTGAAAAATTCCAGCCAGAGGGAACTAAAAAAACCCCAACTCCTCTCTCCTTGGCCACTCCTGTTTCTGCAGTAGTGCTTAAACAGCAAAAAAATCTACAATATTTTAGTTTAAGGACCTGCTCCAAGGAGGTGCCAAGCACTTGGCTGTGACAAGAGGCAGCCCAAATTCAGTGTGACTGGAGGGGTTTTATTCCTGTGATAGCAGGCTGGAAATCATGAGCCTGTGACTTGCTGGTAGAAAACATCACATTTTGAACTGGTTTGCTCTCTGCAAAGAACAGGATCAAGATTAAAAATTAAAGAAAAGGAAACCTTGGGAGTGGTACAAGCAAAGCACAAAGCCTTGTCCAACATGAATTTTATTCGATGTGCAAACCCTGCCATGAGAGAAATGCCTGGAAAACACTGGGGGTGGTTTTATCACAGGGTTCCCAACACCAGCCTTAAACCAGAATTAAATTAAAATCTGGAATGGGCTGCTCAGCCTCGCTGGGAAATGCCAGGGGAAGGTTTGTGCCACCTTGGTGGGTGATTGTGCCACTTTGCTGGGTGTTTTTGTGTCACCTTGCTGGGTTTTGTGTCCCCTTGCTGGGTTTTTTGTGTCCTTGCTGGGTTTTTTGTGTCCCCTTGCTGGGTTTTGTGTCCCCTTGCTGGGTTTTTTGTGTCCTTGCTGGGTTTTTTGTGTCCCCTTGCTGGGTTTTTTGTGTCCTTGCTGGGTTTTTGTCACCTTGCTGGGTGTTTTTGTGTCACTTTGCTGGGTTTTTGTCACCTTGCTGGGTTTTTGTCCCCTTGCTGGGTTTTTGTCCCCTTGCTGGGTTTTGTCCACTTGCTGGGTGTTTTTGTCCCCTTGCTGGGTTTTTTGTGTCCCCTTGCTGGGTTTTTTGTGTCCCCTTGCTGGGTGTTTTGTGTCCCCTTGCTGGGTTTTTTGTGTCACTTTGCTGGGTTTTTGTCCCCTTGCTGGGTTTTGTGTCCCCTTGCTGGGTGTTTTTGTCCCATTGCTGGGTGTTTTTGTCCCCTTGCTGGGTGTTTTGTGTCACTTTGCTGGGTTTTGGTGTCACTTTGCTGGGTTTTTGTCCCCTTGCTGGGTGTTTTTTGTCCCCTTGCTGGGTGTTTTTTGTCCCCTTGCTGGGTGTTTTTGTGTCACTTTGCTGGGTTTTTGTCCCCTTGCTGGGTGTTTTTGTCCCCTTGCTGGGTGTTTTTGTCCCCTTGCTGGGTTTTTTGTGTCCCCTTGCTGGGTGTTTTTGTCACCTTGCTGGGTTTTTTGTGTCACTCTGCTGGGTTTTTGTCCCCTTGCTGGGTGTTTTGTGTCCTCTTGCTGGGTGTTTTTTTCCCCTTGCTGGGTTTTGTCCCCTTGCTGGGTTTTGTCCCCTTGCTGGGTTTTTTGTCCCCTTGCTGGGTTTTTGTCACCTTCTGGGTGTTTTGTGTCCCCTTGCTGGGTGTTTTTTGTCCCCTTGCTGGGTTTTGTCCCCTTGCTGGATTTTTGTCACCTTGCTGGGTTTTTGTCCCCTTGCTGGGTGTTTTTTGTGTCCCCTTGCTGGGTGTTTTTTGTGTCCCCTTGCTGGGTGTTTTTTGTGTCCCCTTGCTGGGGTTTTGTGTCCCCTTGCTGGGTTTGTGTCCCCTTGCTGGGGTTTTGTGTCCCCTTGCTGGGTTTTGTGTCCCCTTGCTGGGTTTTTGGTGTCACTTTGCTGGGTTTTGTCCCCTTGCTGGGTTTTTTGTGTCCCCTTGCTGGGTGTTTTGTGTCACTTTCCTGGGTTTTTGTCACCTTCTGGGTGTTTGTGGCCCCCAGCCCCAGCTCCTCTCCCTGTCTGAGCTCTCTGGCAATGCCAGCTCAGCTGTGCCAGGGTTTTACAGCAGCAGGGATGGAAATTTGCCCTCCTGAGCCTCAGCCCACCTTTGGAACTGGCTCCTGAGAGAAGGAAATAAAAAGGAGATTGATTAGTGCAAAGAGCTAATAACACCAATTCAATTAAAATCAGGATAATTGCAGGTTTTGTTAATTAGAAACTCATTTAATAAAAGAAAAGGAAACCCACTGGAATGAAAAGAGGAGGGACAGCCACAACAGGTCACAAGGCTCTTGTTCCATACTGATGGGAAAGGGTTTGAAGCATTATTTGGCAGATGCCAACATTTTTCATCTGGGATTTTTTCCTTAGCTCTCAGCAAACACAAACATTTGGCTTTGAACCATACATTGCTGCAGTTTTGAGGAACCCTTTCAGTGGGGCTGTATTTACAAACTGGTGGAAATTTGACTTTTTAATAAGAAAAACGAGGTGGAATATCAGCACTGTCTGCTTGGGCAGCAAGGATTTAACAGCCCTGAAAGACAAAATTGACAAATTTATCTCCTGGCTGGGAGGAATCCCTGAACATTCCAGAACAACACGTCCAGAGAACAATTCCTGACGTCAGGCACTGCCTGCTCAGCTCACACATGCAAAGCCCCAGTTTGGGTTTTCATGCCAAAATCCCAAGGCTCAGCCCTATTTCTGTTGAAGTCAAAAGGAAAACTTTTATCAGGAGCAGCCCTTGAATGTCCCCTCAGCAAGCCCAGCCTGCAGCCCTGGCTCAGGAATCGGCCATGCAGGGTTTGAGTGTGAGGGACGACACAGCCACGCTGAAAATTGCATTTACTCCTGCCCAGGGTACCTGAGCAGCCACTGAGAGAGTAACAGAAGTCTGATATTTAAATTATTAAATTAATAATTCAGTATTTAATATATAGCACTTAATATAATAAATATAATTAATAAATATAAATACAAAGAATTTTTAAATTATTGCACTTATAAATATAATATTTGATATTTAAGCACTCTATCTATAAATATAAATATAAATATAAGTAATATAAATATAAATATAAATAATATAAATATAAATAATATAAATATAAAACTGTTTACATTAAAAATCCTATTAATTTCCAAAGGACAGGATATTCTCCTTCCACAGGCCCTGTGTGACCCTGGCTGACAATCTGATATGGCCACAATTCCTTCCTTGGCTGCAGCACCACATCCAAGGGTTTGCTTGGAATGGCTTTGTTCCTTTTTGCTGTTTCCTGCTGTGGGTTGGGATCCTGAGTGGGGCAGGGGTTCCTTGGATTGGTTTTCCACAGCTGAGTTTCTCTTGTGTCCTTCCCAGTTTTCCTTTGCACAGATACTGCACCATTCCAATGAATCATGCTTTCTTCTCATAAAATATTATTTGAGTCTGATGCCAAAGGCCAGATTTCCATAAGAGAGACTCAGAATGAGTAATAAGTACAACAAAAACGATTTTTATTCTTCTGTTTTTCCCTCCCACTCCCATTTTTGGGGGTCAGAGGCTCTTTAGATGACCAGTGGCGTTAGAACTGATATTTTAGATCTCCAGTTTGGTTTAAGAGCTGCCTTTTCTGCTGCTCCAGGCATTGAGGTGTTTCACCTCCTCACACTCTCTTGGTTCAACAGAATATTTCTGATTCCTGTGACCCTCTGAGCCCAGAGCTGCCAGGGCCAGGACAGGGAACCCCCGAGGAAAAACCTTTCCCAAGGGAAATCTCTGCTGATCCTCTGGGCCTGGCAGGGTCAGGAGCCAGCAGGACAATGTTGGGGCCACAATTTGGGGCATTTGCAGGGCAGAGCTCAGCTGAGGCAGGGAGGGAGCCTGGGGAGGGATTTGCACACAGAGCACAGCAACTCCAGCCTGGAAATGCACCCAGGCTTACTACAGGGATACACAGCGGAGTTGCTGGGTAGGATCCGTGTAACCACAGCTCCTCTGCTTTGGGTGTTTGTTGCTAACCTGGAAACATCTCCAGCTCTCCAGCAGAGCCTTTCATGTGCTGGTGCCATGCCCTGAGCAGGGAACAAGTGGGAATTGCCAGTGTAAAGTGATAGTAAAGGCTGTCCTCACTTCTCTTTAATAGGGTACATTCCTTCTGGTAATATTGCTGAAAGTCCCTCACATGTAAGTGAAATAAAAACTGTTCTTTTACTTACTGCTAATAACAGCCAGTCATGCTGTCCTTGAGAGCCACATATAAAAACAGTCAAGAAATATTTTCAAATGGTAAAATACTGCACTATAAACGAGACTTCTGGAGATGTTACCTAAATTAGCCTCCTTCAAATGCCTTTGTGATATTTAATCATAATCATAAAAGTCAGAGTGCTTTTGCCTTTCCATCAGAAAGCAGCCTGATGTGTTTTGCTAGTCTGGGTGTCGTGGTGTATAATTTCATAGACACAAAGACACTTCACTACCATAGCTCTCATTATTAAACAATATATTTTAATTGTCACCACCTTTCTCATATAGACATGGGCCAAATCTGCCCTTATTGGCTTCAACTGAGCTCCACAAGGGATGAATTTGGCTCAATATATATAAAAATACAGCAAGTCGAGTCATAAAAAGAAATGTTTGGGTTTCTGTTTTTATAGCAGCTGGGGTTTTTTGCCATCTGAACACACATGGCTGGCCAGTAAAATCCCCTGATAAAGGCCTGAAGTGTTTAAGAGTTCATCTGCAGAGTGGGCCGTGGTGTTTAATTACAAATGCCAAGATGCCATGCTGTAAAAGCCCTGCTTACCTGGAGAGGGATCCGTGCTCCCAGGGAGCCTTCATTACCCAGGGCACGCTGAGCTCTCCCCTCCGGCCATAACCTCTCACACCAATAACTCCTCTGCTGCTTCTGACATCTGAACACTTGAATATTGTTCATTTTTGCTCTAATTTCCTTGTTTGGGTTACAGCTTTCCAGTGGTTTGCTGCTGCTGAAAGGGTTGAGCATTAGAAGGGCTGAATTCCTGGGACATTCCTCTTCCTTTCTTCCACTTTTCCCTCGGAGTTTTGCTCTGGCACTGCTGCTCCCCCATCTCCTCCCTGGCTCCAGATGGAGATTTATGCATTTCCCCTCCTGTGATCCTTTCCTGCTCCTCCAGCAAAGGTTTCAGCTCCATCCCAGGCCCAGAAGATGCAAATTTCTGCAGAATGAATTGACTTTTACTTTAAAGGAAAAGCTTTACCTGACTGCCAAGCACTCCCCAGCCATTGCTTTCACAGCTCTCCCACACAAACACAGGGCACAGCACAGCAAAAATCCCCATCCAACTGATATTAATGTGGGGAGACTGAATCTTTGTTATTTATTGAGTTATATCAGATTTACAGCTCACATTTCTGCTGAACTTTTATTGGTTCATAAAGAGAAGATTCCATTTTTACCTGGAAACTGCTGCTTTTTGTGAGGAGGGAGGAAAGCTCTGCCTTGGAAAGCCCTGGGATCTCAGGCCATGATTTAGAACCATCACCTGCATGATCCTCCTCATCCTCACTCCTGCATCCTCAGCTTTTGATGGAGCCAATTTCCTGAGTGCACTGAGAGCCTGTGGCTGCAGCCTGAACAATCCCAGCTCAGTGCTTCCCTTCTGTTGTTGATCCTTTAATTTCCTCCAGCCCACTCCTGCAGGGGACTCGCAGTTTTATGCTGCTCCTTTGGACTAATCATTTACAACTGCCTTGAAAAAAACCAACCAAATCCTTCTCTGTGCTACTGCTCCATGCAGGGGTCACTAATTGGGATGGACTCCCAGCCAAAAGGCACCACAGGCTTAACAGCATTCACAGCAACCTCACAATTCTGCCCAAAGCTTTCTAAGCAGAGCAGTTCTGTAGAATTTCACTCCAAAAATTAGGGTTGCAATCCATCAAATTCCTCTGCAGAGCAGATTTTCACACTTTGGAAAGCCAGGCCAGCAGAAAGTCAGATAAAATGGATGAATGGGTGAAATCCCAGTGCCAAGATCTGTTCTGGTGGTTGGGAATTTACAGACAGGGCCCTGATCATGGGCACAGCTCTGGCTGTGGAAATGCAAACCTGGGAAGGGTCTGGAAGAAAGGCACGAGCTGGACTGGAAGTTTAAAACCAAGTGCCTTAGGGGGAACTGTTACCTAATGACAAAACAGGAAACAAGATGAAATACAGAGGGGACAGACATTAATTCCTCTGAATTATTGATGTTTGGGGTCTGTAAAATGGAGATCAAAACAGTGATTTTATTATGTAAGAAAAGCAATATTCATTTAAGGCATTTTAGTAAAAAAAAAGTATTAAATTCTAACTTAAAGCTGAGAATGAAATGCCCAGCTCTTAGGCAGCAGCCTCATTAATTTATTTTACCATGTTAATTATGTAATCACAGATGCACATCCTTCCAAATACATTTTAATGGTGTAGCTTTCCTGAGCTGTGCTAACAACAACCCCAACAGTTGTGACAAACACACAGACATGAATAATCAGTAATTATAATTCTTTTTGTATTTCCATACATTGCAGGTGATAGAATTGCTCTTGAAGAATTATTTTATTGCATTAAAGGATAAATTTATACAACAGTTTGATGCATTTTACACACCAGCAACCTCTACAAACTATTGCTAAACCTTCAATAAATACAAGCACGTGACCTGCAGTGAGAACAAACCCACAGCAGATTTTCAGGACCAGAAATGAAGTTTGCAGCTATTTCTGGCTGGGTCAGCCTCAGACTCACCCTGAAAAATCAGCAAATTCAACCTTTCCCATGGAAAAATGGAAAATCAGCAAATTCAACCTTGCATGATAAAAACCTGAGATTCAATTAAAAAAACATTCATCACAAACCAAGGGTATTCCAAGCTACCTTAGGGGTAGAAAGGAGATTTTTAGGGGACAGAAAGGAGATTTTAGGGATAGAGAGGAGACTTTAGAGGACAGAAAGGAAACTTTAGGGGAAGAAAGGGGACTTTAGGGGGCAGAAATGAGATTTTAGAGGACAAAGACTTTATGGGACAGAAGGGAGACCAGAGGACAGAAAGGAGACTTTATAGGACAGAAAAGAGACTTTAGGGGACAGAAGGGAAACTTTAGGGATAAAAAGGAAACTTTAGGGATAGAAAGGAGACTTTAGGGGATAGAAGGGAAACTTTAGGGATAGAAAGGAGACTTTAGGGATAGAAAGGAGACTTTAGGGAACAGAAAGGAGAATTTAGAGGACAGAAAGGGGATTTTAGGGGCAGAAGGAGGAGCTGGAAGGGCTGGAGGATGCTTTGGGGCAGGCAGGAGCAGCACAGCCCATTTGTGCTCTGCTCATTCTCCCCTCAGCCCATCAGGCTCTGATTGCACAGAAAATCCCTGCATGCAGATCAGCACTGCTCCCTGCCATAAGATCCTAATTATTTGCAGGACATTTGTTTTCATAGCTTTTTGGTTGTTTTTATGTGTGCAGGTCGATGGCATTTTAATGCCTTGTTCCAGGGCAGTTTTACAGCAGCCCGTGGCTGTGCTTTGTGTGCAGCATTTCACCTCCACTGAAATATTTTCCAAATTCCCTGTAAAAGTGCTGGATATTTCCTAAGACAAATAGAGGGAGGTTTTTTACCTGCTCTAATTTGCTGTTGATAGGGGAGATAGGAGCTGGGGGTGTGTGTGTGTGTCCCTCTGGTTGTGCCTGCTTTCAAAAAGAGTTTGTGTTCATTAAAGGATATTCTTGCTCAGTTTTATGGGGTTTTTTTTTAGTTATATAAACAAATGGAAATGTTTTCATTTCTGGGTTTCTTTAATTCAGTTGAAATCACAGCAAGACAAAATATGCCAATGTTCCCCTACCATGTTTTCAGCCCAGACATTGCCATGTGGGGTCTGTAAATGCACAAGAAATTAAAAAATGAGGCAATTCAAACTTGGAATAAAATGGAATTGATGAGAAGTTTTTTATGTTAAATTACTTTGAGGGGTGTGTAAGGTAAACAAACATTCAAAAGTGAAAAGGAAGATAAAACCACATTTACCAGCATTCAGAAACCCCAGGGAAATATTTCTTTTAAAGATGTGGAGAAGCCTTTGTGCAGTAACGTGGCACAGTTCAGTGGGGCCAGAATTTGTACCCAGGCAGCTCCTTCCCATCCCTCACACACAAATATTGTGCTGAACACCAGCTTGGTTGGGGTTGGCATTAAATAATTAAAGTCCTTTTTTACTTATCTGTCTAATTAGTCCTGATGAATACATGGCATTGATCAGGAAAACTCTTCTAAGATAAAACAGAATCTAAATGTCCTGGCTGCAGTTCTGGAGGGTTCTGTAGCAGCAAGCAATAATGAACAGAGGAGGGAAGCAGCCAGACCTACAAAAGAAATGGGATTTTAAAAGGACTGGATTTAGGGGGGAAAAAAGGGTTTGCCTTTGTACATAAAGAGCTCTATTCATTAAAAGAAGTTTTTACAAATGTGGTTATTTCAAATAGTCAAAAAGTGTGAAATACACTTAAAATGAGTAAAATTTGTGGGTTTTCCTATGGGTTAAATATGTGCCATACTAATAAAGCTCTCCTCACACCTCTTCCTCCCTCAGATCCTTGGCCTCATTCTGCAGGAACTGAGGGATTCAGCACTCCTGGAACGGCCCCTGAGCCTGCAGGGCCCAGGCTGGAAATGCAGGGGATGGGGCTGAGCTGGAGACAGGGCTGGGCCGGGGAGCTCCTGGGAGAAATCCCAACAGAGCAAATCCTACAAACCAGGAATTCCCAGGGGATGGGGCTGAGCCGGGCACAGGGCAGGGCCTGGGGAGCTCCTGGGAGAAATCCCAACAGAGCAAATCCTACAAACCAGGAATTCCCAGGGGATGGGGCTGAGCTGGAGACAGGACTGGGCCCAGGGAGCTCCCTGGAGAAATCCCAACAGAGAGCAAATCCTACAAATCAGGAACTCCCAGGGGATGGGGCTGAGCTGGACACAGGGCAGGGCCCAGGAGCTCCCTGGAGAAATCCCAACAGAACAAATCCTACAAACCAGGAACACCCAAGGGATGGGGCTGAGCTGGACACAGGGCAGGGCCCAGGAACACCCAAAGGGATGGGGCTGAGCTGGACACAGGGCAGTGCCTGGGGAGCTCCCAGGAGAAATCCCAACAGAGCAAATCCTACAAACCAGGAACACCCAAGGGATGGGGCTGAGCTGGAGACAGGGCAGGGCCCAGGGAGCTCCCTGGGAGAAATCCCAACAGAGCAAATCCTACAAACCAGGAACTCCCAAGGGATGGGGCTGAGCCAGACACAGGGCTGGGCCCAGGAACTCCCAAGGGATGGGGCTGAGCTGGAGACAGGGCAGGGCCCAGGAGCTCCTGGGAGAAATCCCAACAGAGCAAATCCTACAAACCAGGAACACCCAAGGGGATGGGGCTGAGCTGGAGACAGGGCAGGGCCCAGGAGCTCTTGGGAGAAATCCCAGCACAGCAAATCCTACAAATCAGGAACACCCAAACTCAAACCTTCGGCCAGGCAGCCCCAGCAGGGCCAGTGTGAAACCAAAAGCTGCCTGAATTCTGTGCAGGTGCTCACACCTTGTGTCACTGCAGAGTCCAAGCGTCTCTCAAGCACATATAAACATACATGTGTATACATTTATACATGCATAGATATAGATTTTTAATATTTTCAAATATACATTATTATATGCACATATATTAAAATATATAAATATATATTATATATTATTAATATATACATAATATATATTTCATATATATTATATATAGAATACATATATATTTTTAATATATAAAAATATTTTAATTTATATTATACATATATTTCATATATGCACATATCTATATATATTTTATATATATTCAAATAAACATACTATCAAAACATATATTTTAAATATATATTTAATATATTAATATATTAATATATAATACATTTAATATATATCAATATTTATATTTAATTTCAACTATATTTAATTTTAATTAATATTAATATTTAATATATTTTTATATATAGATATATATTTTTAAATATACATAATTAAGGTATATAATATATAACACATTTATCAATACATTATAATATATTAAATATAAAATATATATTATAGAATATATAGTAATATAATATATATTATATTTTATATATAATTATATAGATAATATATTTATATAGATATATTATTAATATTTATACTAGATATAACACATATGTTAATATATATACTATATAACATATTAATGTGTAATTCTATATTTGTATTAATTACAAGATGATTATTTATATTAATATACATAATAAATATATATATACACACACACACACATGAATGTGGGGTCAGTGATTCAGAGACCCCAACATCAGGCACAGCTCACTCCTGACTCATTCCAACAGCTTTGAAATGAAACAAAGGTGTTAAAATCTGATTATTCATAAGTTCCCAATTTCCAAGCTTTTGTCCTCGCAGTTCTCAGCCACCAGTGATGTGCAGAATTTGAGATATCAGTGTTTAAAATAAATGTTTAACATAAATGTTTAACCCATTTCCAGTTGTGTAACTCTGCTGGCAGTGGCACACCTGACATGTAACCTGACATCTCCGGGGTGGTTTAGGAAAATCAGACATTTTGGAAAGCATGGCTTAGATACAAAAATTAAAAGCTGTATCTCTGCTGTAGCAAAACCTCCTCAAATTTTCACAGCACTCGGTTTAATGTAGCAAGAAAATTATCAGTCCATTACTTAGCTTACATTCACTGACCCAAGGAATTATAATGATATGTTATAAAAGAATAGATAGAATATAATAATACAATATAAAAGATATTTTATAAAAACCACATGGTATTGTCACACCCTTCACTCAGGTACACATTTCCTTTGCTTCATCCAGCAGTAGAATAATCTTCCTGAACACCAAAAATGAATAAATTTTTATTTATTGCTGTATATTTATGTCAGGAGAGACTAATGGAGGATAGAGGCACAATTGTGTTTCCTGGACACAATTGTGCTGTTTGACAAACAAACTCCTGAGCAGGAGTTGGTGTCTTCTCCCGCTGCTTGGACAACAAACCCTTGGACAACAAACCTCAAACACCAAACCTCAAACATCAAACCTCAAACACCAAACTCGGCTTTCCAGGTGCCCTTTGCTGATGTTCTGGGTGGGAATGTTGGGGTGAAGCTCCAGAGGTGCTCCCTGGATGAAGCTGAGCCTGTGTCACCCCACAGAACCCCAATTCTGCCAGGCCTTGGCCAACCCTCCCCAAGGAACCACCTTTGGTGGGACCTCCTCTGGATTCAGGCACTGTCAGATGTGCTTTGAGCACGAGAGGAATTCCTCTCCTCAGAACAGAACATTTTGTTGTCATAAGTTCCCATCCAGCCTGGAAGGTGTTTGGAGCATGGGGAGGTGAAAGTGGGAGCAGTTACAAGAGGTTTTGTTCAAAAACATTTTTGAAAACATTAAATCACACTGTGCCAGCCACTGAAATTGTTTCCTGCTCACCAAACTCCTGCAGTGTTTTTACAATATTAACAAAGCCACAAAAAATCTGCCTGAAATAGTAGCAGTAATCCTTTAAAAACTGCTTTACAAACCCTTCACCTGAGCTGCCCAGGACGGTGCTGCCTGTCCCCTGTCCCTCTGTCTGTGCAGCCGTGCCCTGGCTGGCTGTGTGCCCACAACTCCTCACTTCCAATGACTCCCCTGCCTCTGGAGCTGCTCTCAGGCTGTTTTCAGAGCATTCCAGCCCTTTGTGAATCCATCAGCTCACACCTCAGGGTTGTACTCGGTACCCAGATACCACCAGAGCTGATGTGATCCGGGCAGGCCGGGCCCAGCTCCTTCCCATCCTCCAAAGGCAGCAGGTGCTGGGCCAAAATTCATCTTTTAAAGCTGCAGCAGGCCTTGTCCTGCTCTGGAAGCTGCTCCCTCCCCTTTTCCTGAAACTTGGCTCTGCAGGAGCCACTCCAGCCACCATTTGACTTCAATCAGAGCTGGGAGTGAGGGCCAGGGCTCGCTGAAAGCTCATTCATCCATCCCAGGTCACCCCCTGGCTGCCCAGCAGCACGTTCTGACAGAGAGGTGCTGGGAATGGCTTGGTTTCCCTCAGAATCCATCTGTGGTACACCACTGTGTGCAGCCTGTGTGTTTATTGGATTCAGAAAACTGATTTTTAACTGGAAAAAACTTCTGGGAATCCAAACAGTGCCCTGGAACTGGGATTGTGGCACAGCTGTGGTGGCCTCAGCCCTGCTCACATCAGTCCCAGCACTGATGGCACCTCGAAATTCAGCAGAGCTTGGAGGATCTGTAGATCCTGGAGGTATTTCTGCACCTTTAGGACTTGTATTGACCTCCAAGCTGTTGTATTTTCAGTTTCAATTAATTGTGAAAGCTGGAGTAAAGCCAGAGTAAGTACACCCACTACAGCATCACAGGGAGATCTCCCGAAATCTTGCTGCAGCTCTGCATTTAAAGAAATTCAGAATTTAAATTGCTTAGTGCAAGGAAAAAATCACCCCTCAAATCTATCAGCAAAAGTCTCTGCAAATGCTTGGCCCTTAAAATATGATTTGCACCAGTTGAACCTTTCCTTTGATACTGCCCCAAGCAGCTGCTGCAGTGGCTCCTGCAGCACTGGGAAATCTCCTCACTCCAAATCAGTTATCTGAAATTCTCTGCTTCATCTGAGCCACATAATTAAAGCCAATTTCCAGGGATTTCATTGGTAAGACAATACTTCCAGCTTGAATTACTCTATTACCAGCCATAATGATCTCCAAATCCTTCCATAGCCTATCCATCATCTGAGCTCCATTTGTTGCTCAGAGAGGATGACTTTCCTAAATCAATTTCCCCACCTTTGGAAAGCCCTATGTCTGCCAGCACTCACTCTCCCTGCTTGAGCCCAATTTATTCTTTTTCAGCCCACCTTGTCCAATAACTGCAGCCTGAGGAAGGGAAATTTATTCCATTTCTTTCCCAGATCCCAATATACATTCAGAAAGTAAACTGACCAAATCTAGAGAAAAGCTTGAAGCTTTATCCTCATTCCTCTGGAGCTCAGCACTTTCAGCTTCATGTCCTCACATTCCCCGAAGTGATTGAAGAACATTCCCCAGACATTTCTGAGCCTCTGTCCTGGCCAGCCCCAGAACTGCTTTTATGGCCAATTTTTTCAGAAGTTTAATATGAAACTGAATGACTTCCTTTCTTTTTTTCCCAGCTGCCAATTTTCCTTGTTTCACAAATGAAGATTATCACTTTTGCTAATTGTACAGCAAGGCCAGGGATCAGATTAGGGTTGCCCCTTTTCAGCATTCATTTTCCAAGCAGTTACAGGGTTTATTTAAAATTTATTTTAAATTATTTAAATTTAACTGCAGTTTCTGCCCACCTTTCCAGCCATTCATCAGGGCTGGGCTTTGGAAGGACCAGACGTGCTCCTCCTGCACCCAGAGCTCAGGTGCAGAGGGTTTGTTAGCTTGGAAGTTCATCTGAAATATCCCATCAGAATTATCCTTAAATTTCAAATTACATCTTGGTTTTTGGTCCTAATTTCTCATCTCACAGAGATCACTGGCTGACAATATTTTGTTGCACTTTGGATTCAAATGTGACCTAAAATTCTTTGATTTGGTTCCAAATTGAATATTTTAGCTTATATCTTTATCTGCCCCAGACTTTCCTTCTTTCTGCCATTTTTTGGGAGGCTCTGTGGGTGATGGCAGCCAGAGCTTGTCAGCTCAGCCTTGGGGGTCTGGATCCAGCCTTCCCACCTGGCCTGGAATTCTCTACATGTCCCCAGAACTTTCTTTCTTTCTTATCACAAGTCTCAGTCCTTCCAAAAAGAGCTCCAGATGTTACAGATTCTTGTTGCAATTACATCTGGCTACCTTTGATTTCTGAGTGAGTCCTGCAGAAAACAAGGGACTTCAGGAAAATTAAAAAAAAAAAAAAAAAGAGAAAAAGAAGCAACAACTTCTCAGATACCGATGTTTAAAAACACTGTCTGGATGTTCTGAATTAATATTGTGTTAGAAGAAGCCAAATGGCTGCGTGCCAGGGCTCAACCCAAGGTGTATTTTTATGGCAAAGCTATAAACCCACAAAATAAGTGGTTTATAATGGAAATTCTGACACACTTTTAATATTAAGAGCAGAAACGCTCTGCTTGTGGCAAGGGAGTATTTGCCAGCTGCAGTGCTCACCTGGCAGCTGGGCTGAGCTGAGGGGAGGATTTTTGCCCATCTCCCCCTGCCCCAGCCCCACTCTGGGGGCTGATGGCTCCAGCCCTGCCCAGCCACTCATCCCAAAGCCTCCCAAAGCCTTTTTTTGGGCTGATTGCAGGGTCAGAGCAGCTCTGGGGCTGCCAGCAGGCTGGCAGGGCTCTGTGCCAATGCTCCCTCTGAGGGGCACAGCCAGGAGCACCCGTGGGGCTGAGCTGCCAGTGAAACCCAAAATCAGCCCTGGATGGGTCAGTCCTGGAGAAAGGAGGAGCCTTGAGCAGCGTTTAGGATATTTTATCAGTTTATAAAGGCAGGAAGATCATTGATAGGCTGTGGTAATAATAGAAAATATTGGCAACAATGAGAAAGGATTAAAATGAATTTCATAAGTAAATGAGCACTACACCTAAAGGAGTTTAATTTGGGAAAAGGGACAGTTCTGTTCCCACAGGAATGGTTGGTCACCTACATGAGCAGTCTCCATCAATAAATCATTTATAACATACAAATATATCAGGGGAAAGCAGGAGGGAGGATTGGATCTGTTCAATTGACAATATCCAATGCACCGGTGTGTGCTGGCTCTGATCTGGTCTGGCTCTCTGCCGTGTATTAAAGCTGAGATTTCCAAATATAATTCAGGGGGTTCTGGATGCTTTTGCCATCCCAAACATTTTGATTTGCAGTCACATTCTTCAGGAAACCCCAGAAAGGAAGGAGTCAATGTTTGGCTGCCAGAATGGAAGCAGAGACCTGTGTGCACACACTTCCATCCACAGCTTGAACTTATTTCAGACTGCACACAGCAGTGGCAGAGAAAGGGCTGTGAGGCAAAGGGAAGGAAACCCAAACAGCTGACAAATAAACACAGGGTGATGGATTCAGCTCCCCAAGCAGCACGAATGCTTTCTGTGCCATAAATTAACTTCTGCCCCTCCTGATGCACAGATTAACTACAGCAGCAAAGAACAATGCAGAAGCCTTTTAAAATAAAATGAAGAGAAAATAAAAATAAAATCAAACATTACTTAAAAATAATCTGTCTGGAGATGAATTAAAACATTTGTGACTCTGGAGCAGAATTCATACGTTTATTTCCAGCATCTTCAATTAACACCTCTAGGAAATTTAATAGAGTTAAACTAATATTCTGGAGGGTGTGCTGGATCCAGGGAAGCAGAGCCTGGGGCTCACCAACTGCCTCCAGTCTTTAGGAGAGTCTAAGAGCTAAAAAAAATCAGCAATTTTTATTTGCATCTTGAGGATATTACCCACAAATGTACACTGGCTTAGCCTGGTAGAGTCTAAGGGCATTTATAGCATACCTAGAACTGGAATCAAAGCTAAAAAAAGCCATTTGTTGTGTGTCAAACACTGCTGGGCTCAGATGGGAAACTCTCTGTGGTTCTCCAGGAGCTTCCTGGGCAACCAAACACTGCTGGGATGGAAGGCAGGACTGAAACAGCAGCAAGGACCAAAAACACCAACCCAGCACTGAAACACCAGGCAAGAACCAAAATCACCAACCCAGCACTGAAACACCAGGCAAGAACCAAAATCACCAACCCAGCACTGAAACAGCAGCAAGGACCAAAAACACCAACCCAGCACTGAAACATCATTCCAGAACAAAAACATCACCCCAGGACCAAAACCAGACACTGTCCAGGGTCAAAAGCACCACTCCAAGACCAAAAGCACCACCCCAGGACCAAAACCACCACTCCAGGACTGAAACAAACCGAGGAACACATGGCAAGAATGGGATGGAGATGGGACAGGCAGCACACAAAGGAATCTTAACAAAGATACCACAATAATTTGGCAATTAGAAGCTTTAAAAGCTTCTTATTTTTAATCAACAAAATCAGCTCTGATGCTCTGGTGAGCTGAGAACAGCATCCATCTATCTGGGACAAAAGCTGGAGAGTTCACTTTGATTTTTCTGAGAACAGGCTTTGCTTTATGATTAGTTTCACACATTTCTTGGTGATTCTTTAGGCTAATTATAAAATATAAATTAATATTCGTTTGGATGCCCTTGGAAAGGAGCCCCAGCGTGGGTGCAAGCCCAGCTGTGCCCTGCAGAGGAGGAAGGGAAGGGGATTGACAGCAGCTCTGGTTGCTCCCAGCCCAGCTCTGCAGGTCTCCAGCAGCCCCAGTGCTTTCCTTGGACCAGCTCCCCTCCTTTTATTGGCTCCGAGCTGCTTTTCTGGGGAAGAAAATCAATGGAAACTGGATTTCTCCAAATATTTGTTTTGGTGTAAAACAAAGATAGCCCAAGAAAAGTACTTCAGGCAGAAATCTCATGACTGAAAAATTAGACTGCTAAGATTTTAAGACCAAGTTAAAAGTTATGGGTTTTCTTGGGTTTACTTTCTTTGGAAGCAACAGAATCCTACAAACTCTTTTTTGGTACAACAATGCTCAGGACCCTTGAGGAGCTCAGCATCACTTTCTGGCACGATTTAAATCAGGAGATTTTCATAAATAATTTTAATTATTAGACTTCAATAATTGAGATTTCAAGACACACACACAACATGAGCTGTAAAAGGTTTAACAACTCAGACCCCTCGAGTCCAGGCAGCAGAAGAGCTCCAACGTTCCCTCCATGCCATGGGAGCAGGATGTGGAAAGTTGGAAGGTCAGTGGAAAAACTCTGTGCCATAGGAACTCCATTTTGTTCCTTTGTGAAATCACCAGGGGAAACAAAGGGATGGAAAGCACGAGCACAAACACAGCCCTGGGCAGCTCCGTGGCTGCAGGGGGAGCTTGGGAGTTTGGGAGTTATTTGGGAATTTGGAGACAGTCATTCCCTGTCTGCAGCTGAGGGAAGGAACCCCAACACTGCCACAGTTTGAGAATTTGGGAGTTGGGGGATTTGGGAGTTTGGGGACTTGGGAGTTTGGGAGTTTGGAATTTGGGAGTTTGGAATTTGGGAGTTATTTGGGAATTTGGAGACAGTCATTCCCTATCTGCAGCTGAGGGAAGGAACCCCAACACTGCCACAGTTTGAGAATTGGGGAGTTTGGGATTTTGGGAGTTTGGAATTTGAGAGTTTGGGGATTTGGGAGTTGGGGAGCTTGGGAGTTTGGGGATTTGGGAGTTGGGGAGTTTGGGATTTGGAAGTTTGGGAATTTGGGAGTTTGGGAGTTTGGAAGTTTGGGACTTTGGAATTTGGGAGTTTGGAATTTGGGAGTTTGGAATTTGGGAGTTTGGGGATTTGGGAGTTTGAGAGTTTGGGGATTTGGGAGTTTGGGGATTTGGGAGTTGGGGAGTTTGGGAGTTTGGAATTTGGGAGTTGGGGGATTTAGGAGTTTGGGGATTTGGGGAGTTTGGAATTTGGGAGTTTGAGAATTTGGGAGTTTGGGGATTTGGGCAGTTTGGGAATTCGGGAGTTTGGAATTTGGGGATTTGGGCAGTTTGGGGATTTGGGCAGTTTGGAATTGGGGAGTTTGGGGATTTGGGAACTCTGCTTTTCCCACTCACAGCACTGTGCAAATCCCATTGACCTGGGCACTGCGCAGGGAGCAGATCCAGCAGCTGGGACTGTGTCCCACAGAGCCTGGAGGGATCTGTGGAGCCCTAAAACCCAAAGCCCCCATTCCCTGTCTCAGCTGAACCCCAACACTGCCCCAGCCAGCCCAGAGCACGGGAGGTCCTTTCCTCACTTTCCTCAGAGCAGAGGACAAGCCCAGCAATAATTGTGAAAATAAATATTCAAAACTTGGCTCTCTCTCTTCACCTCCACAAAAAGGAGCAGTTAAATCTATAGCTTGAGTTTCAGACTAACTTTTATAAATGATTTCTCCTCTGCAAGAGTTAAGCAGCATTTCTTTGATCTTGGTGTATGAAATACTTTCAGGGGAATCATAGTCAATGTCCACTCTCATTTTAAAGTATAATTTGTGGCTTCAGTATTTACAATGTTATTTTGATGAAAGAGAAAAAATATAATTCATTCAATATTGTTTATGTCTGGTTTGAAGTCCCAGATGTTACAAATTGAAGTTCAGATATTCAGATTTTTCACATCTTTTGGAATTTTAAACTGTGCCTATATGGGACAGAATTTTTGCCTTCCCAGGGCTCCTTCCCTGACTGATCCCCTGCTGATTTCAGCATGATTTGGCTTCTACCTGACAGTAAAAGACAGAAATTGGCTAAAAGTAAATTCTGTATCATAGTAAGGGTTATTTTGCTTTCTCAGTAACATTATCCTGTAAGTCTGTACAGTAGGAACCACATAGCAAAGGAATATTTATATATGAATTATTTCCACACAAAAAGGAACTGATTTTTCCTATTAGGGTAATATTATTGTACCACATTCATGGGGCTGTCTGAAAAGGGGAAACCTGGGATACAAGGTGGGAGAAACCACTGGGAGCATGGATGAATGGAAAATAAAGAGCTGGAGGAATTTCATGGGCTCTAAAACAAAGCACAGCAACAATTTAAACAAGGATTAATACAAATAAAATTTATATTGACAGAAATATTCCCTAATATAACACATGCCATTTTATATATATATTAAATTTATTTATTTATATATATTAGTATATCTATATATACATAGTTTATATGTATACATATACATGTATATACATAGTGTATATGTATATATGTATATTATATATGTATATTAGGATATATTTATTAGAATATACATTTATATGTATATTAGAAAAAAGAAAAAAAACTATTGGGAAAGAATGGGAGGACGTACAACATTTTCATGTTTTCCTGTCTTATTTATGATTGTTTTTATAAGATTGGATGAATTGCACTACCTTTACTTCCTTTAGGAAGAACATTTGAAAGGATAAGTTCTGCAACAGCCCTCATGCAAACAAGGACTGGCCAAGGAGAGAGCAGTGCCCTTTTTGGAATGACTTCACTGCATCCCCTCCAAAATGGGAGGAAATAGAGAATTCCTTCAGGTACAAACTGAAGGCCTGAGAAATAGAGAAAATAGAGAATTCCTTCAGGTACAAACTGAAGACCTGAGAAATAGAGAAAATAGAGAATTCCTTCAGGTACAAACTGAAGGCCTGAGAAAAAGAGAAAATAGAGAATTCCTTCAGGTACAAACTGAAGGCCTGAGAAATAGAGAAAATAGAGAATTCCTTCAGGTACAAACTGAAGGCCTGAGAAAGAGAAAATAGAGAATTCCTTGGTACAAACTAAAGGCCTGAGAAATAGAGAAAATAGACAATTCCTTGGTACAAACTGAAGGCCTGAGAAATAGAGAAAATAGAGAATTCCTTGGTACAAACTGAAGACCTGAGAAAAAGAGAAAATAGAGAATTCCTTCAGGTACAAACTGAAGGCCTGAGAAATAGAGAAAATAGAGAATCCCTTCAGGTACAAAGCAGAGTTTTATTTGCAGCAGCATTCATCTCATCCACTTTGAGCAGCCAGAAATGCAGAATTACACCTCCAGAAGGGAGAACAGCTCTGAGGCCACGAGAGCCTTTGTCACCAGAGAATGAATCCTCCCAAGAGACACCCACAAAATTAGAAATAGGTGGCAAAGATAAAGCCAATTAGGTGGTTCTAAAGTCCAGAGGCATTCCCATCTGGAGCTGATTGCAGGATGCTCTCCCAGCTCCCATTCACACCGGGAGGGGCACGAGCCCCGAGCCCAGCGTTTCCCAGGGATGCACTAATGTGTCAGACTTGTAAAACTGCTCTTAGAGCTGCAGCTCCACTTAGAGAAGGAGGAAACTCACTTTAAATACTTAAGGCTTTAATATCTAGTCCATTACTCTGCAGAAAGGTCTTGTAAAGAGTCAATTATGGGATACTTCTGATTCGATCCACATGCAAGGGAAATCCGCTCCTTTGCCTTTAAAGCTGGGGACTAAGTGTCCTGTTTAAATAATTAGTGACACTTTTTCTTTGATCAAATTGATTCACATTGTTATTCTTTTATGTTAATTTAAAGCTTAATCCATGTAAAATCCAAGACAGATCTTAATCCGTCATTCAGAGGGCTTTTACAAAAAGGCACCGTGGTGAGATTGTCCAGAAAACACGACAGGTTAAAGACAGTAGTGAACCAAATTGAAGTAAAATGTTCAAATGACCTTTTTTCTTCTTTTTTTTTTTTGACTTCTAAAAACCTGTGAATGACCAACCCAGTTAATAGCAGTAGCAGGGTAACAATTTGGAAATAATTGTGAGTGGAGACACAAAGCTGGCAGCTGCTCCAGCACAAACCCCATTCCCCAGCATGTTCAATAATGAAGCCAAAATCTGGGCGTCTCCTGCTATTAAAAACGTGTTAATAATGGAAAATATTTTAAAATAAACTGCAGTTACTTTTACTTATATTCTTGTTTTCTCCTCAAAGCTTAGTTGCCCAGGTTACAGGGAAGTTACCAGCAACAAAGTTGGAATGGTTTTCAGACAGAGCTTGTTAAGGTGCTCAGCCAGTAGAGTGTAGGAGAAAAACCACTTTCAATATTTATAATTTCCATCCTTTGGTAATATTTCTATAAATCTACAAATGAGAGGCTGATAATACAGTTAGCTCTATAAGTGCATAAATATTTAAGTTTTGCCCAAGCCCATAAATTCAAGAGGCCTTGCCAACTCTTTGGTGCTGTACACATTCAAATAATCCAAATTAGTGTCTCAAAGCTGAGGTAAAAATTTGTTACAATCTTACTGGAAAGTGACCTGATCATTTCTGGCTATCAGCTACATTCTAACCATAACATTTCAGATGTTTTTGTGCTTTCTGATAATAACTATTAAAGAGTTGTGTTTCCAGACAGCAGCACTGCTGCTAAATGAGGCACAGATGAGGCACAAGAAATACTTTGCTAAAATACTGCTGGATATGTCTTTAAAACACTCCACAGAGAATTTAAACCCTCCAAATGTCTTTCTAAAATATTACTGCAGAGGAAATAACAACAGCAAATATTCCACAATAATAATAATTTTAAAAATCAAGGCAAGCAAAATGACTGTTTGTTTATCTCCATGACAAAATCCTTGAGCATAATTATTTTCTAGGGTGACAAATCGAAGGTAATTGCTGCAAAATTCCCACTTGGGGATGAACAGCTGGGTCTGGAGGACCTCTGCTGTCCAGGGACTGTACAGGCACAGAGTCCCAGCCCTGCAGCCTGGCAACAGCAATGCCTGTGGCTGTTCCATCACTGTGAAACTGCCAAAATTAATTCATTTGGCTAAATAAACTCAGGATTTCTGTAAAAGAGTGGCTCAGCCCTCTGTGATTTAGAAAATTAGAGACTCTGTGAGAATTTCCATAGGAATATTTTGATTTACCTGCTTCAGTTTGTGAAGGTGATGAAACTTGGGGATTTGTGGATATTTTCCTTTCCCAATTTCAAACAGAGTGAAAAGAAATGTCCAGGTGACACTGGGGACACCAAAGCACTGAAGATGCAGCAGACCCAGTGTGGTCCCACCAAACAGAGCAGCTCCAGCCTGGTGAACCCAGCTGGAGAGAAAACCTCCACAGGTTCCTTCTGCACAGAACCACCTCCATCTTCTGGGAGAAATCAAAATACTCACGAGCTGCAGACAATGGGATGAGCCCCAGGGAAATGGCACAAAACCCCTGGGATCCATCCCCCACTGGGGGAATGGCACACACACAAGTCCCTCTTATTTATATAAATATAAACATAAACATAAATATAAATATATAAATATATAAATATAAATATAAATTTATAAATATAAATATAAAATTATAAATATAAATATAAATATAAAATTATAAATTATAAATATAAATATATGTATGTATGTATGTATGTATGTATGTATATATATAAGTTATGGCTACAAATGTAAATAAGAAAAAGAATGCCTGGCTATTAAAGCAACAAGGCATTTTAGGGAGCATGAGAAAGGTGAGGATTTTATTCTGCTCTTTAAAGATTTGCAGAGATTCCCCTGTCTGTACCATGCTGAGCCCTGGCCATGCAGAGTTCATACACAATCAACAGACTTATAAAAGCAGCTGGGGTATAGTCTAATCTTGGTTAAGCTACTAATTTCCCTTTATTAAGGAATAGATTTTATTTTCCAGAAGCTGGCCAGCAGAATGCTGCCCCAGCACTGCTGAGTTGTAGCTGCATTTCTCCTCACAGAAAAAAGCAAAGCACAGCTTCCCAAGAATATCTCTAAAATTCACATTCTCTGAACCTCAGAGAAAGAAAAAACAATTCTTATCTCATTTACTGCTCCTGTGTTGCTCACAAGTTATCCACAAATCCCCAGGTAACAAGTAAACAATTAAAATCCATTGTAGAAGGTTGTTTACCTGAAGAGAATTGGTAATTGGATTTTAGTGTGTTTTAATTCACTAACCAATTGAATCCATGTGTGTGTATTGAAACTGTCACGAAATTCAGAGTTGAGTGCTTAACAAACTCAGTTTAAATGTAACGTCATATAAAATAATATAGTATAACAAAGTAATTAATTAGGATTCTAATGTCAATAAAGCCAAAAGCATCATTTCTGTGCCCTCCCAGCCTTCCCCTGCTTTGAGTGCCACGTGAGGGGGCTGCCCACGGCACTGCCCTGTCCCTCCCTCCCCGCCCTGCCCTTGACAAGTCCCCTCCTTTTGCAGGCATTAAATCTTGGCAGCATCCACCGCACTTCCCACTTAAGCTGAAGTAAGTCCGTGCACAGAAGGGCTCTGTCAACATATCTGGAAAGATGTTTGGATTAACGAACAAAACCTATTTCAAATCTCAGATAATAAAATGTCCTCCTAAATCCTAATTGCAACTTTCCTCGGGCGCCTTAGGGCGGGCAGCAGCTGATGTGCTGCTGCAGATCAAGGTTTAGGTTGGGAAATGCGGCTTAGGGCCGGGTATTGCTGACTGCCAGAGTGGCTGAATAGGATCCAGCCCTCTCAAGGTGATTATCTGCCTAAAGAAGGAAGAAGATGAGCACAGGACAACCTTGTTTGTCATTTTGTGCACTTAATCAGACAAAGCTCATAATGCTAAGAGCTTCTCTATACTAGCAAAAATAAAACACAAGCAGCTTTCAAATAAATTACAGCAGCATTTTACACGGGGGAGATCCATAAGCATGCATGGCAGAATTATCTTTAGTTGCTGTTTTCCAGCTGAAGACCTTGGAACTGGAACAATTAATCATATTCCCAGAGAATATGATTTTGCTTTTCCTTACACTGCTGAGGTTGCAGCCAAACCTCTCTATACAGGACATAAAAAGCAGATTTTTGTTTTAAATATCCAGCTGAAGATATCCAGCTAGAGTGACAGTTAGATAACAAGATCTGTCCTTAGGGTTAAATTGCTATCTAAAATAATAGAAATATAATTTTGTTTGCAGGAAAATACCCTTTTCTGTACTGATATAACACCAGGGGTATGTGGGCATTGCTCTGGCTCTGAGTCTGCACTAATAATAAATAATAATAATAATAATAATAATAATAAATAATTAATAACAATAACAATAATAATACACAATATCTTTAGTTGCTGTTTTCCAGCAGAAGAACTTAAAACTAGAACAATTAATCACATTCCCAGAGAATATGATTTTACTTTTCCTTACACTGCTGAGGTTGCAGCCAAACCTCTCTATACAGGACATAAAAAGCAGATTTTTTCTTTTAAACAAGATATCCAGCTAGAGTGACAGTTAGATAATAAGATCTGTCCTTAGGGTTAAATTGCTATCTAAAATAATAGAAATATAATTTTCTTTGCAGGAAAATACCCTTTTCTGTACTGACATAACACCAGGGGTATGTGGGCATTGCTCAGGCTTTGAGTCTGCACTAATAATAAAAAAAAATAATAATAAATAATAATAATTAATAACAATAACAATAATAATACACAATATCTTTAGTTGCTGTTTTCCAGCAGAAGAATTTAGAACTGGAACAATTAATCACATTCCCAGAGAATATGATTTTACTTTTCCTTACACTGCTGAGGTTGCAGCAAAACCGCTCTATACAGGACATAAAAAGCAGATTTTTGTTTTAAAGAAGATATCCAGCTAGAGTGACAGTTAGATAACAAGATCTGTCCTTAGGGTTAAATTGCTATCTAAAATAATAGAAATAGAATTTTCTTTGTAGGAAAATACCCTTTTCTGTACTGACATAACACCAGGGGTATGTGGGCATTGCTTTAGCTTTGAGTCTGCACTAATAATAATAAAATAATAATAATAATAATAATAATTAATAACAATAATAATACACAATATCTTTAGTTGCTGTTTTCCAGCAGAAGAACTTAGAACTGGAACAATTAATCACATTCCCAGAGAATATGATTTTATTTTTCCTTACACTGCTGAGGTTGCAGCCAAACCTCTCTATACAGGACATAAAAAGCAGATTTTTTCTTTTAAAGAAGATATCCAGCTAGAGTGACAGTTAGATAACAAGATCTGTCCTTAGGGTTAAATTGCTATCTAAAAAAAATAGAAATATAATTTTCTTTGCAGGAAAATACCCTTTTCTGTACTGATATAACACCAGGGGTATGTGGGCATTGCTTTAGCTTTGAGTCTGCACTAATAATATTATCATAATTTATTATAATTATTATAATATTATTATTATATAATAATTATTATATAATTATTATAATTATTATAATAATGTTAATATTAATATTAACGGTAATATTAATAATGACAATAATAATAGTAATAATATAAAGAATAAAGCAATTCTAGTGTAATCTGGCAGAGTGGTGCGTTTCTCACTTATGGATTTAATTTGCAAGACATGATGTTTAAAGCAGGTCAGTGAGCAGTGTCCTGTTCCACCTTCCTTTCAGTTTGTTTTATATGACAAAGAAAAGAACAATTCATTTACATGAAGGTCTCTTGACTTTCAAAAGGAAAATCTGAGAAAGGAAAAATGAAATTACTCCTGGTTCTGCTTTAAGGTTAATACAAAATCCACAGCTCTGTCACCAATTTCTATATGGTAAAACATCTGTGATATTTACTTCACAGTACTTTAACAAAGAAATTAAGCCTAAATTAAATTTAGTTAAGTGCTACTATAAACACAAATGTGGTATTAAAAGCAGACTTGTTCAAACGAAACACAAATAAACAGCATTTTCAGTGGGGACTTCACCATTTAAATGACAAAAACAAAACTTCCAAACTGAAGAAGCAATGAAGGTGCCTAAGGAACACAACTTTAATACTAATGCTTGAAAAATTTATAGGAATCAAAATCTCAATTGAACTGGGTTCAATCCTGGAAAAATTACACATTTAGAATTGCCAAGTACTTGTTACTGGCAGCTGATGGCAACTTATGTTATTCTCAATTTTATCCCAATGTAACAGCAATTCAGTTCTTATTTTTATATTGTAATACAAAGTCTTCTCTTGTATACAGCAAATATCTATAATTATAAATATGCTTTGTAGAGCAAATATTTAAGCAGCCTAAATTCTGAAGTGAAGGGTATTTTCTATAAAGGATGTGAGCAGGCTCAGTGCCAGGGCCAGTGCTGACACTCAGAATTGCACTTTTTGTAATTGACTGATATCACAATAAACACATTTCAGCTCCCAATCCCAACATTTCCCAACAAATTATTTCCAGTATCACTTATTCCTGACCATTTCCTAGCTGAAAGGTTTGGATTCCCCACTCTGGCACTCCACACAATTTCCATGTGCTCACACCCAATTCTCCACCTAAATCATCAGCAGGATAAAGTTGTTATACCTGCAATGGTATTTGTCCTGCTCTGAAGGTTCCCAAACTGTTTTCTCTAATCCTTTAGGAAACACCATAATGAGGCTCATCTAATGCCTTGGACTAGTCAGGAAGGCAAACTCCAAGATTTAGCTCCTCAGTCTGTCTCTAAAGCTTCTAAGTGAAAGATGATTTACAGTTAAGCTATGAAAAATGGGAGCACTCTCAAGTCTGGAAAGTCTCAATCTGATTGCAGGAACTCCAATCCCGAGGAGAGGCTGAGTCCCCCTGGCTGGAGACTGCCCGACTGGGGCAATCAGCAGCTGGTGTGAAACATTCATTAACTTGTAAAAGCTTTATAGACCTGTCTGAGCTTCTATTAGGGACAAAATGGTCAGGTTTGCACTGAAATCGCTGATCCGAGAGGTGACGTTTACAGCTTCTGTGCTGCAGATCTAAGCAAAATGTTTCTCTGTCCCACTTTCAAAAATGTTATAAAACCAAATAAATCAGAAATCGTTATTGTGAGAAAAAACAGAGTCATCTCAACACATCAGGACAAACATAAACAGAAATTCCAAGAGAAAGTGGGGTGGTTCTTGTTTGATGAAGCCAAATCCCCATTCTTGGGAAATGAACCCAAAGGGTCTGGAGAACAAAAGGACAGGACTGACCTTAGAGAAGCCATAAAACATTTATATAGACAAGATTATATTTTGTTTAGGATTTAAAGCAAAGATTTAATAATAATGAGCAAATCAGGAGGTGAGAAGGAGAATGGGACCTCTGCAATTCTATTAAAACAGAAATTTATTTGTAGCAAGCTTTTGAAGGTTGATGTTTGTCTTGTCTGGGCCCCTCCTGATCTCACACCCACTCCAAGCTCCATCCCCTTTTAACTCAGCCTCTACTCAGCATTTCCAACCAGGCTGGAATTTACAATGCAGCTCTGCCCAGCTAAAACAGCACCAGCTGATCCAAATTAATAAAACTCAAGTCTCCAATAAACCAGTAGAAGCTGTTTTGTTAAACTGAAATTTTCATTTCATAATTAACCCCTGTGCAGGGCAGAAAAGACAAAAGTGAACCTGCAGCCAACTCAAAGGAGCAGAACTAGAAATAGAAGAGCTGAATTTAATATATCAAGGCCAATATTGACAAAAATATGCATTTAAAGAAATGGATTTCAAAGTAAAGAAATGGATTTGAAGAAAAACAGCCTAGGGAATATGCAAATGAAACCTCTGAAAGCAAATTTGGGGTTGATCCTAAAAACCACTCCTAATTAGAGCCAAAGAGGACTATTTCCTTGCAAAAATATTCTTCTGTCTTAAAGTTCTGTACACTGAGCAGGAATTTTATTACCAGTTTGATGGCCCAACAATAATCACCTCAGTGTATGAGAACTCAGCTCAGGCTTACCCAGAATTTAAACCTCTGCTCTCCTCCTCATCCAGAATAATGAAACGGCTGGAAAGAAAAGCAGAGTTTTCAGAGTTTTCCTTTTCAGAAAGGAAACTTTAAATTGGTTTAGAACGGAGGTGAATGCACATCCAATGCATTTATTTGTGTAACTATTGAGGAACTATATAAGTTCCTCCTATGGAAATTAAAGAAAGACGAAAGCATCCAAGTTTAGAGCCCATTTTGCCTTCCTCAAGAACAAATTCCAACAGGAATGTGGGGCAGGAGCTGTTTCAATGGGCTGATCACAGACAGGGCCCAGCTTTGGGCACTGCTGGCTGGCTTTCAGCCCATGGTCATTATTCTCCAGGAGAACTTCCTTTATGCCATGAAAAGGTTTCACCCGTGGGTTCTGCTGGAGCAGAATAATATAATATTATTATAATATTATTATTATATATATTATTATTATCAGCCCACCCCACCTGCTGAACCATCATTCTCCAGTCCATGTTCATTATTCTCCAGTTCTGGGTGGGTTCTGCTGGAGCAGCAGGCCCACCCCACCTGCTGAACCATCATTCTCCAGATCATGTTTATTATTCTCTAGTGCTGGGTGGGTTTTAGTTAATGGTCATTATTCTCCAGTTTTGAGTGGGTTCTGCTGGAGCCCACCTGCAGAACCATCATTCTCCAGTCCATGTTCATTATTCTCCAGTTCTGGGTGGGTTCAGTTCATGTTCATTATTCTGCAGTTTTGAGTGGGTTCTGCTGGAGCCCACCTGCAGAACCCTCATTCTCCAGTCCATGTTCATTATTCTCCAGTTCTAGGTGGGTTTTAGTTAATGGTCATTATTCTCCAGTTTTGAGTGGGTTCTGCTGGAGCCCACCCGCTGAACCATCATTCACAGATCATGTTCATTATTCTCCAGTTCTGAGTGGGTTCTGATGGAGCAGCAGGCCCACCACACCTGCAGAACCATCATTCACAGATCATGTTCATTATTCTCCAGTTCTGGGTGGGTTCAATTCATGTTCATTATTCTGCAGTTCTGAGTGGGTTCTGCTGGAGCCCACCTGCAGAACCATCTCATTCTCCAGTCCATGTTCATTATTTGCCAATTCTGGGTGGGTTCTGCTGGAGCAGCAGGCCCACCACACCTGCAGAACCATCATTCTCCAGTCCATGTTCATTATTCTCCAGTTCTGGGTGGGTTCAATTCATGTTCATTATTCTGCAGTTTTGAGTAGGTTCTGCTGGAGCCCACCCGCTGAACCATCATTCTCCAGATCATGTTCATTATTCTCTAGTGCTGGGTGGGTTTTAGTTAATGGTCATTATTCTCCAGTTTTGAGTGGGTTCTGCTGGAGCCCACCTGCAGAACCATCATTCTTCAGTCCATGTTCATTATTCTCCAGTTCTGGGTAGGTTCTGCCGGAGCAGCAGGCCCACCCCACCTGCAGAACCATCATTCACAGATCATGTTTATTATTCTCCAGTTCTGGGTGGGTTCAATTCATGTTCATTATTCTGCAGTTTTGAGTGGGTTCTGCTGGAGCCCACCCGCTGAACCATCATTCTCCAGTCCATGTTCATTATTCTCCAGTTCTGGGTGGGTTCTGCTGGAGCCCACCCGCTGAACCATCATTCTTCAGATCATGTTCATTATTCTCCAGTTCTGGGTGGGTTCAGTCCATGTTCATTGTTCTCCAGTTCTGGGTGGGTTCAGTCCATGTTCATTATTCTCCAGTTCTGGGTGGGTTCTGCTGGAGCAGCAGGCCCACCCCACCTGCAGAACCATCTCATTCTCCAGTCCATGTTCACCTGGGCAATGACTTTGGGGTTGCAGCTCCTTGCTGTGCCAACACTGCAGAGGTATTTTTGCAAAGGTTCTTTATTTCAGCAGCCCCTTTTCAATCACCACCATTTGGCTGTGGGGCTGCTGTGGGTTTTTGTCAGTTCTGCAGGGCTGATCCAAAGGAGTTATTTGTAACCTGCTATTCAGAGGGGCTGTGAGAGGCTGAATGAAGATGAAACGAAAGCACCTCCTGTGGCTCTGGGAGTGCCCCAGGTCACGGGGCATGTTTGGGATCACTGCTTTGGCCATGGGTGGGATCAGCTCTGCAGGACAGCAGCACAGCAAAGCCCCTGCAGGGCCCAGGGGGGTTGAAGCCCTGCTTGCATTGCTCTGAATGCAGCTGGGACAGCGCCAGGCCAGGCTGGTGCGTGACTCAGGCAGGGCAAAAGGAACACCTCAAACTGAGAATTGCTCATTTGTTCTGCAGAATAGATTCAAAATGTGCTTTGAACTCTCCTGGGCTGTGAATGGTGAGCAGGAAGAACGTGAGAAAGGGGAGAGAGAGCAAACAAATCCCATTTTCTGACTCCCAGCTCCATTGTCCACAGCGGCGCTTCCCCCACCTTTGCGCTGGGAAGAACTCCAGGTTTGAGAAGTTCCTTTGTGCCATAAAAGGTTTCATCCATGGTTTGATCTCACCACAGCATTGTCAGCTCACCCACAGCCCACATCAATAAGGAAGGTGCATTTATTTACAACTATTTCAGATTTTTAGGGGGAAAACCAATTCTAATAAAAGGCAGACACAGCATTATTGTTCTCAGCAACAACTCCAATGAAAAATAAGGTAAACCTGCTGTCAAATAATAAATACAGAAGCTGCCTCTGCTTGTCAGAGACTCATTTTTTCATCTCCTATCTCTGATAATACAAATTATTCCCACAAACTTCAGAGAGAGGAAGGCAAACAATATAAAATATTCACTTACAAGCAGCTCATATTTTGTATTATGGTGCCACCTACAAATATTTGACTTTTGTGCAGAATTGCACAGAATTCTGTCTAAACATATCTGGCAGATCATCTGCTTATATTTAAAGCTGCAGTGCTAATCTTATTAATGGTTAATATTCTCTGTTCTGGCTTTGTGCACAGAATATCAGTGATTTAGAGTTAAGTAAATAATTGTGTTTCTGCAGTGAAAATCTCAGAACCCTGGCAGACCAGAATGCTCTGTAATACCAAAGAGAAAAATCAGTCCTATTTGAAAAAGAAAATTTAAAATATATATTTCTAGGCTGCAAATGGAAGAAAAAAATTCAACAGCATGATCAGCTTTTATGTTAATAATTGGCTAAAAGTTGATTTAGATCCTGGGGCTGAGTGGAAATAACACCAGAGTTCTGCTGCCACCTGCAGAATGCTCTGTAATACCAAAGAGAAAAATCAGCCCTATTTGAAAAAGAAAATTTAAAATACATATTTCCAGGTTGCAAATTGAAAGATTTTTTTTTCTCAACAGCACGATCAGCTTCCATGTTATTAATTGGCTAAAAGTTGATTTAGATCCTGGGCTGGGTGGAAATAACACCAGTGCTGTGCTGCCACCTGCAGCTGAACCAAGAGCTCATTTCTCCAGCAGAAACCAAGTGTGCCTGAAGGTATCCATTATTTTCAACAGTTAATATTATATACCCAGGGTTATTATCCCCAAATCTGGCAAATTTATTATCTTGCATGAGTGAAGAGAAAACTGGTGAGAAATTCCAAAGGCTGATGCACCCACTGGAGCAATTGAGGAGAATAAATGCATTAAAGCATAAGAATAAATGTCAATTAATGGAATATTCAATACTTGCAGAAAGAATTTCAAACTGGTCTTTACTTAATATTTAAAGTATTTTCACATGTTGTAATGCTTCCTTTTGGTCTTCCCACATGGAAACCAGGACCAAATAAAAGAAAATATAAGAATGTATTGCTCTTCTGTGTGGGCCTGACAAAAAGGCAACACAAAAATCAAATTCTGTTTCTTCAGAGCAAGCCATTAACAAAAACAGGGTAAAGAAGTAAAGCCCAATCAAACATGCTGTCTTTTAAACCTGTAAATATTCAAAAAATCAATGTATTCACTAGTTGTTATTCTTATCATTTCTACAAGCTTTGGATCTGTTTAAGCTGTCATGAATAAAACACTCCAAATACTTCTGGAGCCACCACAAACACACTTGTCACAGCTCCTGGTGCTTTCCTTGTCACCACAATCTGGATAAACTGTTCCCTGAGATTACAGGAATGAGGCAGCAGCAAAGATCTATGACAGCCTCCAACCACATCCTGATCCCTCTCTCTGGGTGTGTTATTTCTAAATATTTATTAACATGCAGAAGTCACCCAGCCCTGGATCTGAAGGGACAAGCAGGACTTCACCCAGGCACAGAAAGGCAATGAACGCCCTCCCGCTCATCTTTCAGCATTGTGTAAAACACTCCGAATTTCTCAGTCGCTTTAAAAATAAACAAAGCCATTGCCAAGAAAGACTCTTAAAGCTGGAGATTAAACCAGAAACTTTCTGTAACAGATTTGAATGGTCAGTTCTGAATGGCTTAAATTCTTATGGAATTTGTACAGAATGCAAATCACTTAAATACACATATCCATGTGTGTATAGGATATAAAGATGTTCCCTAAAGCAATGATTGTCTGCATATCTGTGTGTGTGTTTGTGTGCACACATATTCATCTATTTTTAAAATAAAAGATATAAAGGTATTGCCTAAAGCAGTGGAAATCCAAGGTATGAACAGCCAAAAAATTAAACAGGTCTGATAACTTATCACATATTGCTTCTGGAAGATCTAGACTCAAATAAACAGATATCAATATTAAATCAGAAGAGTAGGTAAGAAAATGTAAACAAAGGATTATCTTTTGGAAAAAAAAAAAATTATCCCAGTAGCATGAGTTTGATCATCAGCCCAGAAAATGAAATTTCCATTTCCTCAGAGCAGGGAAGGGTGGCTGCTGTGCTGGCAGTGACGGCCAGGGCCTGGATCTCTGCTGTCCTTCCATCCCACACTGCCACTGTCATTCCCTGTTGGATCTCTGCTGTCATTTCATTCCAGGTTTCTGTTCTCCTTCTCTCCTGGATCTCTGATCTCATTCCCTCCCAAATTTCTGCTGTAATTCCATCCCAGGTTTCTGCTGACATTCCATCCTGGACCCCTGCTGTCCTTCCATCCCGGATCTCTGCTCATTCTCTCCACTGTCCCTCCCTCCTGGATCTCTGCTGTCACTCCATCCCACACTTCCACTGTCATTCCCTGTTGGATGTCTGCTGTCATTTCATTCCACATTTCATTCCTGGATCTCTGCTGTCCTTCCATCCCAGGTTTCTGCTGTCCTTCCATCCCGGATCTCTGCTCATTCCCCTCAGCTCCCTGCTGCCATTCTCTCTGCTGTCCCTCCCTCCTGGGTCCCTGCTGTCCCTGCCATGGCCCTCATGCCAAGCCCTGGCACCCTGGCACTGACAGTGGCCACAGCCAGCTCTGGCACAGCCAAACCAGCTCCTTGCTCTGTGTGCAGGAATTCCAGTGGATCCTGGGGAGCTGTGTGGGATTGACAACTCAAAGCTCCAACAACAAAACCATCAGGCAGCGTTTGCTCATTCAGTTCCAGGAGGATGCCATGCCTGGTGCTGGCACTGTTCCTGTTGATTTTGCAGCTTTCCATTTTATAATAATGCATCTCCTCTCAATGTGTGTGTGTGAAACTCATCACTTCTGGTAATGTCATCAGCCATGAATTACTGCTGTGCTACATGGAGACTTCTTTCAGAGTTTCTTTTGGCACTTCATGTGCTCACTTCCACTTTCTGTCTGAAGCATTGCAAGATCATTAGCTAAATCTGGAATGCAATTGGAGAACATGCAGGCTGACAGGAGGATCTGAACCTCAGATTCCAGAGAGAAAAATAACTTCTCAGGCAGATATCCTCATTGCTTGAAATATCTGGCACAGTGCTCCCTGGGAAACCACTCTGGCTGGAGGCCACAGCAACTCACATGAACTCACGCTGGGTTTACTGCAAATTCTTGATAGCAAAAAAATGCACAGGTCTGCTAACAATCAGAGCAGGGCATGATACCATCCTGTAAGGCAATCCTGTGCACCCCAAGAGGATAAAACTGCTCTGTGCCTCTTTAGCCATGGCTGAGGAGGAATTCAGCACTGCAGGAGCAATGAGGGTTTCCCTCAGGAGGGAGTTTCACGTTCTGTGGTGCCCACAGGCTGGCAGAGCAGCTCTGAGCTCTCATCCTGACACACACAGACCCACCCAGGCATGCAGTGAGTGTGCAACTCCTCCTTTCTCTTGATAATTCCTTTGTTTTTCCTCCCATGGAAGCTCTCCAGTGAGTGACCTGCAGAACAGGTCACAGAGAGCTGCCAGTGCCAGAATTTCCAGATGGGGTGAATGCCTGGTGTGAGTGCAATCCCGGCTGAGCAGTGCAGAGCACACTCACAGCACTGCCTGGGCCCTTCATCAGGAGGGGCAGAGCTCTCAGACTGCCCAGGCATCCCTGGGGATGGATCTAAATGAATTATTCAGCAGAACATTGCCAAGCCGAATGGTTTTTTGATGGAAAAACAGGAAAAAAATATTTGAACTCTAAGAAACATCAAAAAGAAAGAAGAAAAGAGCAAGGAAAAAAGAGGCTGAGCTGTGTCTGCTCTGTCATGCTTGGAGCAGGCACTGGCACTGCCTGGATGGTCACTTCATGAACTAATTGCTTCATCATTTTTAAGCTGAAATGCTCTGTGCCTGGACAAGTTTTGCTTTTGTACTTTTCTAATTCCTTCATCCTTTTAGTGGCTTTAATGCAATTCAGTGCTGACTCAGTTGATGCAGGGGAGATGCAGTTTTAGTTTGGACAGGAATTAAGAGGCTCTCCAGTAGCAGCAAGTTTCCCCTTCCTGCACAAAATGCTTTTTCCCTCCAGCATGCCATCCTTCCATTGTGCCCCTAATCAAATAAACTGATGAAAGTAAACATCTGTAATTCAGGAGGGGTTTGATCACTGCATCTGAAGCCAGGGGTTCTTTTACAAGTGAGCTGCCCTCTCCCAGGGTGGGACACGTGATTACCCAAGTGCTGTTGTTCCAACAGACACGCTTAAACCACCTATTGTGTGTTCTCTCCATAATTCTATTTGTGGTTTTGTTCTGTCCTGGCTCCTGCTCTGTGAGCTCCTGCCTCCCCTAATCCTCTTTAAATGAATGAGACACAGTTCTAAGGCCCAGAGATCTTGTTATCAACAATTACCAATTTCTGCCTTTTTGCAACACTTAAGGAATCAAAGGTACAAAGAGGATATTAAAGATCTTTCAAATACATGAATCAATAAGCCATATTGGATTAAAAGAATTTATCAGCAACCCTTTCATAAATCTGGAAGCATTAAAACTAAGAAATATTACAGTGACCCCAGGTTAAGTACAATAAGGAACAGAGCTGATGAAACATGGCTAATGATTGTGTTTGAAATACACACACACACACTGGGGCTGGCCCCCACACCATTATTTTCATTGTGCTGCTACATCATCAATGTTCCCACCCACAGAACAAAGGAAAGCAAAAAGCCCGTTTTTAAAAAAGACTCAAGAAATGTGAGGGCTCTGCAGCCCTGCAAAGGCTGCTTCTAAAGAATTTTGGCCACTAAAAAAAGAATATTTCCTTGCTACCAGCCCACTAAAGCATTCTGGCCACTAAAAAAGAATATTTCCTTGCTACCAGCCCACTAAAGCATTCTGGCCACTAAAAAAGAATATATCCTTGCTACCAGCCCACTAAAGCATTCTGGCCACTAAAAAGAGAATATTTTTTTGCTACCAGCCCACTAAAGCATTTTGGCCACTAAAAAAAAGAATATTTCCTTACTACCAGCCCACACCAGCTCCATTTGTGTTATTGATAAGTTTTGAATCACCAGAGAAATCCACATTTGCACACATTGTTTAGACAAATACCTGGCAAGGGAAAGCAAAGCCCCCTCCCCACCATGGGTAGACCTGAAAGGAGAAGGAGGAAAGGAATTTTATTAAAACTAAAGTAACCCAGTGGCACTTTTGTAATTTTGATAACCCAGGAAGTTTTCCTTTGGTTATTCTGTAGCAAAACACAGATTAAATAACAAGAGTGTTTTATAATGCACAGTGAGATCAAAATCAAACCTGGGGGAAAATCCCTCTCTTCAAACCCTCTCTTTTAATGTTTGATGGAAATTTGAAAAAGATCAGAATAATAAAAATTACATTGAATTTGGGACACTACAAAAAGCATAAGAAATTCCTTTCCATTATAAAGAGAGTTTTGTTTTTGTGTCAGTTATTTGATGTCTAGAAAGTCTCAGACCTTACTAAAGCTACCACCTCCACCTCTATTGATTTAATTTATTTAAACAAACCACTGCAGGATTACTGAAATATATATTTGCTCCATTCCAATGAACATCTAAGCACTGTGTCCCTACAATAATCATATTCATTCCAGAGATAAATATTTTATAGCAAGACCTTACTAGAAAGTTAATATACTAACTATATTCTTTACTCAAACTCAAGAGACAAATTAATATCCACTCTATGCTGATACCACACATAAAAGGTACTTAATTTAATTGGAATACTGGTAGAGTAAAAGGAAAACAAAATTAAAGGTTGCATTGGAATACTAACACCCTTTTACAGCCCACAGTATATTTATTTCCTTACTGCCTGACTCTGATGGGTTTATTTTCTTTTCTCTATGTACAACCTTTACCTCTGAGCTGGATTAGAAACTGGATGGAGATTTTTCATTGAAATTCTGAAAACCCTTTAAACTGAATATTAATAATAATAATTTAAAAGCATGGGCTGACCTGCACGAGCGTTGGACAGCCTCTGACAGTGCCAAGGATTTAAAGATTCGTGTACCCAGAAAATCAGGTTCATCAGCACTTTAATCCCATGCCCTGGCATGATTTGGTGCAGGGGTGACAAAATGGAGGTGCCCAGTCCTGAACTCCCAGTACCAAACTGGATAAACTGGGGCCAGTTCAGCAGAGGGGCAGCAGGAGGGGCAGTGGGGAGGGAGCCTGGCATGGGCTCCTTGAGCCTGGCAAAGGGGGCACAGCAGCACCCTGGCACCCCCTGAGCCCCCCTTGGCACCCCCAGGGCTCCCCTTGGCACCCCCAGGGCCCCTGAGCCCTCCCTGGCACCCCCTGAGCACTCCTTGGCACCCCCATAGCGCCCCTTGGCACCCCCAGGGCCCCTGAGCACCCCCAGGGCCCCTGAGCACTCCCTGGGCCCCTGAGCACTCCCTGGCACCCCCAGGGCCCCCTTGGCACCCCCAGGGCCCTTGAGCCCCCCCTGGCACCCCCAGGGCCCCTGAGCCCCCCCTGGCACCCCCAGAGCCCCCCTGGCACCCCCAGGGCTCCTGAGCACCCCTTGGTACCCCCAGGGCCCCCTTGGCACCCCCAGGGCCCTTGAGCCTCTTCTTGGCACCCCCAGGGCCCCTGAGCACCCCCTGGCACCCCCAGGGCCCTGAGCACCCCCTGGCACCCCCAGGGCCCCCCTGGCACCCCCAGGGCCCCCGAGCAAGGAGTGCTCAGGGTTCCAGCATGAGCAATCGTCACTGCACTGCAGGAAACCAAACAAAAAGTTCTCTCTGAGGGAACAACGGAGCAGTGCAAAGCCCAGAGAGGAGGGAAATCTCCACCTTCCTCCAGAGGTTTGGGACCGGACAAACCCCCAAGCGAGCTGCTCTGAGGGGAATCCTGCTCGCACTGGGGGTCCCCCAAGGGCCCTGCAAGCTGAATAAAACTGCTTTGGGCCAGACCTGACAGCCACCTGAATGCACAAGACCTTTCTTCAGAGAGTGGCCAGGAAGAGAAAAAACTCAGGACAATTCTAATGACTCCTAGCCCAGATTCCAGTTATGGATTTCCAGAGCTGCTGGGGTGTTTATTCCCTATTAATTTCTTGTTTTCACTGCTTGGAATAATGAAATCAATTCTTGTTGCAGAGCTCTCTTCCATGAGTATTTCTAATTGCTTTTGGAATCCATTTAGCACAAGGCACATGTCCCAGCCTGCTCCAAGGAGTCACAATTCAATCCAACAATGCAGGAAAAGTACCAAGAGACTTTCATGTACATCAAACACTTCTCATTCACTGCTGAGCTCATTCTTTTTTTACCTCATTAGAAATCTTTTTTTTTTTAATTATTATTTTCAAACAAAGCAATCAAATGTAATCAAGGTTCCAATGATTCTTTTGGAACTGAGGCAGCAGTGATAAAAATGTCATTTTTAGGACATTTTCTTTGCTGGTTTTTTTCAGGTATTTCACCTCCACAAGGTCTGCCTGTAACCAGAAGGCACCTCCAGCCAGATGAGGTATATTGTGGTGGTTTGACCAGGAAGGAGTGGGAATTCTGGGATGCTGTGGTCAAACCAATGGATGTTCGGAGTTTGATACTGACACCTGGTGTCAGTATCCTATTTTCCTGGTGCCCCTATTTTCCTGTAGTTTAGGTAATAAAGTGTTCTTTATGTTTAAGCTGGAGCCTGCTTTGCTTATTCCTGGTCACATCTCACAGCAGACACCAGGGTGAGGGCATTTTCATGGGGGCACTGGCTCTGTGCCAGGCTCAAACCATGACATATATTTAGAGATAAATATTTAGCATTTTATCATTTTAGCATTTCATTGCTGTGTGCCTCTAGGAAGGCAGGGTCTGGCCACAGGAGCTCAGGCTGATCAGGATTTGATACCTATGCAATTCTTATTTTGAATATATTATTTCTCACTGTGACAGCTCCAGAGAAGAGAGGTTAGCAACAACAAAGGGCTGCCCTCCCTTGTCTTTCAGCAGCTGCTCCTGCTGCTCTCAAGGTTTGCACTGAACTGAACTCTGCATTGTTCCCAGAGCTGTCTCCTCCCAGACCTTTCAACACCAAACCTTTCTGGCTCCCTCCCTGGGCAGGAGCTGCTCTGGGCCCAGCCTGCACCCGGCAGGGAGCAGAGGAACCTTCAGGGCTGCCCTCAAACCCTCCCAGCCCAGGAGCAGCCCTGGAGCCCCTTCCAGGGAGGCCTTTAAGGTGACAAAACCTTAAAAACCTGACAAAGAACCTGACCAAGATGGTCTGACCAAGATGGTTTTGTTATATCTGAGCTCACCCCAAACCAGAATGTCTCTCTTCAGTGATTTCTGGGCTTGATGGATTCTTTTCCAAATTTTGGCTTCTGTGCATTGTGCAAACAAATTGATTTTTGCTTCCAAACCACTCCATGCTCGTGCATCAGACTGCACACACCACAAGTACAGCAAATTCTAAACATGTCTAAAGTTTTATGTAACTCCAAGAGATCACAGGGTTTTCCTTTTTAAAGTTACCTTAAAGTTTTCCTTTTTAAAGTTAACACCAGAATTTTCTCTTATTCTCCTTTTAAAAATATCTACATACACTCCTTACATTTATCATTCAGGTAGAGACCAATACACACTAGAAAGACATAAACCTTTTAAACCTAATCCCAGAAAAAATGGCATTTCCTGGGCTCCCTTATTCTATTTGCTGAAGTTTGTATTAAATTATTATAACTTCTACATATTAAGACATTTTTAAAATCTATATATTGATTTTCATCAATACATCAATTTTCAAATGAGATAACTTAGGTGAGTCACTTCTCCTATTTTATCTTTTTTAAAAGAGCAATGAAAATATAAAATTTACAAAGTTTGCCCCAAACCAGAAGGGTTTGATTTGGAAAATGGGAAGATTATTTCAATTATTTCTGTAGAAACTGCTTTAAACTGCTTAAGAAACCTTCTTGAAATGATCTTAATCATAATGAACATTTTTAGAGGTATTTTTAGACAACTACCAGTTATATCAAGGGGGCAAAATTGGACATGTTAAGAACAAAATGATGAACTGAACTATGAAGCTCATTGATACTTTCAACAATGCATTCAATGTTACTATAACATATTTTTAATGTAACTTAAACATATTTTTAATAGAATTTAAACTAAGCAGAACCCCCTGAACACCACATCTAAACCTCCACTGGGAGAAATACTCAATTACTTTCTGCATGCATAATACCCCTCCAGAATAATCCCCAACTTGTAGGGGAAAGCAGTTGAAGTTTTTAACCAGGGATTTGCTCACACTTCATCAGTATCGTATTTACATGAGCTCAGGCAAACACCAGTGAAAGTTTTACTGTCAATTTTCTTTGCATGTTGTGCTTTTAATCCCCCCAAAGCCCCTGCAGGTGCTCCCCAAGGTGCAATCAGCTCTCCAGGCTGGGGAAGGAGTTTCAGCTCCAGCCCAAATGGATTTGCCAAGGGATGGAGTTTGTCCTATGGCAAGTTTCAAATGTGTAATGCAATTAAAAAACATTCTGTGGGTGCAGCTCTAGAGATGACAGAGAAATAATGCAGAATGGGAAATATGGGAACGCTGGGCACCTGTGCGATTTGTACACATTTATAAATAAATCATAAAATATATAGAAATCCTATCTGGGAACGCTGGGCAACTGTGTGATTTGTACACATTTATAAATAAATCATAAAATATATAGAAATCCTATCTACAGACAAATCAGACAAGTGCTAATGGATTTAGACACCCTATAGATAAAAGATACAACAGATAATACAAGAATTTAAATCCATGTGCCTTTACAAGTGTTTAATGGACATTTCTCTATAGCCACAGCAATTTTTAGGTCTTTAACAATTACAAATAATTGCTGTGTATATGGGAATTTGAGGTCCAAAAAGTAAGTGAGTATGAACTATTCTTGAAGTTAGCCACATAAAGCTGCACATTTTAAAGCCATAAACTTCCCAGTCTATTAGAAATAGAGCACATTTGTATTTTAAGAGGTTTTCCAAGTGCAAGTGTGATTTACATTGTTCAGCCCCTTGCAGTTATTATTCATTTCCATGCAGGAATGCCCAGGAGAGCAGCCTGCAATGATTCATCTCAGGCTTGCACCAGTTCTGTGCTTTGTGATGACACCTGTGGCTGTGGCACAGACAGACAGGATTTTGGGCAGGATTTTGATTTTTTGGGTTTTCCCCCATTGCTGTATTTCCCCTCTGAACCCCCTCACCAAGCACCCCACCCCTTATTTTACCAACACTGCCATCCTTAGAGAATATCTGAAATATTCTATGTGTTAGCTCTAAAAAAATCCATAGAGTAGTCAAGAGCTATCAAGGTCATTTCCTTTAGATGAGTTATGTTTTGTCTGGATTTTTCCATTTTTTTCCTCTGGCAACATATGGCCAATCAGAATAAGAAAATCCCATCTGTTTGCAATTGGTTTCAGCTACCATGCCTTAGTCTGCTGGTAATATTTTGAATTCTAAGCTAAGTAGGTCTTAAGCTGAGTTGTTTTTGTTGGTTTTTTTTTAACAGATCTCTACAAAGGAGAAGATTCCAAACCAGCTTTAAATCCACAGTGATACTTTGAGAAATAATTTTGATTTTTCATTCTATATTATTGTCAGAATAAAAGCTGCTTTTTTACAGCTCATTTCTAGAGCTGCAGTTCTTAAAGATAAAAGCGCAGGGGAGGTGCCAGCCCCACTGAGAGTGTTTTCAATGTTTACACAGGGCCCAGCAGAGCATTGTGGTGCTGAGATCAATAATTGTGTGGCACCAGTGATAACAAAGCCTGGCACTGGAACCACACTGGGCTGGGGTGAAGTTCCTCTCTCAGCATCTCCTCCTGCAAAACAAACACCTGGGTGGGGAGAGAGCTGAGCAGCCAGGGCTGCAAGCCTGGGCTGCATTTCTTTCTGCTGGATTATTTCTAATCCACACCATTCCTCCTGTCTAAAACTCTGCCATTGAGATACCCTTGGAAGCGTTCACATCTCCACCTCTAAAGCAGCAAAACTCCTTTAGAGAAAGCCAGCCCAAACGGCCACGAAATGATCAAGTGAGATATTGAATTTACAAAAAAAGAGGGCAATATTCCCCGGTTTTGAGTTTTATTCACTACAGGGTGCTGCACCAGATGCTGGGAGAGGTGACTTAGGAGATTTTCCTGCTTGCTAAGCAGCAACTAAACCAAGTTGCACATTCCCAAGACAAGGAAATCTTTCAGATTAGCGTCTGATAAGGGAGTAAACAAATCCTACAGCAACCAGGAATAATCATCTCAGCATTTCAGGTATGGAACCTACTGAGCATCAAATCATCTCAGCAGTGCCTACAGGAAACCTCTGGAGAATAAACACCTGATAAATCATCCTTGCAGAGACACAGTTAAATACAAACTCATACAATGTCCACAAGCAAATGAAAATTTCAGGGCAGATTTATTAGCTTGTGGATGTTCCTAATTACTTGAAAAACTATAGGCTTACTACCAATGGTAATAGCAATCTGTAATAAGACCCTAAATCTTGGGAAAGAAAGAAGTCACTTATTGAAGAAATGGTTTCATTTTCTCTCTCCTTTTATTCTTCACTCTTGGAACACAGAGCCAATACGGGCAGGGCCAGGGCAGCAGCTCTGTTCTCCTGTCACCCCAACACGGCTCCCTGCAAGTGTGGGCTCAGAGATGCAAAGGGCAGAGCAGGGCCTGATTTATTGCATTCAATTATTTCTGTTTAAAAGTTTCCTCAGGGGCACAAGCACATAATATATTGTACTTTCCATTACCTGGTGCAAATGTAAAACATACCTGAAAAACACATTTCATGCTTAAAACATATTAAAACAACAAGTAAGATGTCATGGCACGAGTTTGATAGATTAACTGCCACTTACTGATGTTGTACTATATTAGTTAACAGCAAATTAATATCATCAGGCATATTTCCTCTTTTATACCTAAAAAATATTAGTATGGAACCAGAGATTCCCATAAATTCTTATCACTCAGTTCTAGAAGAGGCCTTTTAATCTAATTTGGGACAAGATAAGCAGAAATTTCTCCATTTGTTTGCAAACCTGTTACTCATTCAAACCCTGTTCTACCCCAGTTACCTTTTGTTAATCAAAAATTTTTTATCCAAAAGCCCAAAATCCTGCACAGGCATCCCCATGATTCTCCCTGATGGACACACACACTGCTGGAGTTTAGGAAGCAGCTCTTGGAGAGCATTTCAACAATTTGTCCCTCCATGGGATGGGATCAGGGCCTTGGGCACACACTGATCCACACCAGGGCTGATTTAAGGGAATCCTAAAACCTCAAACACCACAAGCTTTTAGAATTCTCCAAGTATGGCATAGAAAATGCTAAATAATTTCTAAATCATGAGTAGATCCAAAAGCCAGAGAACACAGGTAGACTCAGGCTGTGTTTTGAATTTTAGGTCTAGAATGGTATTTATGGTTTAATGTGGAGTGCACAGAGGAAGAAATTGCCTTTTAAATGCCACCTTGCAGTTTTTCTTTAGCATACCATGAAGCATCACAACAATTGGTATTTGTGTTTTTGTGCACTCAGGACATCCCTGCCCCAGCTCCTTTCCAAAGCACCTTCCCAGGGCTCTGCTGCAGATTAAATTGTGACAATTTAAACCCAGCAGAGCTGAGATTTGTGTCACTGAAACAGAGTCATCAAGGGAGAGTCAGCCTCCAGCTCAGTGATGACAAATGGGCTCTAAAGGCTGACATTCCCAGCTTCTGCCAAAAGGAAAAGCAAGAGCATCTTAATGAGGAGCAATCCAAGCAAAGACAGCAGAGAACGGCTTGGGAAGGCCGTGAGAGGAGCAGGGCTGTGCTAACACTGAAATAGCAGCTGCAAAATACAGCAAGGGCTCTAAAGGAGAGCTTGGCTGATGCCCAGAGCCAGCTGGCACAACTGGAACTGCAGAAAACAAAGCTTTGAAGGACAGGGATTCAGCTTATTCTAAAAATATTACTAATAAGATGATAAATAAAGGAGAAAAGTTAGTTACATTATTTGGGGCTATAAAGCCAAATGCTGAAGTAAACATGGATCTCTATTTCATCCTTATCTTCATGTTTTCCAGACCCAGCCCATAAGGAAGTAAAGAGTGGAGGAAGTGGGTTCAACTAATTAAAAAAGAGGCAATACAAGAGTGCAGCTGGTCCTGCTTAAGCACAGCTTCAGAAAACTTTGTGCAGCTTTGCAACCTTGATCTCCAGGCATTTCACCCCAGTCTCCTTCAGAAGAGGATGAAGACCTTGAATAATGCTGCAGAACACAGCTGACCTTTCATCCAGAGTATCTTTTGTGGGTTTTGTTGTGTTTAAATTAGGAAAATGCTTTTTAAAATTAATTTTTTAGAGAAACAACCCCAATATATTATAACATATAGAATTAGAAAGCAAAAGTGTTCTGATAAAATTTTATTTAAATATTTTGTAGTGGAATATAGATCATATTGCTTTTAGATTATTTCAAACAATAAAAAAGAATGACTGGGCCTGGTTTATTTAGAATCTAAGGAGTGTTCTCAATGCAAAGGGGGAAGGAGGAAGTTCTGTGCTGGAATCCTAAACGAGCAAGTATCAAAAAACTAGTGAAATGTGCAGCCCAGTGAAAGGTTCAGCATCTAATGATAAAAGCACAGCAGTGGTTCAAAAGCAAACAAATCCTGCTGGAATGAAAAATCAATGAGCTTTGAGCAATGGTGACAATGGAAAGGTCCCTCTCCCTGTGAGACCAAATGGAGAAGCCCCATTAGCAGAGCAGCCATCTGCCTTGTCCTGCTCCCCACGTCCTGCACCTCCACCCTGGCCACTTTCTCCTCCATCAACACCAGCACATCCACACTGGAGCAAACGGGCCCGAAATGTAGGGGAAACAAGAAAAATGAGTGATGTGGGGTGACACAGAAAGGTGCCAGGATCAGCCCTTAAAGCCAAGGCCCAGGCAGGCCAGGCCAGCCTTGGAGGGCAGGAAAGGAACCCTTGGTGCACAAAATGCCCCAGAGCCAGGGCCAGGGCTGGATCCATGAGCCTGAGGCACATCCCACAGAGAAATCTGATTATTCACACACACCCAGATTAAATATTGTATAAACGCAAGGTGATCCCACACAGCAGTGGGCTAAAGGTTTATGGCAGCCAATGTCAAACAAATGTGATTTCCCTGAATGCAGCTGAACAAACCTGGAGGTGAAGGACAAATCTGGATTATTGATAAGTGTCTCTGACTTGCCCCCTTTGATAACTGTCCAGTGTCTTTCCAGCCAGGCTAAATATTTCCAAAATAATGGCTGCAGTACAAACTGTGAGGGAAGAAATTTTACAAGAGACACCACAGAACAAAGTGCACTAGATAACACAAGTTTAAAAGACAACAGGAGTAAAAATTCCACTCTCTTGAAGAGAACATTGGCTCTGACTCATTCCCTGAAGGTGACATTCATAACAAAACCCAAAGCAACAAGTGGTTTATATTTGGGGTCTGTTTTATCAGCTGAGAGCTGAAATCTGCCTGTGAGAAAAGCAACATTCTGCTTCTATTCATGGCAGCTCTCTCCTGGCTTTGCATGACTTTCAAAGCAACAAAATAGTTGGGAAATCAATTCAAAAAAAGTTCAAGAACTACTCATTAACAGTCAGACATCTGCACTTCCCAAACCACCCAAAACAAAGGCTGGCTCCTAATCCCAGTGCATCATGTGGACAGCAGACTGTGGGGGAATGCAAGCAGTGTTTTGGCTACAGCACTAATCCTTTGCAGTGAATAAATACATTTGCCTAAAAAGTAATGCAAAACACACATATCCCTTTCCAAATTCCCCAAGTGCCTCATCTTCCTCTCCCCATCCCTTCTGAGGGCTCCATTCAATGGCCAGACCCAGGCTAATGAAGAGGATGTGCCAGCTCTGTACCCCTGCAGTCCAGATCTGTTTCTCTTCAATAAAAGTTATACTCACACTGCAGCATGAGCAGAGCAACTCTGTACAATGGCTCTGCCATTTATGACATGAGAAAATCATTTTCTCTATTACTATAAACTCTAATGATTCATTTGGAACCAGTAAAACAGGGGGTTTAGCTGCCTTGATGAACTTCCACCCTGGATTCATCTTTTAAAAAGCATAAATAGCACAATGCATCAGAAAAACCCCAACCAAATCATTCCCCAGCTTGTGGCTTTATGAGTTACAATAAAAACAACCTTTATTTATTTATTTTCCCACCCATAAATATCAGAGAATGTTAAAATTTGGCATGGAATCGATCTGCATCTCAGTGCTGCGCACTGATAAAAGAGATGGCAATCATTTAAGAGATAACAACACCTGCTTGTGCCCCAGGGGAATGAGGTGCAAGCTCTTGGTGGGGTGGTTCAAACAAAATAACATTGACTCCAAAACCCCACCCCAAACTACTCTGCAAACATATTTCTTACTTCAGAAAGAATGCACAGGACTATGGTGGCTTACTGAGATTTCTCCGATGATTTCCAAATGTTTCATTACTACAGAGTATGGGATAGGATTTCTGATCCAGATGCTTAAAAGAACAAATCTAACAGAGAAACTTAATCTGAGCTAGACTTGGCAAATTTTCTAAAATAAAAAAAAAAAAAAAATAGAATGATGTTTTGGAAGCTGCTCAAACAAAAGCCAAAATGGAAATATGCCTCTTTCAACCATACCCTGGGCTGCTGTTAAAAATAAGAGGGACACTTAGAGTTTCCACAAGTGTGAACTGCAGCTGAGGTTTATAAAATAGAAAAGTTTGATGTCAAAAGTGCCCAAGAACAGTTCTTTACTTTTATCTTAAGCTACAGCCACCATTCTCTATATTGTGTTAACAAAGAAAAAATATGAGAGGTCTTGCATATCCATGGAAGATTCTAGATCAATTAGAAGGAAAACATCCAATATTAAAAATTATTATGCTTTAAAAATAACCCACAGAAGCATGAAGATGGCAGAAGAGTGACCCAGTCCCCTGTTCAGAAATAATGCAGATTATTTAAATTTACCCTGACCATTTCACAGCACCTAATGAGCACAGGCTGAACTTACAGAGGTTTTTTTTTACCTCCAAACTGTAGGACAGAGAGCTCCAATCTGCTCGGAGTCACGTAGGATTTATGGGAATTCAAATGTGCTGAGGTATTGCTGTATCTGATAGCCTTGTTCCTCCCCTGAAGAAAGACAAGGCTCAATCTTTGTACAGCCACACATCTCTCTATAAACAACAGGGAAATTTCAAATCTTGGCCAATTCTTTTTTATTATTATTATTATTTCAAGCCATTCAGAGAGGAGAAAGAACCAAATTTATGTTTGGCTTCACTTACTTCTGGGAAAGAATTTGGCCAAATGTTTGTATTCCATCAAGAGGAAGAAACTATGAACTCCAACAATAAAAATAACCAATACCATATACAAATTACATATGGAAGAATGGTGGTAATTGTCTTTTCACCCCCCCTACCTTACATTATTGCTGTATGGTTGCAATTTAAGAAGTAGAAAAGCTCTCAAAGCAGAATTCCTACAGTGAGAAGCCAGACTGAACTACTACAGGGAGTAGCCCTGCATACCACAGGCTGTGTGGAGTTTAATTATGGAAATCTAGAATACCACATTCACGTTATATAAATCAATTTTATTCTAATTTCCTTGCAAAGAGGAAAGGCTCACAGAACCCAGAGGTATCAGAGTTAGGAAACATCTGCAACAAATCTAATTCTTTTATTCTGCTACAGCCACTTGGCTCCCAAAGTGTGAAAAATGGCTATCACTTAGTAAAGCTGCTGTCCAACTACTTGAAAGCACACTCACTTTGAGACTAAAAGTTAAATTACAAATGGTCTTACCTTGATTGGAGATTTACATTTTATAACAGCACAGAAATTTATAGAAAGGGAGAGTTCAGTCTATTAAATTTATGATGAGTTTAGATACTTTAACTTCACCTCGATTTTAATTACGTAACGAGATCCCAAAGTACAATTTTTAAAAAGCCCTGAATACAATCATTAATACAGACATTTAGACTCCTGTCAGTGAATTGTGGAGCTTTTCATTTCCCTGCAGTGCTGGTTTGAGCTCAGCCCCACAATGGCCAGGCCGTTTCCCAGAGCGGTAACAAAGGGAGGTTTTGTTGGGCCGCTGGAGGGGTCAGTGGCAGCTGCAGCCCGGGCCTGCCACAATCACCACCAAACCCTGCAGCAACAATGGCTGCTCACTGGAATATACAACAATTGGAATGCTGAAGCTGGAATTTCAGCAGCTGCTACTGGCCACTTTCCATGGCTTTGAAGCATCAGCTATCAGTGCACTCTTTGCTGCGTCTTCGCAGCCCAGATCTCATTTTAGTGATAAAAACCATTTGTGGGATTGTACCATGAGTCAGAGGCCTGATATCAGCCAGTATAAAAATAATCCCACAGAAATGGCAATATTTCCAATCCAAACCATGCCAGAGGTGCATTTTGCAGGGCAGTTCCTGCAGGAGCTGCCCTGAAGGGAAAGGGCAGAGCCTCCCCAGCTCCCCTCCCTCCAAACCAGCTCCACCTGCAAACCTGCCTCAGTTGATTGAAGCCAAACTTTCTTTTTGCACAAGTGAAATGATGGCATTGTGCCACTCAGAGCTTCAGTGAGCACTGGCCTTGCCTGCTGAAAGATCACTTGATTCTCAGCAGCAGGCAGACAATAAATCACAGTGCTGTGTCTCAGACTTTGTTATTCACACACACTGCACCAGCCCAATACCAGGTTTGTCCCTGTATTTTGAAATCTCTCCTTAAGAATATTTAAATAAATTATTCATATTTTAAAGCAAATTTCAATGTAGTGGAATTCAAACAATTCTGCTAATTTAGATTTCAGGCTTTTTCTGGGAGGCAGGAGCAGGGAGGAGCACTGATAACTGCAGGACAGGATTGAGAGGCTGACATTTATTTCTCACTCAATAGGATTTAATTTCAGTTAAATATAGCCCTCAAGGAATGAAAGAATAAAATATTCAGTCCCTGACACCTCAGAGCTCTGAGCCTTCCCAGTGAGCAGTGCAAGATAAACACATGGCAGATTTTGCAAACACACACAGAGACGTTCACTAAAACACTCTTCAGCTTCTTCCCAGAGTTATAAATCCATTTTCTCTTCTTTAATAAACCTTCAGCAAACAATATTCCCAGAGAGTTGAAAACAGCACTGATCCCAGCGAGGATCTACTGACTGAGACAGGAGGAACAAACACATTTTGGCTGAGTGAAAAGAAACAGATTCAGAGTCAAGCTCAAGGAAAGCAATTCAGACAGATAATTCCTGGGAGACAAACGATTCTGGCACCAGCAGAAAGCAGCAACATGAAAAACCTTTTCCAAGGTCATCTCTGGATGCACACCACCAGAAGGGGAAAGCCAGACTCATGGAAAATATTTAATCCATTGACACAGAATCAGGTGAGTTCCAATATTCCCTGGCCATCAGAACATTATTTCTTGGAAATTCTCAACAGCAAGTGCTCAGGAGTTGATGTGTGGGTCATAGCCCACGTGTGAAATAGAACACACAATAAAAAAAAAAGCGTTCTATTTAAATTAATTAAAATTGGTAACAAACAGATCAGTTAAAGTAGCAAAACACAGAGCAGAAAAAGAACAGGAAGATGCAAATTGTGAAGGAAAAGGAAAATTGTCCAAAGGAAACGTGGACATGAGTCCTTTGCAGCCTGATTTCACAATACAGACAAACATCAGTGTGCAACAGCATCACTGGAAATTCAGAAAGAAAATGATGATCATGGTTGCAGAACCTCTACATTAGTAGCAATCTATTCATTTCAAATAATGCAAGTAAATACTTATTCTGCAACTATTTTCAATTTTTTTGTGATTTATCAAGTCAGTCCATGCACCCAACAATGAACGGTGCAGTAAAGTGAATCTGGTTTCCACACAATGATTTAATTTTGATTTTTTGGAAGTGTAATATCGGTCTGTGCTTCAGAAATACTCAGTAATGATCTGTGTGAAATGCTTAAATAATATTTACAGCTCATAGGCTCCATTTATTTTAAATTAAATTGTATGAAGCCACCATCACATTTAACTGGTGGTATCAGCATAGGCAACTATGCAACATCAACAAATGCAGCCACTACAATTATTTAATGGAATTAATGTTAGATCCATGTTCTTTTCTAACCCTCCAGGATACCTGTTTCAGTGCTCATACAGAATAAAGAACTGGGAAATAGCCACATTTAATTCAGATTGTCAACAAGCCCAGCATCAGGAAACCCCAGCTGATGTCATGCTTTTCGTGGCATCTTTGCGACAACAAAGCCTGGATCCAAGATCTGACCACTCACAATTTCTAAACCAGCTTATAAAGCTAAATCCATGCAAACCCTTAATGGATCAGGATTTTATTTCGAGCGCTGCAAAAACTTTGGCCGTGGCCAAGTCTTATCAGCTCCGGTGGCAGCAGATTACAGGGGCTGTGCCATGGATCAGGGGCAGGCACTCCCAGCTTAAACCAATTACACACTTAGCACAAAGTTGTCAAACTGCAGAGCCATGCCAAAGCCTGACATGTCATTTCTGAAATGCTTACAAATTTTAAGGAGAGTTACACTGAATGGGGAGTCCGGGAAAATGGATGGTGGAAGGAGCAGGGTTTGGAAATGCAGATTTTAGTGGTGTGGAAATGAGGGATCCACACCAGCTCAAGCTGCACCACTGCACAATCTACTGGATTTTTACCAAAAGCCCACGGTTCAAACTCCCCTGCATCCCTTCATGGGCAGACAGATCTATTAAATTATTTGCCAGCTGGGAGTCATTTCTTTTACAATAAGCAGAGGAGTGAGAGGTAACTACAAAGCAATCCAGAGCTGTCCTAATTACTCCTTCCAGGCAGGAAAACGTGTGATAAAATGCATGTTTTGTGATTCCCTTCCCCTTTAGTGGCTCCAGCACTGTTAACCTGTAGCTTCTGCTGGCCTTCCCCAATGCTCTAAACCTGGTGAAAAACCCCGAGACGGACAATCACTGTACAATTTAAGGCACATAATTAGCAATTATTTCATGCACACTTCACAATAATAATCTGTTACGTACTAAGGGGAAAGAAACATTAATGAGCTACTTCTGGTGCCGCTCTGTGTACTGTGTTTGCATAATAATGAGGCCCAATCTGCTGGAAAACACAGAAAGGACAAATTAATAAGGTCGTCATTTTTGTCTAATGATGCTTAATACAGTTGGAGCAATCTGCTCGAGACAAAAGACGGGCACTCAGACATAGCCGATTATGCATTCGCGTGGCAGCTGAAATCTTTATTAAACAGAATGATGAATCTGATTAACATGTGATAACAAATATACAGTCTGGGCCAGGGCCCTGGCACCTCCCGCCAGCTCTGCTCCAGCCCCTCTTTACCGAGGCTTTACTGAGATTGAGGTCACACTGCAATTCCCCATAGGCGCATTAAGATAAAAGTTTGCCAAATGTGGTAACGTGCTGAACAAAACAATATCCTGTTATATAAAAGCTACTGTCTCAACAGCTGACTGTCTAATCAGTGATAGCAACAACTCCTTAATAAGTTTAAAATGTTAATTGTGGGTTTCGGTCGCCTTTTAGCATATCAAGGATGATTTAGTACATTAGCTAAGCTACATCTTAAAGCTTGTGCTACCAAATATTCTAATTCTATATTCTAATATTCTAATTCCAAATAATGCCTTCTATTCCATTTCACAACACAATTCTATTCTCAAAAAGGAATAGATAATTATTTAGGGGACTAAAAAATACAATTACTCCTTAATTGTGGGTTTCAGTTGCCTTTTAACACATGAAGGATGATTTAGTACATTAGCTAAGCTACATCTTAAAGCACCCCTACATTCGTGCTACCAAAAGATTCTAATTCCAAAGAACTGCCTTCTATTCCATTTTATAATATAATTCTATTCCCAAAAAGGAAAATACAATTATTCCTTAATACGTTTAAAATTTTAATTGTGGGTTTCAGTCGCCTTTTAACATATGAAGGATGATTTAGTGCGTTAGCTGAGCTACATCTTAAAGCTTGTGCTACCAAATATTCTAATTCCAAAGTACTGCCTGCTATTCCATTTCACAACACAATTCTATTCCCAAAAAGGAATGTACAATTATTTAGGGGACTGAAAAATACAATTGCTCCTTAATAAGTTTAAAATTTTAATTGTGGGTTTCGTTCGCCTTTTAACATAGGAAGGATGATTTAGTACATGAGCTAAGCCACATCTTAAAGCACTCCTACATTTACCCATTTCACAACACAATTCTATTCCCAAAAAGGAGTATACAATTATTTAGGGTCCTAAAAAAATGCAATTACTCCTTAATTGTGGGTTTTGGTTGCCTTTTAACAATTGAAGGATGATTTAGTACATTAGCTGAGCTACATCTTAAAGCACCCCTACATTTGTGCTACCAAAATATTCTAATTCCAAAGCACTGCCTTCTAATCCATTTTATAATATAATTCTATTCCCAAAAAGGAAAATACAATTATTCCTTAATACGTTTAAAATTTTAATTGTGGGTTTCAGTCGCCTTTTAACATATCAAGGATGATTTAGTGCATTAGCTGAGCTACATCTTAAAGCTTGTGCTACCAAAATATTCTAATTCCAAAGTACTGCCTGCTATTCCATTTCACAACACAATTCTATTCCCAAAAAGGAATGTACAATTATTTAGGGGACTGAAAAATACAATTGCTCCTTAATAAGTTTAAAATTTTAATTGTGGGTTTCAGTCGCCTTTTAACATAGGAAGGATGATTTAGTGCATGAGCTAAGCCACATCTTAAAGCACTCCTACATTTACCCATTTCACAACACAATTCTATTCCCAAAAAGGAGTATACAATTATTTAGGGTCCTAAAAAAATGCAATTACTCCTTAATTGTGGGTTTTGGTTGCCTTTTAACAATTGAAGGATGATTTAGTACATTAGCTGAGCTACATCTTAAAGCACCCCCACATTTGTGCTACCAAAATATTCTAATTCCAAAGCACTGCCTTTTATTCCATTTCACAACACAATTCCATTCCCAAAAAGGAATATACAATTATTTAGGGGACTAAAAAATGCAATTACTTAGGGTGTATATAATTACTTAGGGTGTTTTAAGCAGTTCAAAAAAATAATAATAATTTATATGCCACTGTGTTGGTGTTAATGGAGGTTTCTAGGTCAGCGGGGAACACAGGATGTGATTGAATTTGTAGAAATGCAGCAGTAAATTTAAAAAAAAATCATTTTCAATAGAAATAATTGATAAAAAAGGTTTTAAAAATGTACAAGATGCAATTTGTTAATCCCACCTTAATTTTAAGTTCTGAAAATACAGCGTTGCCTCTTTAAAGAGTGACCCAATCTAGAGTAAATAACAGCTCTTAAATGCAGGGGTTCTGTTTTAAGCTTGCTTTGCTGGAGCAATGTGATTTCTATTAAATGAACAATCCCTTGCCTTGCAGAACCAACTGTGCTTGATTTCCAGTCAGCAGTGGGAGATGCCACAGGACAGCTCGTGGCCATGAACAGGATTTACCACAGGCTGGTATCATCATTACAACTCAAATGTTGATTTTATCTCCACAAATACACTGCTCAGCACCAGCAGGAGCTGGGATTCAGGAGCACAGAACTGGGAGCTAAGATTGACTGAACCACAGCTTCTGCACTTGAATGCATCTGGGTCTGCTCTGGGAAATGGTAGCACATCATAAATCATCATTTTCAGCTCCTTGCACTCATTCTCTGTGCCTTCATCCACATCAATATATTCCCAATTACAAGAACAACACTCAGTGGATTTAAAGGTATGAGGTGATAAAATTAAAGCTGTATTTACCTCTAGCATCAATCATCCCCAGCCCATCCTACCTTTGTAAATAAATAGCATTATTTGCACACACAAAAGAAATAAAATAAAAATAAAATAAAATAAAATAAAATAAAATAAAATAAAATAAAATAAAATAAAATAAAAATAAAATAAATTAAATTAAATTAAATTAAAATAAAATAAAAGTGGTTTCCTTCCTCACCCCCTCAATCCCACATTCAGGTTACCCTAGGGATGGTGAGACCCAAAGCAGAGATGGTTCCCCAGCTCTGAGGAAGATGATGGGATCTGTTTGATGAGGAAGATGCTGGGATCTGTTTTATGAGGAAGATGATGGGATATGTTTGGTGAGGAAGATGATGGGATATGTTTGATGAGGAAGATGATGGGATCTGTTTGATGAGGAAGATGCTGGGATATGTTTGGTGAGGAAGATGCTGGGATACGTTTGATGAGGAAGATGCTGGGATCTGTTTGATGAGGAAGATGATGGGATCTGTTTGCTGAGGAAGATGATGGGATCTGTTTGATGAGGAAGATGCTGGGATATGTTTGGTGAGGAAGATGCTGGGATATGTTTGGTGAGGAAGATGATGGGATATGTTTGGTGAGGAAGATGATGGGATATGTTTGGTGAGGAAGATGATGGCATATGTTTGGTGAGGAAGATGATGGGATTTGTTTGTTTTATGAGGAAGATGCTGGGTTTGTTTTATATGGAAGATGATGGGATATGTTTTATGAGGAAGATGCTGGGATTTGTTTGACGAGGAAGATGATGGGATTTGTTTGATGAGGAAGATGATGGGATATGTTTGATGAGGAAGATGATGGGATATGTTTGACGAGGAAGATGCTGGGATATGTTTGATGAGGAAGATGATGGGATATGTTTGATGAGGAAGATGATGGGATATGTTTGATGAGGAAGATGATGGGATATGTTTGATGAGGAAGATGATGGGATATGTTTGGTGAGGAAGATGCTGGGATCTGTTTTTCCTGACACAAAGCCATGCATTATCAGATGTGTCTCTCCCAAAGCCTGAGCTCTCCCAGTGCCAGAGCTGGGGGGGTTCAGCCTCCTCCAGGCCCAAAGGTTCTGAGGTTTCTTTTTCATGAATACAGAAAGAATAATGGGGAAGAATGGGAAGGGAAGAGACTCATTCAGAAAATCTGCTGGAGTATTTATATTATTATTATATATTATTTATAACAGAGTATTTTTAGCTAAAACCCCCAGAAGTTCAATCTGCAGGTGGGCTGAGAAGAAAACACTGGTTTGTTTTACATTTTTAAGCTAAACCCAGCTGATCCCATGTTTACACCTGATGGAGGAGCCACAAAAAGACAGTTCAGAAGCCAAAACAAAAAATCAACTCATTCTACCTCAGAGGATCCCTTTATTTTCATATTCTGCCAGCACCAATTCCCTCAGTGTAACATTTCATTATGTTTGATACAAAATGAATGCTGGAAATGCCACGAAATTTTGGTGGTGCTGTTTGAAATCCCAAAATTCATGGCAAATAATGCCTTACAAACCTTGTCCATCACCACACTGCCATACTCTGCATTTCCAACAGCCTGGGCAGCTGATCCTGACACACACAGGCAAAACATGAGGATCATATTCAGCTTTTGGCAAAGGTTCAGGCTCAAAAATCTCTCACTGAGCTCAACTGTCTTTGTATCCATGGAATAAATGAAGGAAAATGCAGAAGTGCCCTGGGCTTACCTGCACAGACCCCTCAGGATGGAGCCCACCCTCCACTTTCATGAGAAAAATCCAGAATTTTCTCATCTAGATTTCAAAGGGTCCTATTGAGAATTCAGTTTGCTCACAGTGAAACACAATACCTAGAATAAATTTCTTCCTGTTGACTCCATTAAACCGTGTCCATGTTCATCCTTCAGGGGCTGATTAACTTCTTCTTTTTTAGTGCCAAAACTAACATAAAATTACATGTCTGAGAACTCAAGTCTACAGCACTTGTGTAAATATGTTTTGTTCTGGTTTTCCTTTCATGAAAGACATGGATGGCTGCTATTTTCCCATCCCTTTTCAGATGTAATTCCACAGACATTGCAGCAAATTAGGTACAGACAAATATATTCAGTGACCTGAACTCAGTTACAATTATCATTTCAAATCTCTGTGGTAGAAATCAGATCATTTTACATGATTTATCTAAGTAAATATCCATTCTACCGTTTACAAAAATAGTATTTTAGTATTTCCTGTACAAATCATTCCATTCTAATTTTATTACACAAAATAAAGTGATCTGACTTACCCATGACTGCACTTTGTTACTGAAATGAGTAACCTCAGCTCCTATCAGAGGGCTTGGAGAAATGGAGTGAAGGACACAGCTCCTGCACTGCAAGTAACTTGTCAGAGAAGATTCCTTCTCATTCCAAAGAGCATTTAAAGATAAACTGCCATTCAGGTCTTTCAAAAAGAAAGAAAAAGTGGTTTATAAAGGAATCAAAAGAGATTTTTGAAATTCATTATGTCAGTTGCATTTCACAGATTTCAAAGTGTCAGAAAGATTGGTAAAAGCTCAGACCTTGTGGCAAAATCACCTCTCATTTACTGTGCCAGCCTCACACCCTGCATGGGCAGCAGAATTGCCCACATGTGAAATAAATTAATTTATTTTTGCTCTCTGTCACCTGAAGAAGCAAAGGGGTGCACAAGGCCTGGGCTGACAGCTGGAGTGATTTCCTGTCAAATCAGCAGTGCTGTTTAACCAAGGTTAAACTGGGAATTGTGGCCAATTCCTGGATTAACTGGCAAGAAGTGGATTCTGTGCTCATCACCCTTTTCTTTTATTCTTCATCAGGATTTATGGAAGAGCCCAACAAATCTGGGAGTGCAGGGGACACTGGAGCTCCTTTCAGTGTCTGTTAAATGTGTTATTAGAGGAAGGAAAATCTCACCCAAAAGCTCCAAGGGAGGGGTGGCAAATTGTGGGTATTTAATTGAATTTAAAGCAAAAGGGCTTGACAAATTTTAGCTGGAATTGATCAGTGAGAACTTACCTTTCACTGGCATCTGATAAACCTTCAAAGTCTCTTTAAGGTGACCAAGACTTGCAGCATCTGAGATGACCAACATCACATTGTCATCTTCTGAAATGGCCTCGAGCTTACACTTACAATTATTAATGGATTCTTTGCTTCTTATATTGCCATTTCTGAAGAGTTTCCAGATTATTTGCAGCTCACTATTACTGTAGCAAGCTTTTCTCAAAATTCCTATAATTTAAAAAGTGGGGTGTAAGACTTATATACACACATGGTTTTCAATACAGTACTGTTCAACCATGCTGCAAACTTTCCACATTTACAAGATGGGAATTTAGGCCCTGATCCAATACCCACTGCAGGCACTGAAAAGACTTCTATTGCTGTAAATGGCCCTTGGAAGAAGGCCTTCTTTAAAATTTTTAATGTGTCCAAAATTTACTTTTCAACAGATAATTTTCCCCTTGTTATTACTCCCAAATCGAGCAGCGAGCTTGAATCCACTTTGAATAAAGCCATTTATTTTTTAATTTTCAGATTTTTTAACTTTCCTCAATCAACTGGCATCTGAGATTCAGTTTAAACAACATAAAACTCCTTGCTGACAAAGCCACCCTGACATTCAGACATTCTGCAGCCCAGAATGCTTCTCCTGAGCCCTGGGGCTCCAGCTCAGGTTTGCACCAGAGATTTGATGATTCTGATAAATTCAGGGAGGGAGTGAAAGTTCCTGATGAGATCACTCAAATTTTAAAGGTTCTTTTGGGAAAATAGGGAGGCAAGGAGTGACCTGGGCCTGCCCACTGTGGAGTTTCCTATCTGGGCTGGGTTTAATAAGTGCAGAAAATGGAAAATCTCCCATTGTTCCTCAGGCACAGGTTTGGTTTGCTGAAGAGATTTTTGTCCTTTCTTGGTTTCATCAGCTCCAGACTGTTTAAGCATGAAGCATCTCTAATTGGCATGGAACTGATGAGAATATCTTGTAATTAGGTCATTATCACAATGGCCCAGCGGCCTGAAGATGAAGTTTATTTTTAAAAAAATAGAATTGCTGTTATTTTATCAGCCTTAAGCCATTCCCAAATTAAAGTGTCTCACAGAAACACAAAGAATTCCCACAAGCAGCTCACCCCCACTTTGTACAACAGAATAAAACCAAATTAAGGTAGGTTACACACTGAAGAATATTCATTATTTCAGGCAGACTTTTGATAGTTCCATGCACTGGATTCACTGAGTTACTGTGCCAGGGTATTACCAAACCTCTCACATAAACTGGGAGCAAATTAACACCTAATCCTGGGAAGGAACAACCCAATGAAAGGTTCCACTATGCTCCAAATAATTCCTTCAGCCTCCCACAATGGCAGCAGGAGCTGCCTTCAGTTAACTCTCAAATATCAGATTGCAGCTCGAGACAGGTCAGTGTGGCAGCACCTGAAAAACTGCCAGAAAAAATTATTTATTTTAAATAAGAAATAAAAATAAATAAAATAATAAAATAATAAATAAAAATAAATAAAATAATAAATAAAAATAAATAAAAAATAAAATAATAAATAAAAATAATAAAATAATAAATAAAAATTGTTCTTGTCCCGACTCCCTTCTCCGCCCTCCAAGGCTTTCTGCAGATCTCATTTATCCAGAGAATGAAAATGAACCAATTACTCTAAAATATCCCTGCAGCATCCCAAAGTGGGAAAGCAAAGGATGGATGAGAAATCCCATCCCTGCCACTGAAACCTCGGCTCTTACCCTGAGCTTTGGGCAGGATCTCAGCTCCACACACAACACAGGCCAGTCCTTTCCTGCAAGGCTGCTTGTGTGCTTCCTTCTAGCAAGGCAATGCACAAATTGGTGTAAATACTGCTTTGCATACAGTAATTATGCACAGTGAAGCATTTAAATAGAAATAAATTATATTATAAATAAATTACATCTACCCAAACTGCTTCAGACAAATACAGTACTGAAATACTCAAAGGTTATCATTTATAGTAATGATTAAAGGTTATCATTTATAGTTAATAATGGTTAATGAATGGTGAAAGGTTATCATTTATAGTGAATAATTCAATATATACCATGCTAAAAATGTTTAGCCTTATTTTAATAGAAACATTGTTATATAAAATCTGAGGGGTTTTACAGCATTTCAATATAAATAAATTATATTATAAATAAATTAAATCTACCCAAACTGCTTCAGAGAAATACAGTACTTGAAATACTCAAAGGTTATCATTTATAGTAATGATTAAAGGTTATCATTTAATAGTTAATGAATGGTTAATGAATGATGAAAGGTTATCATTTACCCAAACTGCTTCAGAGAAATACAGTACTGAAATACTCAAAGATTATCATTTATAGTAATGGTGAAAGGTTATCATTTATAGTTAATATAGTTAATTCAATATATACCATGCTAAAAATGTTTAGCCTTATTTTAATAGAAACATTGTTATATAAAATCTGAGGGCTTTTACAGCATTTAAATATAAATAAATTATATTATAAATAAATTACATCTATCCGAACTGCTTCAGAGAAATACAGTACTGAAATACTCAAAGATTATCATTTATAGTAATGATTAAAGGTTATCATTTATAGTTAATGAATGATGAAAGGTTATCATTTACAGTTAATAATTCAATATATACCATGCTAAAAATGTTTAGCCTTATTTTAATAGAAACATTGTTATATAAAATCTGAGGGGTTTTACAGCATTTAAATATAAATAAATTATATTATAAATAAATTACATCTACCCAAACTGCTTCAGAGAAATACAGTACTTGAAATACTTAATGGTTATCATTTATAGCAATGATTAAAGGTTATCATTTATAGTTAATGAATGGTTAATGAATGATGAAAGGTTATCATTTACAGTTAATAATTCAATATATACCATGCTAAAAATGTTTAGCCTTATTTTAATAGAAACATTGTTATATAAAATCTGAGGGGTTTTACAGCATTTAAATATAAATAAATTATATTATAAATAAATTACATCTACCCAAACTGCTTCAGAGAAATACAGTACTTGAAATACTCAAAGGTTATCATTTATAGTAATGATTAAAGGTTATCATTTATAGTTAATGAATGGTTAATGAATGATGAAAGGTTATCATTTACCCAAACTGCTTCAGAGAAATACAGTACTGAAATACTCAAAGATTATCATTTATAGTAATGATGAAAGGTTATCATTTATAGTTAATATAGTTAATTCAATATATACCACGCTAAAAATGTTTAGCCTTATTTTAATAGAAACATTGTTATATAAAATCTGAGGGGTTTTACAGCATTTAAATATAAATAAATTATATTATAAATAAATTAAATCTACCCAAACTGCTTCAGAGAAATACAGTACTTGAAATACTCAAAGGTTATCATTTATAGTAATGATTAAAGGTTATCATTTATAGTTAATGAATGATGAAAGGTTATCATTTACAGTTAATAATTCAATATATACCATGCTAAAAATGTTTAGCCTTATTTTAATAGAAACATTGTTATATAAAATCTGACGAGTTTTACACCATTTAAATATAAATAAATTATATTATAAATAAATTAAATCTACCCAAACTGCTTCAGAGAAATACAGTACTGAAATACTCAAAGGTTATCATTTATAGTAATGATTAAAGGTTATCATTTATAGTTAATGAATGGTTAATGAATGATGAAAGGTTATCATTTACCCAAACTGCTTCAGAGAAATACAGTACTGAAATACTCAAAGATTATCATTTATAGTAATGGTGAAAGGTTATCATTTATAGTTAATATAGTTAATTCAATATATACCATGCTAAAAATGTTTAGCCTTATTTTAATAGAAACATTGTTATATAAAATCTGAGGGGTTTTACAGCCTATAACTCTGCAGGCTATCAGATTGTTGGGAATTTTAAAGGAGCCTGGCATGGCTGGTGCCTTTGTGTTTCCCACAGAAACAAAGGCTGAGTGTGTCAACCAGAGCTCTGCAGATCAGGAAGAAATAATTTCCTTGTGTTATTTCATTGAAAAATGATATAATAATAAATGATTCTCCATTCCCTTGCACCCTGGCCCTCAGCACAGGAATTTCATCCATGGTACCTTTCTCTCTCTGGAGGAGCCACTTTGCCTAAGGGCAGCCTTCCTTCTGCTGCATCTCCTCTGAATTTTCAATCCTTCAATAAATTCAACATTCTGTTAGTATTTTAGGCAACAGAGATCACACTGAGCTGTTATATCAAAGTAGGAAAAGCATTTTCAATATTTTAGCCTTGATAGATGTGATAAATCCAAATAAATAATTCTAGGGAATTCAGTATATTGAATTCCCTTCTATCTGCAGGCTGGGCAGCATTTAATTCTGAGAATGACCATAAATATTTTATCTCTAGCATATCAAACAGCACAATTATTAAATGGAAAGACAAATTCAGGATGAATTTACACCACAAGAAACACCCCACCCCTTACCTTCCAAACCCAAAGGGGATTTATCCACCTGTTGATTTGAATTTTTAGAGGACAAATTTTTTCCAGAAATCACAGTAACAAGTGCTGATGTTTCAATAGGCATTTGAGAACTAATGGTTAATTTGGTGTAAAGTGCAATGGGTGTGATTTGCCACAGAGCAGGCCCTGCCTTGAAGGATTTCTGATCAAAGGAAGAGGCACCACAAGCTCAAGAAAGGAACAATCTGCTCCAGATAAGGAAAAGGAGATGGATTTTCTTCTTTTTTTCTGAATGTTATGGATTTAAAGACAGACAAATCTCCTGAAAGACAAATAAGAGGCTGTGGGCCCCTGGATGAGCAGCCAAGTCACCAAGCTTAAGTGATTTCTGTTCAGACACACAAAATGCAAACAGGGTTTGGGGCACGAGATTTGCTTTAGGAAAAGGGAGGAGCAAACCCAGGGACAGCTCCAGAGGCCAGGAACCAACAGGAACTTCATTATTTCAATAGAAATTAAGAATATTTCTCTTTGGATGTGTCAGAGGTTTTCAGTGATACCAACATGAACTTCAGCATTGTTTCAACAGAAATTAAGAATATTTCTCTTTGGATGGGTCAGAGGTTTCCAATCCAATACTGATACCAACAGGAACTTCAGCATTATTTCAATAGAAATTAAGAATATTTCTCTTTAGATGTGTCAGGGGTTTTCAGTGATAGCAACAGGAACTTCAGCATTATTTCAATAGAAATGAAGAATATTTCTATTTAAATGTGTCAGAGGTTTCCAATCCAATACTGATACCAACAGGAACTTCAGTATTATTTCAATAGAAATGAAGAATATTTCTATTTAGATGAGTCAGAGGTTTCCAATCCAATACTGATACCAACATGAACTTCAGCATTGTTTCAATAGAAATGAAAAATATTTCTCTTTAGATGAGTCAGAGGCTTTCAATACTGGTACCAACAGGAACTTCAGCATTGTTTCAATAGAAATTAGGAATATTTCTCTTTAGATGTGTCAGAGATTTCCAATCCAATACTGATACCAACAGGAACTTCAGCATTATTTGAATAGAAATTAAGAATATTTCTCTTTAGATGAGTCAGAGGTTTCCAATACTGGTACCAACAGGAACTTCAGCATTGTTTCAATAGAAATTAGGAATATTTCTCTTTAGATGTGTCAGGGGTTTTCAGTGATACCAACATGAACTTCAGCATTGTTTCAACAGAAATTAAGAATATTTCTCTTTAGATGTATCAGGGGTTTTCAATACTGGAATTTCTGCCCTATTAACTAAACCAAACCTGTGAAATCCAGGACTGAAATCCAAGGAAACTTGGTCATCAATATTACAAAAATGGAACCAAAAGCCTTATGGCAAATACTGCCAGTTGAAGAAATTCTAGTGCTCTTCCCATTCTTGCAAACTGTCCAATTTCATAAAGATGAATTTATTTTACAAAGAAAGGACACAATTTAAATCCCATTGATCTGAGCATATTCACAGTTCTGCAGGGATGGACTCAAAATGTTATTTAGATGAACTTCTATGGAAAAGGACCAGTTAATAATTTCATTTCTACTCTCAAGCAAAATATCAACACTTATGAACCAATCTTTAGATGGCAAAAATCCTGCATCTTCATATCAATGTAGGATGGCAATGAAGAATATTTTCTTAAAAAGTCATTATGTTTTATTACAGAAAAATCCTGGCTCTTTTCATTGCAGAAAATGAAAGAAACATAAAAATAAAAATAAAAAAATAATAATAGAGTGGGCAAGATTCAAAGACCTTTGTGTACAATTTACATTTTATATGTTACATGTAAAAAGTGCTTGTAGGACATACAAATGAGAACAGGTTGTGACATGAATAAACACAGAATCCAAGCAACAGAAATGAGATCCTCTCACAAAAGGAAAACTTAAAGAAATCTCAAATTTTTCTCTCAAGAAGCTTCTCATCTTCATCAAATATCAAAATGTGCACAGCTCCTGCTGGGCATTTTGATGTAAGAAATTGGAAGGAATCAAAGAACTGGAAAATAAACCTGTTTTGGTATTTAGGCTCAATCTGTCAATGACCTGATCTGCAAAGATGCTGTTCTTCATGTTTTACTAAAAAACCCCAATCTAACAAATGCAGAAAACCTAATTTGGTTATATGGGTGTCTGGCTTTCTCAGGAAAACCCCAATTATTGGACTGTATTTAATGGAGGGTTAATTAAATCTGTCATGGATAAACCAATAATTCCAGGTCAGATCCTACGTGGGTTTCTATTCAGAATTTCCAGACATGATGTTCTCCAGCCATGAAATCAGGATGAGGAATCTTCATCCCATCTCCAGAAAACTGCACATGGCAAACTTCCCCCAGTGAAAACCCTAAAGATAAAATGAGGAATGGAGCCTGAGGGGAAGTTTTGTTGCATGGGAGGTGCAGCTGCCCCGTGTGCTCTGAGGGCTGCTCAGCCCAATCCCCACAGGAGGAATCTTCATCCCATCTCCAGAAAACTGCACATGGCAAACCTCCCCCAGAGAAAACCCCCAAGATAAAATGAGGAATGGAGCGTGAGGGGAAGTTTTGTTGCATGGAAGGTGCAGCTGCCCCGTGTGCTCTGAGGGCTGCTCAGCCCAATCCCCACAGGAGGAATCTTCATCCCATCTCTAGAAAACTGCACATGGCAAACCTCCCCCAGAAAAAACCCTAAAGATAAAATGAGGAATGGAGCCTGAGGGGGAGTTTTGTTGCATGGGAGGTGCAGCTGCCCCGTGTGCTCTGAGGGCTGCTCAGCCCAATCCCCACAGGAGCTGTCACCGGGTGCCACCAGTGCCCAGCAGAGAGGGGGACACACCTTTATTTCTGGATCTGGAGAGGCAGATTTTCCTTTTTGGGGTGTCCTGGGCTGCTCCCTGCTGTGCTCCAGCTGTGCTGGCCCTGCCCCTCACAGCCTCCATGCTGCCAGGGGGGCTCCTGCCAGCCCCAGCTCCATCCAGGGTTCCTGAGGGGCTGCTGGCAACCAGAGCAGGGACTCTGGGGTTCCCACATTCCCCCCAGTTCCCAGGGCTGGGACAGGCTGGCTCTGGGGGCTCAGTTCTCTGCTCCTCTGGCTCTGCATCATCATACAGTTCTGGGGTGTAGTAAATGCTCTCATCCTCATCCTCATCCCCATCTAATGCTGAAGGCTCAGCTCTCCCTGCTGCTGGAGGGAGCTCCCTGCAGGGCTCAGCTCCAGGCTGGCCTCCAGCACCGGGGGCCTGAGGGCTCTGAACTGAAACACGGCTTGTTTCCAAACATGATTCTGCTGCACTTGGTGTGTGCTCTGCAATTAACGCTGATTGGCACTGATTGGGATGGTCAGCAGGGTCCCTGGGCCCGTCCCCATGCTCCTGGCTGCTGCTGCCTGTGGCCCTGCAGTTCTGGGCTGCAGGAGTGGAAGTCAGAGGCTCAGGGCAGCATTTCTGCTCCACACCATCAGCACTGCTCCAACCATTCACTTCTTCTCTCTCTGCTTTGATTGCTGCCATTTTGGGGGTGCAGTCCATGGGTGTCCTTTTCTGTTTGACATGGTGGGAATGGCTCTCTACATCAACTTTCTGCTCACCTGTCACAAATCACAAAACATCAATTAATTGCATCTGATTTACAGCATGTTTAGCACATCAGAATTACCACTGTTTCAGAAGGTTTACAGTGATTTTACAACATTCATTAAAAACAATAATACAAACAAAAGCCCAGATGTTATAACTATACTTGTACATGAATTGTCTTAATTAAATAAATAGATTAACAGGCACATAAAGGTAGAGTATGAATGGATTGAAATTTATAATCTTTATTATTGGGCTTTTTCTTGATTGAAATGAAATCAGAACTTTTCCTTAAATTTAGGGATGGATTGTACTTGTGAAGCTGGAACCAGAGGAGATCACAGGGAAGGTGTCTCACAGCAATGCCCAAACAACAGATGTAGCTTGAACCAGGGCTCAACTTGCACTAATGCCAATCTTGCTGTGTTTCAAATATATTTTAAATTATCTTCACAGTGCTCAATGGAAAAAGAAATTAAAATGAAACCATTTTTGATTGTACTATAAACTTATCAAAGATTACTCTTTTAAGACAACCAGATGGAACAAGAATTAATTTCAGTCTGTTGAGCACAGCTCCTCCACATTTGCGAATAATTATCATTTTCCACTATAGCACTTCTGTAATTTTAAAAAACCTGCAGAAAAGCTTCAAGTCCCCATTTGAAACTGCCAGTGGGAATGAACATACTTGGTTTGACTGCTGCCATGCTGTCACTGGGCTGATCCCAGGCTGCGGGATGAACTGAGCCGATGGTTGTAGTGCAATGAACTTCTGGGTCCAAACTGTGGCTTGTGGCAGGAACAGCAGGGCACAGAGCAGAGCTGTTGTGCTGTGGGGAGCCCGGGGAGGGGTGGCAGGGCTGGGCAGGGGGCTCGGGGCCAGGCTGTGCCCAGGGCTCCCCCGGGCTCTGGTTGCGCAGGGCGAAGGCGCGCAGGGAGCGCAGGGCGCTGCTGAAGGAGCCGTGGTGCTGCACCTGCTGCCGGATCCACTTGGACAGCCCTGGGGGCACAAACACCGCAGTGCAAAGAGTCAGCTCCTCAGTGCAAAATAGCAGCGCTTTACACCAAAATAACAGCACCTTACTCCCCAAAATATCAACTCCTTACTCCCCAAAATATCAACTCCTTACGCCCCAAAATATCAACTCCTTACGCCCCAAAATATCAACTCCTTGCTCCAAGCTATCAGCACCTTGCTCCAAAATAACAACACCTTGCTCCAAAATAACAACATATCCAAAATAACAGCACTTTACACCAAAATAACAACATATCCGAAATATCAGCACCTTACTACAAAATAACTAATTGAAAATAACAGCACCTTGCTCCAAAATCACAGCACCTTACACCACAATATCGGCACCTTACACCAAAATAACAGCATATCCGAAATAAATAACAACATATCTGAAATATCAGCACCTTACTCCAAAATAACAACATATCCGAAATATCAGCACTTTACACTAAAATAACACCACCTTACTCCCCAAAATATCAACTCCTTACACCAAAATATCAACGCCTTACACCCCAAAATATCAACTCCTTACTCCCCAAAATATCAACTCCTTGCTCAAAGCTATCAGCACCTTGCTCCAAAATAACAACATATCTGAAATATCAGCACCTTACTCCAAAATAACAACATATCCAAAATATCAGCACCTTACTCCAAAATAACAGCATATCCGAAATAAATAACAACATATCTGAAATATCAGCACCTTACTCCAAAATAACAGCATATCCGAAATATCAGCACCTTACTACAAAATAACAGCATATCCGAAATATCAGCACTTTACACCAAACTATCAGCACCTTACTCCCCGAAATATCAACTCCTTACACCAAAATATCAACTCCTTGCTCCAAGCTATCGGCACCTTGCTCCAAAATAACAACATATCCGAAATATCAGCACCTTACTACAAAATAACAACATATCCGAAATACCAGCACCTTACTCCAAATAACAACATATCTGAAATAAATAACAACATATCCGAAATACCAGCACCTTACTCCAAATAACAACATATCTGAAATAAATAACAACATATCCGAAATATCAGCACCTTACTCCAAAATAACAACTCCTCACTCCAAACTATCAGCACCTTACTCCAAAGTACCAACACCTTACACCAAAATATCAGCTCCTTACACAAAAATATCAACTCCTTATGCCGAAATATCAACTCCTTGCTCCAAACTATCAGCACCTTGCTCCAAAATAACAGCACTTTACACCAAAATATCAACTCCTTACTCCCCAAAATATCAACTCCTTACACCCCAAAATATCAGCTCCTTACTCCCCAAAATATCAACTCCTTACTCCAAAATATCAACACCTTACTCCCCAAAATATCAACTCCTTACACCCCAAAATATCAACTCCTTGCTCCCCAAAATATCAACTCCTTGCTCCACAATATCAGCACCTGTCCAGGATTTCCCAGCCCCAAAGTGGAGCAGCTCTCTGGCCACAGACAAACACAATTCCCAGGCCGTGTTTGTTTCTCACAGCGCTGCTGGGAGAGGCTCAGAGCATGAGGAACAATTCTGATCTGAACCTGCTGTTAACACCTGGTGCTGAGCACATCTGCAATGTGGGATGGAGATTTGTTCATCAAAGGGTGCTTCGTTAATTAGCCAGTGGGATGTGCTTGAAGTGAAGGACCAATGAGGTCCAGCTGTATCGAACAGTCTAGAAAAGAACCATGGGTTTCTTAATAAAGAGTTATTGCTCAACCTTCTGTAATACATGGAGTCTCTGCTAATTATTGATCAACCTTCTGTAATACATGGAGTCTCTGCTAATTATTGATCAACCTTCTATAACACATAGAGATTCTGCTAATTATTGATCAACCTTCTGTAATACATGGAGTCTCTGCTAATTATTGATCAACCTTCTGTAATACATGGAGTCTCTGCTAATTATTGATCAACCTTCTATAATACATGGAGTCTCTAATTATTACCTGGCCAGGGGTCTGTTACAATGATACCCTAAGAGCACAAATATTTCTGTGTAGCCTCAGAGATTTCAAGAATTCACTCATGAAGCTACAACAATTGCTCCTTTCCAGGGCTGGGAATTTGATTTATTCAATGGCAGTATTCTGATAAGCAAACTAAAAATATCCTTCTTTTTCTACTAAAAGCCTTTCCCTTTTTCACTAGTCTTCTTTTTAGGCTCAAACTGTTGCCTTGCATAAACATCTTTATATTTCTTTGTTGTCTGGCTGTTCATTCTGCTTGTTATCATGAATTATTTAAAAGTGGCTTACACAGAGTTCAGCTATTTATTATCATATTAACAGGGTCTGATAAAAATTTGAATATAATCAAGCTTTTTACAACTTTGTGTTAGATTAAGTAACAGTAACTCAAAGCATCACAACTGTTATACAACCACAGGTTTTATAATAACCTGCTCCTATCAAAATAATCAAAATATTAAATATCAGATGTCTGAAGCATAACAGCTTTTTAGGTAATATTGGAGCACAGAGGAGTCAGAAAAAACTGACTGCCTCGATTTTAGAAAGTGTTTTTGAACCCATTTAAATATTCTTTGTGTATCAATTAAAAAAAAAAAAAAAAAAAAACAAAACAAAAGAACCCAAACCCACAACAACAGAGAATTTCACTCTTCTGTGAAGTTTTACTTTTTAGTGAAAGAAATCTCACCAAGCGTTGAACATATGGATTATTTGTGCTCCTACATGAATTTCCAGTGCTTCCTTCAATAATTTCAGTGTATTTTTAGTACACCAGGAAGGAGCTGGACTCAACTGCAGCAGCTGAGCTCCACCTGCTGACCAAGCCCAGCATGGGCTGCTGAGCTCAGCTCTGCCCAGCAAAAAGGGCAGGAACAAAGCTGGAAACACATTCCTAAGCAGTTTATTTTCTACTTTTTGCTTTTTAAAGGTTGTGTGCAGGATCTGTTTTATTTCACCTGCATTTATTTCTACCCAGTATAAAACTACAAACAGCAATCCCTTGTTGTATATTGAATATTCAGCAGTTCAGTGTCTGTTCCATGGCTGGGGCACATTCTGACCCTTCCTATCACCTGTATTTGCACAGCCACATTTTTGTAATTCAGAGTTTTCAGTATTTTTCTATATTAGGAGTTTCCCCAGAAGATTTTTACCTCTTACCAGTTATGTATTTATTGGGGTTCTTCCTGAAGCGGTCGTCAACCAAAATAAGAGCCCCCCAGTCATTCCTGTGCCTTATACACCTAAAAGTGAGGGGGGAAAAGAGGATTTATGTCATTAGAGAGCACACAGCAAAAATCTGTGGGAATTGGGAAAAAGGAATTGCTCTGAGTCAGCTGGAAAATGCAAAGTTATACAGGAATGCTGGGCTAGTGGATGCACCAAAAATTGTTATGGATGTCGTGGAAGCTTCATATTCCTTCAGCTGCTGAATGTACATGGAAACAGCTAAATTCAAAATAAACCACAGAAATATTCAACAGCCAATCAAACCACATAATTTATTTTCCACTCTCAACTGGCAGTGTAAATATTGCATTATGGAATATCCTGGTTTTATCAAAATCCTCCCCCACATCTCAGGTTAGCAATGGCTTTGATTTGTGGTTTGATAAGGAATTTGTACCTTTATGTCAGAATGGAAGCCTATTTTCTCCATTTCAGACCACCCAAATCATAAATTAAACAATAAGTTACTGTCACTAAAACTTGATTTAAGTTCAAGCTGATTTATTTCACTACTGGTATTGAGAGCTTTCTTTACCTATTTAATTAATGCTCTTTGATTCCAAAGAGGAATTTAAGAAATCAGGCCTGTAACAACAAGAATCCACAAGGAGATTTCCTAATGTTACAATTTCTCTCAATTTTCTCTCTAAGCCTTCATTTATGTCATCACATTTGCATTAGGACTCATTCAAATCAGAGTTTTCCAGCTGATGTTTCTGTGTCTCTGTAGCCATGACAGATGCACCTACAACAGATATGGATGACAGCTCTAATCTTTATTTATATGATAAATTTTTGCTGAAGGAGGATGAATTAATTCTACCTTGTTAATAACATTTGGGGGAATTTTTCCATCTAGGAAATGGAAGCTACAGCACTTCTTCTAAATCTGGGAGGAGATGAGTGAGCACAATAATTGAATTGACCTTTTGCAAAGGTCTGAAAAACCCCACTGCTATTTCTCCCTTTCAAAAGTACTTGTAGGCAAAATATCAAACAATGTCCTGAGCCCACTGAGAGTGTGAACAATTAGGGCATTGGAAAAGTCCTGAGGATCTCATTTGCTTTAAAGCTCAGGAAATATTTGTCTCTGCTTGTGCTTTTATTTTCCTGTATATCTTGACTATGAGCAATCAAACTTCAATGAAATTGAAGCGGGTTCTGAATGTAAAATAAAATCTGAATTATAACAATGCACAACAGGCTGAAAGCAGAGAATTGTCAGCACAGAGCAGCTCAAGAGACAAAATTTGCAATATGAGAGGTTTGGCCTTACCCTTTTGTGCTAAAAGTGGGGAATAAATCCTTTAAGATCTCCCTAAAAAAAATTCTACAGATTTCTATAGTTTTAGTGATGTTTATCTCACCTTCCCAGGGCTTGGTTGAGAGCTCTGTAAGCTTGGATTTCATACCACTGACTCCCTGATAAAAGGCCTCTTGTACTTTTGTGCTGGTCATTGTACTTCCTCTTTAATTCAACCTAAGAAGGAAACCATAAAATATTTGGTTTATTAATGCTGTTGAAAAGGAGACATTCTAAAAGGGGAAAACAAGCAAACAGTGATTAAATCAGAGAATATCTAAACTGTGCTTCAGTGTTTCACCTCTAAATTTTGTACACTAACCAATTCTGGCTTCTGAACTTGCCCTCAGCTGTGATCTGTTCCAATAATTTCAATGTATTGACATGAGCACCGTGGGATCTCAGCACCTCAGCACTGAGGTGCCACCGAGAGCACCCCTGGGGGGCTCGGGAGTCCTGGAATGTTCCAGAAGTGTCTGGTGGCTGCACTTTGATCCTACACAGGAGACGACACCTGTATGAGGACAGGAGGGTTTCACCGGGGTGAATGGTGAAGGGATTGGTTAATTAGAGAGTGAAACACAGGGTTTAGGATTTCTGTACAGGGGGGTTTAGAGAAGTAAGATGGAGGAATTGGGGCGTGTCCTGTCCTTCTTCTTCTTCTTCTTCTCCTCCATCTTCTGTGGTGATGGTGGCACTTTGGGATTGGTCATTACTAAAAGTGCACTGGGCAATAAGGGTGAAAGGTATTGGGGAAAAATGATAAATATTGTACACGTAACAATGGGTATAAAGATAGGTGACTGTCCGGAGGGCAGCACAGTGTGCTCATGGCTGGCTGCTGAGCAGAGCTCTGTCGGGCCGAGAGAAAATCTTTTAGATAAACAATTAATAAACACAGAGACCGAAAGAAGAACTGAAGCCTCTTCTCGTCCTTTGATACGCGGCTGCCCCAAGGCCACCCCGGGCCTTTCCAGGCCCTCCAAACAGCCGAAAACCGGACAGAGCCCCACACACCCATCCAGAGCCCTGTGCCAGTGAGAGGAGGATGAACTGCTCAGACAGGTGAAAAACCCCAAACCAGGGACAGGTACAGACTGCAAAGCCCATTTATTATTGGCCCTTCCTAAAGGAATTCCCCACTGGAGCTGTCCCTCTGTCACCAAAGCCACCCCTCATCCCCAGCTGGGACCAGACCCAGGGAGGGTTCAGCAAATCCAACTTTTCCTCCTCAACAGGAGCTGCAAAAAGCTCTGGGCACAGAGGGGCTCTGCCAAGGAGCAGCACTCAGGGGCACCAAGCAAAATTCCAGCTTGGCATCAGCTCCTGAGCTCTGGAAATGTTTCACTGCAGAGCAGGGGAGAGCAGGCAGGGAAAACATGTTCTCCTTTTGCAAACACAGCCCTGATGCTTCAGAACCTGCCCAAGAAATCCCTTCCCAGTCAGGATAACCACACACAAAGCCTGGTCTGAACGGGAACAATTTGCATTAGAACATTATTTACATCAAAGGTATTATTATTATTATTATTATTATTATTATTATTATTATTATTATTATTATTCAACCAGGGGAACGGAATCATTATTTTTTTTAAAGAAGCATAAAACTACCCCAAAAAGGGTTTTTCTGCTGCTCTTTTGTGCAGTATTAACCTTTCTAAACTGACAAGTGAAAGGACACGCTTCAGGAGAGAAAGCAGCAGACTTCTAACCTCTTCTGACAGGTAACTTTCAAGTTGCATTTGGATAAGAAATTTTATTTTATGTACTTATGCCCTTTAAATTGCCTGTCAAATTTACAAATTCAATCTTTACAGCCAGAAAGTAAATTCAGTTTGATTTCACAGATTTAATATTTGTTCCAGTCACTCAGAATTTACTGACTGGCATGTGAGGTTTCCTTTTTAATTTTCCAAACAGAAGATGATTTCTTCTGAATGGTCTATGAACATTAAACCATTCCTTAAAAAGGAACTTGGCTTTGTCTGTGCATTTCTACAAACTGAAATACAAGCTGGAGAAGGAAAAGGGTACTGCTCACCTCTGGAAATGAGGAATGATGATGGAAAAGTTCACTGAAGCCTTTAAAACATAACCATTGACAATATTCTCCTGTGTGTGTTTTGCGTCTGCCTTCTAGTCCTGGTCAGTTTTATACCAATTTATTTGTTGGGAGAATTGTGTTTTCAGTAAGATTTTGGCCATTTGGAAGCAGTGGAGGTTCACCAGCCCCTCACCTTGCCAGCAGCCTGTGCAAGCAGTGTTGGGATAAGTGTTCCTGTGTCTTATGTGAAAAATGACATTATTTTTAAATACCTGCATAAACTCACTGAAGTAACAGTAAAATGCAAACCAGTCAGATCATCTAAATAAAATACAATATTTCTATATTCTTCTAATACATGTCAGTGTTATCAAGCTTACTGCTTGTATGCACATCACCAATGACATCTCATTGCTCAAATGATATAAACCCCAATTTTTAATATAAAACCCCATGGGCTTGGGGGGTTTTAACCCAAATCCATTGCTCTAAGGGTGTAACACATCTCTAAAACTTCCTTCTATTAATTTTAGAAGAGTTACCAGAAAAGCAGCATTGTGTTTTGTGCCTGCAGAGCTCCTGCCTCAGCAGAGACGGGAGCTCAGACACATGTTATGGAAAATCCTTTCCTTAGGATTTTTCCTCCTGAGAAGCTGGGAGGCCTCAGGACCAAAATGTAAACATTGATTATCTGCTGCTGTGGAATGCAACAGGTGCATCTGTGATTGGCTCATGTGGTTGTTTCTAATTAATGGCCAATCACAGCCAGCTGGCTCAGACTCTGTCTGAGACAGAGCCTTTGTTATCATTCTTTATTTTTCTATTCTTAGCCAGCCTTCTGATGAAATCCTTTCTTCTATTCTTTTAGTGTAGTTTTAATGTAATATATATCATAAAATAACAAATCAGCCTTCTGAAACATGGAGTCAGACCCTCACCTCCTCCCTCACCCTCACAGGGGAGGCTGTGCAGGTAAAAGGCCAGGGCCTGTCATTTCCATGCAATCAGAATCTATTTCATTGTGGACCTGCTGCATTCCCCCCCATCAATTCCAGGCCAGATTCAAGCTGACATGTTACATATGTGAAAAAGGCAGTGCCTCCTGCTAGCAAATCTCCACAACGTGCAGGAAAGCACAGGCTAGAAGGGATTAGTTAAAATGTCAAAAGACAGCCTTTTCCTTTTACCTGTTCATCCTTAAAAACATCCTGCCAGCTCTGGGGCAGGATTTGCAGACAAAGAGCTGCACGAGGCCCCTGGCAAGCTGTGCCATGCTGTAGCTGTCACCCAGATGAGCTCTGATCTGCGTGGGAGGCCACGGGCACAGCTCAGTGCCAGCTCCACCTCACCCCCTCCTGCTGCACGGCTCAGTTACCCCACAGCCCTCACTCTGCCGCCGCAGCTGGGACACAGCAGCCAAAAACAGAAATGCCATCAACAATTCTGGTTCTTTTCAGGACTGGAAAGATACTTGGAGGCAGTTCGTGCTACAGCTCAAGTGGATTTTTCAAACAGAATTAGCGACGGAGGTTTTTCTCCACTGACGACAATATTAAATGACATTTGCGACATTAGATTTTAAGTTACCTGTGGTGATATTCCTTCACATGAGGAAATTCAGACTTATTCAGGATATAAATGGATTTATACTGTGGTGACCATGGATTATATGAGTTAGTTCACAGCACAAAGCTGAGAACTCAAAAGCTACAGCTTGGTTTTGACCCCAAAAATAACCTTGGACCCCCAAAACTACAGCTTGGTTTTGACCCCAAAAATCCACACCCAGAACCTGCAGCCTTGGAGCAACACACCAGGCTGAACCAGGTTCACTCACAATACACAAACAGTATTTAAAGCAAGGTGTACAAATATCAATCTATTACGGACTAATTATGGACTAATTATTTCTAGAGAAAAATCAATCAGGATACTGTAAAATGATTTATCCATTTACAACAACATTAAATGACATTTGCTACATTAGATTTTAAGTTACCTGTGGTGATATTCCTTCACATGAGGAAATTCAGACTTATTCAGGATATAAATGGATTTATACAGTGGTGATCACGGATTATATGAGTTAGTTCACAGCACAAAGCTGAGAAGAGGAACTCAAAAACTACAGCTTGGTTTTGACCCTCCAAAATAACCTTGGACCCCCAAAACTACAGCTTGGTTTTGACCCCCCAAAATAACCTTGTTTTTGACCCCCAAAATAACCTTGGACCCCCAAAACTACAGCTTGGTTTTGACCCCAAAAATCCACACACAGAACCTGCAGCCTTGGAGCAACACACCAGGCTGAACCAGGTTCACTCACAATACACAAACAGTGTTTAAAGCAAGGTGTACAAATACCAATCTATGGTGGACTAATTATGGACTAATTATTTCTAGAGAAAAATCAGGATAGTGTAAAATGATTTATCCATTTACAACAACATTAAATGACATTTGCTACATTAGATTTTAAAATAAGTTACCTGTGGTGATATTCCTTCCTATGAAGGAACTCAGGCTTATTCAGGATATAAATGGATTTATACAGTGGTGACCATGGATTATATGAGTTAGTTCACAGCACAAAGCTGAGGACTCAAAAGCTACAGCTTGGTTTTGACCCCCAAAATAACCTGCAAATTCACACAGAACCTGCAGCCTTGGAGCAACACACCAGGCTGAACCAGGTTTATTCACAATACACAAACAGTATTTAAAGCAAGGTGTACAAATACCAATCTATTATGGAATAATTATTTCTAGAGAAAAATCAATCAGGATACTGTAAACTGATTTATCAGTGCCAGTACCACGACATGAAGGCTGAATGGGCTAAGCCCATTTGTTTATTTTGTGTAATTTAACCCAGCAACATGATCTGTGTTTGGTTTTACTTCACCTGGCGAAGTTCTGAGGGTTATTTTTAATGCATTACTTCACTGAACCAAATGCAAACTTTGCTTTTTAAGAACAAATACAAGTGACAGTTTCCAGGCTTTCTTTGACAGGACATCACAAACATCCCCAGGTGCCTCCTGCTCGCTCTGGTAGGCAAAGGAAGAGAAAAGAGCAGGAAAAGGCAGCAGAGCTGGGGCTGTGTCCCTGCATGGCCAGGGGAGGAGGCACAGCCACACCTGCACCAGCTCCTGCCCTTCCCTCCCTCCATGGAAAGAAAAACCAGCAAATGCATAAAAACATTTTCTGCCATTCCACTAACTTGTTTCTCTGGTTTTATGAGAGGAAAAATAGTAATGGAAGCAAAGACATTGCTCACATCATCCAAAAAAATTTTTAAAGTTACATTCATGTTTAACATCTACTAATTCCCCATGTCTGAAACACAAACAAGCAGAGAAAATGCCAGGTGGTCACTCCCCTCTCCATCCCAAAAAAGACATAAAAATGGTTTTTAAGCAAATCTCCCGTCCTAAAAATCTCCTGTGTCCACTGAGAGTCTCTCTCCCACCTGAAATAGCAATAATTAGAATTTTGCAGGAACACTTGCCATCTACTTTCCTCCTGACGAATGCCAAGGAACCATAAAAGTTTGTGAGTGCAGGAAAGTTAAAACATTAAAAGCCATTTCTTTTCTTTTACATCTGAAAATTCTTCAATAGAAGCAGCATTTCACTCACTTCAACAGCAGAACGGGCTGGGGTTTAACACAAATAATGCACAAGGAAAGGCCTGGCTGGGTCACAGAACAAGCTTCAAACTCCCCACCCCCCCCAGCCATGTCTAAACACAAAATTCCCATTTCTGAGCCCACAGGAAAAAGATGTTATGGCAGGATTTTATCTTTGAATGCTCCACGCATTCCAAGTGCAGTGTTAATACATAAATTATATGGAATAAGCAAATTTTTATTAGCTGAATTTCACCAAACTAGATTCTGTCAATTACAGTAATTTATTTAGGTCATTCTAACGAGTGCATAGAACTAAATAAGGTCACTAGACACGAATATAACAGTTTTATTTTCACATATAAATACTGCATTTCCTCATAAAAGCCCCCAAACTGCCAATGAGACAAGATCAATATTTGTACTGCTCAATTATCATCAGGGTGCTGGCACACAGAAATTGCCCAGGTGACCTTTTCTGCCTGAACATTTCTGTGTGCACTTACCAAAATGCCTTCCTTGGATAACACTGAATAAAAAAGGAATCATTCCAGACCTCAGAGCTGCTCTGTCTCACAGGGAACATGGAAATATTTTGGGATTGAACAGTGCAGTGTGAATGGGGATATAATCAAAAGTAGAGAGTTACTGAGATAGAAAAAATGGTACAAAAATACAGTGCAAGGAATGTTTCCCAACTCTGACTAAGCACAATAATAATTTAAATTAAACGTTAAAATAACAATAATTTTCTTAGAAATCTTGCTTTTCCTAGAATATGGTAAATAAGAATTTAATTTTTCCAGCAATCACTTACATAGCACAAGATTATTTCTCCTTTCAAGGGACACAAAACATACAGGCTTAAAAACTGCTACAAGAACTAGAAACTCAATATTGAGACACATCATTATTCTGAAACAATGTCCTGAGCCCACTGAGAGTGTGAACAATTAGTGCATTGGAAAAGTCCTGAGGATCCTCATTTGCTTTAAAGCTCAGGAAATATTTGTCTCTGCTTCTGCTTTTATTTTCTGCTTTTAATTTATCAGGAAAATTATTCTCCATTTGTTGAGAAATATCTCCATTTGAGATAGAAGTGGAAACTTCAGCCAAGGAGCTGCACAATTTTTGTATCATTAAGTTCCATAAAGGCCAGAAAATTGTAATTGATGATTTCCTTGGTGTAAGGATAAAGGAGCAATCCCCTCCATGGCAGCCTGGGGAAAGAATTCCCATCCAAGGAAAACTCCAGCAGTGCCCCAGCTCCCAGCCCCAGGGAGTTCATTGGCTGTTGGAGATTTTTTCAGGGATGGCCTAGAAGGCAGCTGTGAGGAGCAGATTCTCACAGCCTGTTTCTGTGAACAGCAGAAGTTCTCAAGTTATTTTTAATTACAGGTAAAAGTGACAAACATCAGAGTTCTCAGGCAGCTTTCTCATAAAAAGTGGATGTTCTATCTTTGGCTGTTTTGGGAAAGCAAGAATAATTTTGAGAACCCAAATCTTAGTATTAGAAACATAAAGTAGAGTTAGTATGTTATCTCTGACCTATTGTGAGCTCAGATTTTGCAATATGCATGAAGTGAATTAACACTGTTATAAAAAGTGATTGATTGATCAATAAAAGTAGAGTCAATGCTGACCAATGCAAAGTGGGTCATCTCCCCTCCAACTTCAATATATAGAAAACTTCAATAATTGGCCTCTGCTGATGTGAAAGAATTTGATTTTCTGCATTTTGTGCCGTGTTTTGGTCAAGTCCTGCTGCCTGTTCCATGCTGAGTTCCCCCTCCTGCAGCAGGAGAGGTGGGAGTGCAGCAAAGCTCCCTGGGCAGGGCACTCTGCACTCCAGAGCTGCCCATTCCCAACATTTCTCTTTCTTTGCAGCTCCCCAAGGGAAGAACAGTAAATTATGACTTGAGCTAAACAAGTCACACTTGGCTCCAAAATCAGATTTTCCTACCTCCACTTTCAGGTCCCAGAGGTAGGCAGAGGAAATCCTGGTCACAGCCAAAGAAGTCATTTTTGGCTCTGAAATAAATTTTCCTGCCTCACTGGAGCCAAACTCTACCATTGAGAGCACCAGAGCTTTGAGCAATCCTTGAACATTTTCTTTTATATTATTTTGTTTTAGCAACCTGATTCTTCAGCAATATGAAACCCCTTGCAATAACACAGAATTAGGGCTTGGCCTCTTTCCTCAATCAGTTTTGTTTATAATCAGGTCTGAGCCTGAATCATTTCTTTCTCCCCAGCCCTGACAAAGTGTTTTACACTCTTCTCTTTGTCAAAAGCAGTGAACCTAAGATAGAATATGCCTAAAAATGTTGAAGAGAAACTAAATTATTATCTTTAAAGCCTCCACAGAAATTACTGTAACTTATAAAAGCACACAGTTACTTAGGGAATTCCAGTGTTTGCCATTTAATACCAGGATTTGTGGTATATACTCAGCACAAACATATGGAAAAACTAAAATTGGATATTATTCATCACACTTGACAATGAGTCTCTTGCCCAAGATTGATGTCTGGACCCAAAATGCTGCACTTCAAAATATCTAAGAGAAGTTAATTAACAGTATGTTAGCATCAGATAACACATCTGTGGGATTATCCATCTCCTGCTGTCACATTATTTATGTTCCTTAATATTACAGCTCAATCAAGTTACAAATCATAAAACATATTTAGAAAGCAGGTTGATCACAGACAAGTCATATTAGTGGAGATGAGCCAACATCAAAGTGCCAAGAGGAATTATTGCTCTCCAGGGGTGCAGCCCCACAAAGCCTGCAGCCTGTGCATTAAAGGGATCACTCACCAAGAAAAAGCTCTGCAAGGACTGAGGGGTTATGGAATTGAGGCTTAAGAGGACTTTTATTACCCCAAAATGCAGACATTCAAGTGTTTGTTCATGTAGAAGCCCAGCACTTTTTAGTGATTTAAGCCAATCCCAGGAGCATGGAATTCATGGCTATTCCAAGGGAATTGTTCATCACTTGCATTTCCTGTTTTTAAAGGAATGCCATTATCAATCACCTTATCAGTTTCCTCCTCTGATACCTCTGCTGGGCACCCATTGCTGTGGGAGAGCCACAGATTCTCCATTTTCTGGCCTGTGCCACTGTGTTTGAATTTTATGGCTGCTGGAAACTCAAGGGCCTCCCCAGAAGTTCCAGGCTTTGCCCAGTTTTCTGCTTCACCCACAAAATCCAAACAAACACCAACCAAATGAGTGCAACTATTCTCTAAATTTACCTGTTGCATTTGGGAATTCCCATTCCTTTCCTGAGCTGAAAAAGATGTTTAATCTCCCAAATTTCCTTTATATTTCACAAAAACACTAGTAGCCACCTCTTCAAAGTGACTTCCTTCACTTTATCCTTCTTGCAATTCAGCCGATAAAAAAATGAGCATTAATCCAGAATTGTTGTGGATCTGATAACCCTAAAGCTTCAGCAAAACAAACCCCTGTTCAATATAAAGCCATTTCAAATAAAAGCCATTTCCTCCAGCATCCTGAAGCAGCTCTGCCCTGCAGATCTCATGCTGAGCCTGGTGCCTGCCCTGCTCTCATCCACAATTGATCACTGCAGAGCTTTGGGCATTCCCATCTCTAAACACACACTCAGGCCTTGAGCTGCTTGCAATTTGGCAGCCACTGTTTCCAGCCCTACTGAAAAATTTACAGGTTTTCTTCAGTCTCATTTAAAAAAATAGTTCAACAGAACACTGGTTTTTAAAATATAGTTATCAGAAATGGGCTGTAGTGCTGTGATCCTGTTATTTGAAATATTTGGTTGACCTCAAGGTAAAATCAAACCATAATCCACTGTGAAGATAATTCACCCATAACACATTTTATTCAACCTAATTTGGTATCATTTAGAACCCGAACCCATTGATTTTCAGGAAATCATTTGGCATTAATTACAAAGTTCCAGCCATACAACAAAGGATTTCCTAAATACCTTGTCAGCACATGCCCCTAAACCAGAATTTCCAACGGCAGAGGCAGACTGAGCACTCTGTAATGGGAATTCTCACACTGCAGTGCATTATTCTGCAGCAGGACAAGGAATGCTGTGGCTGAGTGGGAGCTCCAAGGAATTCTGCCTGCTCTGAGGAGCTGCCCTCGGCCTCCCTGGCCCTGCAGGATGTGGTTTTTCCCAGCCAGGCTGCAGACAACAAAGAGGCCTTTGCTTGTTCACTTAAGCTCAGAACACATCTCTCAAACCAAAGCTGAGCCTGTTTGGCCTTTCAAGTGCAAACCTATGATTTTCTTGTTTGGTTTGGCATTAGGGAGAAGCAGAATCCAGCTGCTCCTGGTATTTATTTATTCTCACTTTGTTTCTTGGCCTCACAGAGCAGTCCCAAAGAGGAGCACACGGGACAGGGCAGTGACAGTGCCTGCAGCACTCAGTGGCACAGACCCCTAGAAAGAATTGTGTTACCCAGAATAAACCTTTTTTTCAGCAAGCAGAAAGCCTAGAAAAATACTTTCCTATATTTATTGGCTTTGATTTCCTTACAGCTCTGCAGTGCCTGCTCTAATGGAACATCATCCCTGTCAGACAAGGCAGAAGGAAGGAAGTGTTGAGGTGGGCAATTACAGGATGCTGCTTTCACCACCTCCTGAAAAACACAAATACTTTCAGATTTATTTAACTGCAGCCACTTCCAAATGCTATTTTTACAAGGGGCTTACAAGTTTTTGCCTAAAGTTACATGAAGCTTGAATATTCCAAACAGTGCTGTCCTCAGTATCCAGGAAGAGTTTATGTTGTGTCATAAACTCATGTTCAGAACTGCAAGTTAATAAAGCAGCACAAGCTTGGAAAAAAAATTTCCAATTCCATTCAGTGCTGAAGTGGGAGAAATAATTACACTGAAGGAGGCACTGGGATTAAAAGGTGAGACAGTGCAAGCAGCGAGGCATTCACAGTTATACTGTCAAATAATAACATAATTAAACAATCCTTCTCTTTCCACCTGTTTTCTGCAATAACCTGTCTTATTTAAATCACTATTCAAAAGTCTGTATTAAAAAAGCAGCATTAAAAGTTTTTATTTTCTGCAATAACCTGCCTTATTTAAATCACTATTTCAAAGTCTGTATTAAAAAAGCAGCATTAAAAGTTTTTATTTTCTGCAATAACCCGCATTATTTAAATCACCATTTCAAAGTCTGTATTAAAAGTTTTTATTTTCTGCAGTAACCTGCATTATTTCAAGCAGTGCTCCACCTCTTACCTGTGCAAGGTCACTCAAAGAATCCAAATGGGGTGGAGAGAAGTTCAAAGGTAAACAGAGAGAAAAGGTATTTTGTGCATGTTTAGTGTTTTGAAGATGACATAAAAATCTATTTTTGGTGCATATTTAGTGATTTGAACATGACAAAATCTATTTTTAAATTTTTTTTTTATTTTACTAAACTAAATATTTAGTGTTTTGAAGATGACAAAAATCTATTTTGTGGCTATTTAGTGTTTTGAAGATGACATGAAAATATTTCTTTTTGTGCATATTTAGTGTTTTGAAGATGACATAAAAATCTATTTTGTGGCTATTATTTAGTGTTTAGAAGATGACGTAGAAATCTGCTTTGTGCATGTTTAGTGTTTGGAAGATGACACAAAAATCTGTTTTTTGTGCATATTTAGTGTTTTGAAGATGAGATAAAAATCTATTTTGTGGCTATTTAGTGTTTGGAAGATGACAAAAATCTGTTTTGTGCATGTTTAGTGTTTGGAAGATGCCACAAAAATCTATTTTGTGAAAGTTTAGTGTTTGGAAGATGACACAAAAATCTGGTTTTTGTGCATATTTAGTGTTTGGAAGGTGAGATAAAAATCTATTTTGTGACTATTAAATGTTTGGAACATGACACAGAAATCTATTTTTTGTGCATGTTTAGTGTTTGGAAGATGACACAAAAATCTGTTTTGTGCATATTTAGTGTTTTGAAGATGACATAAAAATCTATTTCGTGTGCATGTTTAGTGTTTGGAAGATGACACAAAAATCTGGTTTTTTGTGCAAGTTTAGTGTTTGGAAGATGACACAAAAATCTGGTTTTTGTGCATATTTAGTGTTTGGAAGATGACATAGAAATCTATTTTGTGGCTATTATTTAGTGTTTGGAAGATGAGATAAAAATCTGGTTTGTGCAAGTTTAGTGTTTGGAAGATGACACAAAAATCTGGTTTTTTGTGCAAGTTTAGTGATTGGAAGATGACACAAAAATCTGGTTTTTGTGCAAGTTTAGTGTTTGGAAGATGACATAGAAATCTATTTTTTGTGCAAGTTTAGTGTTTAGAACATGACATAAAAATCTATTTTGTGGCTATTATTTAGTGTTTAGGAGATGACGTAGAAATCTATTTTTTGTGCATGTTTAGTGTTTGGAAGATGACACAAAATTCTGGTTTTTTGTGCAAGTTTAGTGTTTAGAAGATGACACAGAAATCTATTTTTTGTGCAAGTTTAGTGTTTGGAAGATGACACAAAAATCTATTTTGTGGCTATTATTTAGTGTTTGGAAGACACAAAAATCTATTTTGTGTACGTTTAGTGTTTGGAAGATGACATAAAAATCTGTTTTTGTGCATATTTAGTGTTTAGAAGATGACGTAGAAATCTATTTTTTGTGCAAGTTTAGTGTTTGGAAGATGACACAAAAATCTGTTTTTTGTGCAAGTTTAGTGTTTGAAAGATGAGATAAAAATCTGTTTTGTGCATGTTTAGTGTTTGGAAGATGACACAAAAATCTGGGTTTTTGTGCATGTTTAGTGTTTGGAAGATGACGTAGAAATCTGTTTTGTGCAAGTTTAGTGTTTGGAAGATGTCATGGTTTGAGCGGTCAAACCACCACAGAAGATGACACAAAAATCTGGTTTTTTGTGCAAGTTTAGTGTTTAGAAGATGACGTAGAAATCTATTTTTTGTGCACGTTTAATGTTTAGAAGATGACGTAGAAATCTGGTTTTTTGTGCATGTTTGGTGTTTGGAAGATGACACAAAAATCTGGTTTTTGTGCAAGTTCAGTGTTTGGAAGATGCCCTAGACCCAGGCCCCACCTGCAGGTCCCTGACGTTGGGGAAGGGGATGCCGATGGTCACCACGGCCCTGGCGTTCTCATCGCAGAAATCCAGCCCCTCACTGACCTTCCCTCTGCACACAGCAATCAGCAGAGCCCCATCTGCAAGAGCACAGAAACTTGCACCAAAAACTAAATTCAATATAATATAATACACTGCTGGAATGGGTGAGTGCCTCTAAAAACAGGGACTCACCAGAGGGATGAGATCAACTCCACTTCAATCAATAATATTCTGATCATCAAACAGCAAAATAATTTTAGATTTTATAATACAGGGGTAATTAATTAAGCAAGAACAATGTGTATCTCTAACAAAATGTTAAACCCTGAATTTTACTTGAGGAGTCAGCATGGACTCTTTGGAATGGTGAAGAATGTACCTTTTTCTCCTTTGCACTTGATTGCATCGTAGTAGATTTTCAGCAGCTCATCAAAGTCACTCTTGGCCCCTCCCTGGGGCTCTGCAATGACAGTTTTAACGTCCTCCAGGTTCCTCCACAGGCCTGTGTGCATCCAACGCTCCTTTAACTTGTCCAGCATCTGAAAACCAACAGGAAAATCCATCAATTGCTCAAACAAAGCACACAAAGGCATTTCCTTTAGTGAATTCCATTGCTCAGTTTTGTATTTGTAAATACAAGTTTTCCTACCATGCACAGAACCTCAGCTGGGCAGCAATTGGGAAATAGTGGGAAGCATTTATTTTGCTAATCAGAAATAATGCAGATTCTTGAGCTGTCAAAGCAAAACTCTCTAAATCTATGACAGGTCACTAAAGAGCATCTTGTGCTATTCCTCAAAGCAGATGAATGTCATCCAAAAAAAAAAAATCGCAGATATCTGTTTTTTGATTACTAAGTAAGATTAGAAATAAATTTCAAATTAATTTGAAACAAGCCTTTATATCTTAAACTTCCAGAACTTTTCAATATTTGAAAATTTACATAGAGAAGTTGTGGGGGGAGAATAGATGATGTAGGATTATCAAGAATAGAATAGAATAGAATAGAATAGAATAGAATAGAATAGAATAGAATAGAATAGAATAGAATAGAATAGAATAGAATAGAATAGAATAGAATAGAATAGAATAGAATAGAATAGAATAGAATAGAATGATGCAGGATTTATCAGCCTCCTCAGGTTCTGGGACAGCCCCTCAGCTTTGTTACACCTCCCAAACTCTGAATGTGCACATTTCACTCCAAGCCAGAACATGTTCAAATAAACTTGTGCTGCTTTTAATGCAAATTCTGAAAATGCTGCATTACAGAAAGCAGAGTTTAAAATTAGCACAGAACCTGCAGTCAGCTGGGTGGGGGTGATTTAGCAAATGCATCAACTTCTACATTGAATTTTATCAAGTCATGGAGCCAAAAAATCCCTCCTTGAGCTGCACAGAGCTGCCCTGGAGAGAGGGGCAAGGCAAGGAACACACCCAAGGAGCTCTGGGTCAGTGGGCAGAATGCAATCCTTTAGGTTAGAATTCAATCCTTTAGTTTGGATTCAATCCTTTATTTTGGATTCAATCCTTTATTTAGAACCCAATCCTTTATTTAGAACTCAATCCTTTATTTCACCCTTCTGCTGCTCAGTATTTTCAGTGTGTTCCTGACTCTGAGCAGCTCCCAGATGAGATTTGAACCCTCAGGTCCTGCAGGAAGGGCTGTGCTCTGTGTCTGCACTCCCCTCCTGGAGACTTTTCCACATTTTGCTCCAGGCTGCACAAACTCCCCCCTGGAAGCTGCACTTGCCCTGCTCCATCCCCTCAGTGCAGCCCAGCCAGGATCCCAGCATCCTCAATGGGTGATTGTTACAAAAATAATCTGTCCCCTGTCCAATGCACAGTTTCAGTGCTACAGTGAAGCAGAACTAATGACAATTAATTGTTGTCACGTTATAGGAAAGTGGTGACAAGGCCCTTTGCATTTTTCATGCCCTCGGCATGAAAGATCTGAACTCATTCTCTGGCATGAAGAATTTGGATGGGTTCCTCACAAGAGGGGACAAATGCTGTTATTTCACATTTCCCCTGGTTTGTCCCAGCCTCTGCTCAGGGAATTACTCTTGCTTTACTACTGATGTGACACCATTAGCAAGCAAGCACAGAGAGAGTAAGTGATGAGCAGTAGGAGCAGCTGTAGCTGCAGAATAAATCATCTCTGCTAAATGTGGCTGTCCTGCTGTCTGTCCCTTCCCTGCCAGCTGCCATTTCCTGGCAGAACCTGCCTGTAATCTCCTTTTCTACAAAGGCTGTACCCTGTGAGTGAGCAATGAGTGTCCATCCTGCCAGGCCAGCCTCAGTTCCTGGATGTGCTGTGGAGAAAATTCTGGGTGTCCGGTTTTGGGCTGTTTGGATGGCCTGGAAAGGCCCGGGGTGGCCTTGGGGCAGCCGCGTATCAAAGGACGAGAAGAGGCTTCAGTTCTTCTTTCGGTCTCGGTGTTTATTAATTGTTTATCTAAAAGATTTTCTTTCAGCCCGACAGAGCTCTGCTCAGCAGCCAGCCATGAGCACACTGTGCTGCCCTCCGGACAGTCACCTATCTTTATACCCATTGTTACGTGTACAATATTTATCATTTTTCCCCAATACCTTTCACCCTTATTGCCCAGTGCACTTTTAGTAATGACCAATCCCAAAGTGCCACCATCACCACAGAAGATGGAGGAGAAGAAGAAGAAGAAGAAGGACAGGACACACCCCAATTCCTCCATCTTACTTCTCTAAACCCCCCTGTACAGAAATCCTAAACCCTGTGTTTCACTCTCTAATTAACCAATCCCTTCACCATTCACCCCGGTGAAACCCTCCTGTCCTCATACAGGTGTCGTCTCCTGTGTAGGATCAAAGTCCAGCCACCAGACACTTCTGGAACATTCCAGGACTCCCGAGCCCCCCAAGGGTGCTCTCGGTGACACCTCAGTCCTGAGGTGCTGAGATCCCACAGCTGGGAAAGCAGAGAATCAAACCCAGCACAGCTCTCAGTGCATCCCCTGGGGGTGCCAGGGAGGGAACCCCATTCACTGCCAGATCTCACTGCTGTCCTGGGCTGGGCTCCTGGCACTGCCAGCCGTGCCCAGGGACAGAACTCTTGGGCAGAGCTCAATCTCACTTTTACATGGAACCACCCAGCCTTTGCCTCCCAAGGTCACTCACTCACCCCTGATTTTCTCCTCTCCATGGGATTTCTCCCAACACACCCCTAGGAAAGGTTCTTCCTCACAAAAATTCCTAAATCCCACTGTATTTCCCTCATATTTGAAAGAAGCAACATTTATATTCAGAACTGCAAAGATGGCAGGAGAAAACCTTTATCCAAATTTTTAAGGAAATATCTTTTCTTTTTGTGGGCTCCCCAGCCCCTCCAGGCAAGTCTCCCTTGGACCAAGGTTCAGCTTTCTTGTTCCACCACCACAACAAAAATCTGTGATTTTGATGGAAAGATGGGAATTATTTATGAAATCTTGGGCAAGAATGGAACAATTCATTTAATTCACACAACAGCTATTACCTCTTCCATTAATGGAGTTTGCTAGATATGGAAACTTCCCTTGTATCCACAAAAACACAGCACCCATGGCCTGGACACACACTAAAACAACAAGAATTATGGAGCTGACTGAATACAAATAAATAAAATATAGAACACACACACATGCCTCAGAAGAGCCAGGAACCAAGCGCGGGTTTCTCATAAAAAATTATTTCACTTTGGGTTGGAAAAGTGCAAATGGGAGCAAGCTCTGATGCCGGGAATCTCAGGAAGAACCATTAATGCCCCAGCCAGTCACTCCTCCCTCCCAGGGGAATAATAGCTCCTGCACTGGAAGGCAGCCTGGGTATATTTTATTAAATCCCTTAAAAATGGATTCTCAAATGGTTTATTAACAAATGGTCTTCCTCCAAGAGAGCAGAAAATCTTGTTAGAGAGGATCTGTCATCTCCCCATGCACTGAGGGATGGTTGCTGGGCAGCTTTTCCCTTTCATTCCTCTCTGCAATTTAAAGACACCTGTCAGCCATGAGCCACAAAAACCTGGGGCTCAGGGCTCAGCACTCCCTTCTGAGCAGGTTCTGGAATGTTCTGGAACTTTGGGGATGGGGGAGCTGCTTCTCCTTCCCTCCAAGGCCAAACCCTCCCGTGTGTGCCCACAAAGGAGCAGCTTTGCCCTTTTCCATTCGCTGCTTTGTTTTATACAGTGCCAAAAATCACATTAGGAGGCTCCCAGGTCATGAAGCAAACCCAGAGCTTTGTTTAATGGATTTCACCCTAAGGCAAGTGGGTTGGAATTTCCACCACTGGATCAAAATTGGAATTAACTCCAGGTTGTTGGGGCTGTGCTTTCCTGCAGGATCCATCACCAGGAGCAGAAAATGGCTGAGAAAAGAGGAGGTCTGACAGAAAAATTCTGGCTTATTTAACTCTTTTCCTGCTAATTTCTTTACATAAAATAGTCCTTAAATATTTTAGCATTGATTCACGTCATGGATGGGTCACACTTTGTCAGCAAGGGAAAAAAGGTATCACAGAAATAATCAGAAGTGCTTGGGGAAGCAACAAAACACCCCAAATATCCAGTACAGGACAAAAAGGAAAATGACCTAAGAAGCACCTGAGAGAGTAAAACAGCTCTGACTTTACTGGGTAGTTTAACAACTCTAACTATTTAAAAATAATTATCATTGCAATTGCATTGTGCCCTTGTGCACCTGTAAAACTACAAGCTCATTTCCCCACATTTATACAATAACTGGGAAAAAGTTATTTCAAGGTGAACAGAACTTACACAAACATCTTGTAACCCTTCTTAAAAATGTGCCATTACACCCTAAAATAACCCCACTCCTTCCAAAATCTGCCATTATACCCTAAAATAAACCCATTCCTTCCAAAATCTGCCATTATACCCTAAAATTACCCCACTCCTTCCAAAATCTGCCATTATACCCTAAAATTACCCCATTCCTTCAAAAATCTGCCATTGTACCCTAAAATTACCCCATTCCTTCAAAAATCTGCCATTGTACCCTAAAATAACCCCACTCCTTCAAAAATCTGCCATTGTACCCTAAAATTACCCCATTCCTTCAAAAATCTGCTATTATACCCTAAAATAACCCCATTCCTTCAAAAATCTGCCATTGTACCCTAAAATTACTCCATTCCTTCAAAAATCTGCCATTGTACCCAAAATTACCCCATTCCTTCAAAAATCTGTCATTGTACCCTAAAATAACCCCACTCCTTCAAAAATCTGCCATTGTACCCTAAAATAACCCCACTCCTTCAAAAATCTGCCATTGTACCCTAAAATAACCCCACTCCTTCAAACTTTGCTTTTTTTGAGCTTGGCTCTATGTAATGATACGAAATTGCACTTTCCATTGTTATTCAGATATTCAGGGAGCTGGAGGGGAAAGGAAGAGCCATTGGGTTTTTCTTACTAAAAATCCCAGTATTGGCAGCAGTGCCAGTGCAAAAAGTGTGAGCTCCCCGAGGGAGCAGCATTGATCTAAAAGCCTTTGCCCAGGGTGTTCTCTGGGAATAAGCACTGCTGCAAATCCAAGTGTGTCTCCAGTGGGCTGGAAATGTGTGGGAAGGGTCAGACACGAGTTCTACAGGCAGGCAGGCAGCACAGAACTGCAGAGATGCCAACAGGGGCTGGGCACCAGAATTGAGCTGGGCACCAGAATTGAGCTGGGCACCAGAATTGAGCTGGGCAGCAGGAGCTGGGCAGCAGGAGTTGGGCACCAGGAGCTGGGCACCAGAATTGAGCTGGGCACCAGAATTGAGCTGGGCACCAGGAGCTGGGCACCAGAATTGAGCTGGGCAGCAGGAGCTGGGCACCAGAATTGAGCTGGGCGCCGGAATTGAGTTGGGCACCAGGAGCTGGGCACCAGAATTGAGCTGGGCACCAGGAGCTGGGCACCAGAATTGAGCTGGGCACCAGGAGCTGGGCAGCAGGAGCTGGGCACCAGGAGTTGGGCACCAGGAGCTGGGCACCAGAATTGAGCTGGGCAGCAGGAGCTGGGCAGCAGGAGCTGGGCAGCAGGAGCTGGGCACCAGAATTGAGCTGGGCACCAGAATTGAGCTGGGCAGCAGGAGCTGGGCAGCAGGAGCTGGGCAGCAGGAGCTGGGCACCAGAATTGAGCTGGGCACCAGAATTGAGCTGGGCAGCAGGAGCTGGGCACCACAATTGAGCTGGGCACCAGAATTGAGCTGGGCACCAGAATTGAGCTGGGCACCAGAATTGAGCTGGGCACCAGGAGCTGGGCAGCAGAATTGAGCTGGGCAGCAGGAGCTGGGCAGCAGGAGCTGGGCACCAGAATTGAGCTGGGCAGCAGGAGCTGGGCACCAGGAGCTGGGCACCAGAATTGAGCTGGGCACCAGAACTGAGCTGGGCAGCAGGAGCTGGGCAGCAGAATTGAGCTGGGCACCAGGAGTTGGGCACCAGGAGCTGGGCACCAGAATTGAGCTGGGCAGCAGGAGCTGGGCACCAGGAGCTGGGCACCAGAATTGAGCTGGGCACCAGGAGCTGGGCACCAGAACTGAGCTGGGCACCAGAATTGAGCTGGGCACCAGGAGCTGGGCACCAGGAGCTGGGCACCAGAATTGAGCTGGGCACCAGAATTGAGCTGGGCACCAGGATTGAGCTGGGCACCAGGAGCTGGGCACCAGAATTGAGCTGGGCACCAGAATTGAGCTGGGCAGCAGGAGCTGGGCAGCAGAAGCTGGGCAGCAGAATTGAGCTGGGCAGCAGGAGAACAACTGGGAGAACAAGGGGGCTCTGGGCAGCTGGGAATGAAAGGGGGGACTGGGACCCAAAGGGGGACTGGGACCCAAATGGGGGACTGGGACACAAAAGGGGGCACTGGGACACAAAAGGGGGACTGGGACACAAAGGGGGGCACTGGCACTGAGAGGGAGCCCCTGGCACCCCAAGGGGAGCCCCTGGCACCAAACAGGGCTCTCACCCCCTCACCAACACAGAGTGCCCCAGAGACCCCCAGTGCTGCTCTGCCCATTGCTCTGCAGTGTTTGTATCTGGCCAGAACAATCCCAGCTGGCACAACCAAAGGCTTTTTTTTCAAACTCTCAAAACTCTTAAATTCAGAAAGATTGTCAAGAAGAAATGAACTTCCCTTGCTTTGCTACAAAATGTTTCCCACCATTTGGGCTGCCTGCAAAAACACCAACCCCAGGTTGTTTTGTATCATAAACCAACCCAGCCTCCACCTGCATCAGCTGCATCCTCTCTGCCTTTCAGTGAAAAGAAATATAAAAATTTTAAAATCCATCCACTCTGACAGGTCCTTCTGTAGGTGGGGGCCCATTGTCTTTGCCACTGGAGCAATCTCTGCTGCTCCCAGGCCCAGGTGTTTTTCTCATGGCTGATTCCAGAGGAACTGCATTCCCTCCAGACCTTTCTCTGATTCCAGAGGAACTGAATTCCTTCCAGACCTTTCTCTGATTCCAGAGGAACTGCATTCCCTCCCAACCTTTCTCTGATTCCAGAGGAACTGAATTCCCTCCAGACCTTTCTCTGATTCCAGAGGAATTGAATTCCTTCCAAACCTTTCTCTGATTCCAGAGGAATTGAATTCCCTCCCAACCTTTCTCTGATTCCACAGGAACTGCATTTCCTCCTAAACCTCTCTGATTCCCCACATTGAATTCCCTCCAGACCTTTCTGATTCCACAGGAATTGAATTCCCTCCAGACCTTTCTCTGATTCCAGAGGAATTGAATTCCCTCCAAACCTTTCTGATTCCAGAGGAATTGAATTCCCTCCCAACCTTTCTCTGATTCCAGAGGAACTGAATTCCCTCCAGACCTTTCTGATTCCAGAGGAATTGAATTCCCTCCAGACCTTTCTCGATTCCAGAGGAATTGAATTCCCTCCAAACCTTTCTGATTCCAGAGGAATTGAATTCCCTTCCAGACCTTTCTCTGATTCCACAGGAACTGAATTCCCTCCAAACCTTTCTGATTCCAGAGGAATTGAATTCCCTCCCGACCTTTCTCTGATTCCACAGGAATTGAATTCCCTCCAAACCTTTCTCTGATTCCAGAGGAACTGCATTTCCTCCTAAACCTCTCTGATTCCACACATTGAATTCCCTCCAAACCTTTCTCTGATTCCACAGGAATTGAATTCCCTCCAGACCTTTCTCTGATTCCAGAGGAACTGAATTCCCTCCCAACCTTCCAGGAGCAGCTCTGCTTGCCCCCAGCTGGAAGTTTTTGTTCCAGTCCCAGGAGAATCACCTGGATCAATGTTCTGCTTCCATTAGGAAAGGATGGAACTGTTCCTGTATTAGGGATAATCCTAAAACATATTCAGACATTATATCAGGGCACTGCTTGAACAAAACAGCCTTAAATTCCTGTTATTGCAAAGAGTGGATCTGGTCTGACTTCACCCACTTTTTTTTGGTATTACAGGTTCCTATTAAATAATTTCTTCAATGATTAAGATGGTTTGGAAAAGTAGAGAATTTGCAGGAGTTATTTGAGAGTTGTTGAATAAAAACTTTGCCAAAACTTGGTATCAAATGACCCAGAATCCTACAGGCAGCTGAACTCCAGAATACTGAAACTCTTCACTTTGGGGGAAAAAAAGAAGGATTTACAAAGAATTTACCAATGTGGGGTCACAGGATCACTAATTTACTCCATTTTCACCTTTAGTTAAAAAACAAACAAGCCAACCCCAAAACAAAACCAACAACAACAAAAGGACCCTTGAGGTTAAAAGTGACCAGAAAGGAAACAACACAAAAGCGAAGGAAAAAAGGAAACAGGAATGGAATGGGAATAAAAGATTGAAGGGACAAAACAAAGTGCCTGGAAGGATTGGTGTGAAAGGAAAATTGAGTTTCCTTCCAAAAATAGGAGGGAAAATATTTGGGCTAACTATCCAATAAACCCTAATGTCCATTATCCCAATCTCTGAAATCCCTTTTTAATATTCTGGGGTGCTGTTCCAAACCACCATGAAAAGCACAAAGCCCCTCCACAAGAGCAAAGAAAGAAAGCAAAGCAAGCAAAGAAACCCAAGCACATTTATCAAAATCACCAAAATTATTCCACACTTTGGGAAGGACCAGAAGAATATTCATTCATCTCTGGGCCACAAGCCATTTACCAGCTGGCAGAAATAATTTACATTTCACCTTTTCTTCTTCTTAATCACCCCACTCACTTTTCCAAAGGTCATTTTAATCATATTTTTCACAAAAAAAAGAAAAAAGCCTCAGTTTTGCTCAACACCCAGACATGTGCACTGCTCTGGGCTGGGGCTCCAGCAGCCAAGAATAACTGAGGCCATTGAATTATTTAAAGCAGTTGCTTGCACTCAATTAGATTTTCATGAAAGGTTAAGCAAGAAACTGATTCACAGCCCCTCCCCATGTTTATGGGAGGGTTTTAACACAGGAAAAGTCATTTGAATGACTGAGCCAATGCAAAATATAAACTTTTTTTCACTAATAAAAGGTGTTTTAAACTTCAAATTTCATTCTCTCGGCTTCTAATTCCAACAGATTTAATTTCAAGAGGATGTGAAAATATCCGTGCCAAAATATTTCATTTTTGAAATAAAAATTAATTTTAAAATAGAGCTTTAAATTCCCACTGTTAATAGGAAACTGGAGAGAAATATTAAACATCCATATGAATACACATGCACAGGGTAATAAAATAACCAAAAATAAATTGATTGAATGCAGCATTTCAATGGGAACAGGCCACACAAGGATGTTATTGTTATCAAGGAGAGGCTCCAGCTGCTTTCTCCTGCACATTTCCCATTTATGGCAGCAGGGGCATCACCAGCAAGGTTCTGAACCTGCCTGAATTCCTGCCTGATTTCCCTTCCCAAAGAACCACAGAGCCTCTGGAATGAAAGAGCAAAATAGAAAATATTTTAAAAATGTAAATGATGAATGCAAGGGGCTGTGCAGGGGCCTGGAGCCATGTCAGACATTTATTTATTCTGATATTTTCCATTTCTGCCAGAGTTCTGGAGGAAGAGCAGACTGAGCTGTGCTAACAGGTGCTCAGGGATCCTCAGCACTGCTGGGAAAAGCTGCCCTGCACTGCAACTCTCCTGCACTGAGCTAATTCAGATTTGTCTCTTCATCTATTTCTTCACAGCAGAAAATGAGTTTGAAGGATAAAACTTCAAACCATGGAGGTGGGATTTTCAAGGCTTTCCCTGGAAATGGTGTGTTTTCAAACGGAGAAAAATTGTACTTATTTTCTCCAGGAGAATTTGAAATAAACATGAAATAAACCCAAATATTTAGGGCCAAGAATGGTGTTGAGATCCCCACATATGGTGGGAAATGTGGGGTAAAATCTGTGCTCATCCCCACAGCCACCGCAAGGGAAATTTCAATTTCCAAAAGGAAAGAATGAAAGAGATAAAGCTGCTGTGCAACCCAAGCAAAGCCTGAGCAGGGTGGAAATCCCCACATATGGTGGGAAATGTGGGGTAAAAATCTGCGTTCATCCCCACAGCCACCGTAAAATTTAAATTGAAATTGAAATTTTGAAATTTCAATTTCCAAAAGGAAAGAATGAAAGAGATAAAGCTGCTGTGCAACCCAAGCAAAGCCTGAGCAGGGTGGAAATCCCCACACATGGTGGGAAATGTGGGGTAAAAATCTGCGTTCATCCCCACAGCCACCGTAAATTGAAATTGAAATTGAAATTTTGAAATTTCAATTTCCAAAAGGAAAGAATGAAAGAGATAAAGCTGCTGTGCAACCCAAGCAAAGCCTGAGCAGGGTGGAAATCCCCACACATGGTGGGAAATGTGGGGTAAAAATCTGCGTTCATCCCCACAGCCACCGTAAATTTAAATTGAAATTGAAATTGAAATTTTGAAATTTCAATTTCCAAAAGGGAAGAATGAAAGAGATAAAGCTGCTGTGCAACCCAAGCAAAGCCTGAGCAGGGTGGAAATGCCCACATATGGTGGGAAATGTGGGGTAAAATCTGTGCTCATCCCCACAGCCACCGTAAATTTAAATTGAAATTGAAATTTTGAAATTTCAATTTCCAAAAGGAAAGAATGAAAGAGATAAAGCTGCTGTGCAACCTAAGCAAAGCCTGAGCAGGGTGGAAATCCCCACATATGGTGGGAAATGTGGGGTAAAAATCTGTGCTCATCCCCACAGCCACTGCAGGGGAAATTGAAATTTCCAAAAGGAAAGAATGAAAGAGATAAAGCTGCTGTGCAACCCAAGCAAAGCCCGAGCAGGGTGGAAATCTCAGTGTTCTGAGCAGGGCTGTGATCACCACGGGCACACCCCAGCACAATAAAAGGTGAATAATTCATCAGTGTTTTCCAAGGCCCGCGTGCATCGCTCAGCTCGGGGGCAGCACTGCCAGCATTTCTCTTTGGGGACAATGACAAAGTGTGCTCAGCAGAGCAGCCTGGAGCACTGAAGTGTGTGCCATGGCCATAAATCAACCCTGCAGCCACAGGGTGTCTCTCTGCTCCCAACATACCATCAATTTTTCAATAAGCCCCTTAAATAATGGAAAACGTGAACGGCGACAACGGTAATGAAAAATGAAATGTTTTGCACGCCAAAGACTTCACAAAAACACTGTTAATACCTTGCTTCTGCAGCTAAAGAAGATTTTTTATAGAAATTTTCTCCCCAAAAACCCAACATGTTTGCCCCCCAAACATTTTGTTCAGGCTTTGAGCTCTGTGGCAGCTGGTGAGGAACAACCTGCTCCAAACCAGGCTTTCTTTTGTGGTTTTAAAATTAACCAAGACAAGGAGTTCTGTGTTCCAGGAGCTGCTTGTACATCCACCCTAGGCTACATTACACCTTCCCATCCCAGGGAGGGAAAACCTTTCATGCAAAAAGAAAAAAAAAAATTATTTTTAAAAGGAATGGTTTAAATCCTGGTCTGGAATAAGAAGGAAAATGATGAACTGGCCATGGATGAAGTCAGCATCTCCACTGCTGCTCAAGCCAAGCTCAGTCATCTCTGACCTCTTGGTTTTTCAGAATAAAGGGGAAAAATAACCCAAGGCAGTCCCTGGGGTTATCATTGACTGGGAGCCTGCCCAGGGTGCCAGCTCTGAGCTGCCCAACAGGAAATGCTTCATGTCCTCCACCACATAAAATAGACAATTCTAAATAAATAAATCAATTAATACATAAATAACCTAAGTATTTATTCCAGGTTCCCATCTCGATCCCTTCTCCCTCCTTCCATTCTGTCCCCCTAAAACAAAAAAGCACAAAGAAAGAAATAACAGACTTTTTTTCTCACCTCATGATCCAAAATTGGAAGGAAAAGCTGAAAATGAAGTTTTTACTGTAGCACATTGCAAGTTGTTTGTTTTGAAATATTTTTGCTAATTATTAGCCCATTACTGAGCTATAAAATCCCAACTCAATCCCTTCTCCCTCCTTCCATTCTGTCCCCCTAAAAAAAAAATTAGGAAATAACAGACTTTTCTGATTCTTAGGAAAATAATTTCTCACCTCACGATCAAAACTTGGAAGTAAAAGCTGGAAATGAAGTTTTTACTGTAGCACATTGCAAGTTATTTGTTTTGAAATATTTTTGCTAAATATTAGTCCATTACTGAGCTGTAAAACGAGCCAAAGTGCAATGAATACTCTTTGGAATTCATCACTCACTAATTAAATGTTCTCACACAGGGGCTTGCCTGCCCTATCAGAAGGTGAAACCGAGGGACGATTTTTCTCTTTTCTAAGATAGGAGTTGTTGGCTCCCAGACCTCCCAATGATGTCAAATTTCTCTGGATTTAAAACAGCCCAAGAACTCCTTTCAATACATTTCAGATTCAGCTTCCTGCGTGAGCTGTTTCACTGCTGGTGCAGAGCATGCTCCTGAGTAAATCCTCTGCAGTTATTTCCTCTCATTTCTGGTGCTTTTCCCACACGAAGGAGTCACACCAGGCACTGAATCTCTCCCAGCCATGGCAGAGGGACCCCGAACTCTGCAGGTGGCAAAGGTTCAGTGTCCAATTTTCGGCTGTTTGGAGGGCCTGGAAAGGCCCGGGGTGGCCTTGGGGCAGCCGTGTTTCAAAGGACCAGAAGAGGCTTCAGTTCTTTTCTCGGTCTCGGTGTTTATTAATTGTTTATCTAAAAGATTTTCTCTCGGCCCGACAGAGCTCTGCTCAGCAGCCAGCCATGAGCACACTGTGCTGCCCTCCGGGCGGTCACCTATCTTTATACCCATGGTTACGTGTACAATATTTATCATTTTTCCCCAATACCATTTATTCTTATTACCCGGTGCACTTTCAGTAATAACCAATCCAAAAGTGCCACCATGGCCAAAGAAGATGGAGGAGAAGAAGAAGAAGAAGAAGGACAGGACACGCCCCAATTCCTCCATCTTACTTCTCTAAACCCCCCTGTACAGAAATCCTAAACCCTGTGTTTCACTCTCTAATTAACCAATCCCTTCACCATTCACCCCGGTGAAACCCTCCTGTCCTCATACAGGTGTCGTCTCCTGTGTGGGATCAAAGTGCAGCCACCAGACACTGCTGGAACATTCCAGGACTCCCGAGCCCCCCAAGGGTGCTCTCGGTGGCACCTCAGTCCTGAGCTGCTGAGATCCCACAGGTCAGAACATCAATGGCAGAATGACTGGGCAGGACACACCTTCCCAAGGATGATCTGTTTGTGGATATCATTCCCTGTTCACAGCTGCTTCCCTCCCTTTCATTAAAACCTCCTGAGGAAAAGGACATGTTCACTCTGTTATTTACTGACAGACTCCATCACTGACAGAGTGCAAACTTCCTGACTGTGAAAATTCATTTTCAATGCAGTTCCCACATAAATAGGAGGAAAAATATGCAAGCAGCAAGTGTTAATTACAAGGGAAATTGGAGCATGTGTTAACGAGCTACAACAATTCAGCTTGCAGCACTTTGACAAGTCAGAGCTCAGAAGTGAGAAACAATAATAGATTTTTTGTTTATTTTCCTGATGCTGTCTGCTCAGGGTATTTAAATTAACAGTGCAATAAAATATTAAAGCGCCCAACTCTCAGGGTGTGAAATTCACAGGCCAAACACTCATCTGCCAGCATGGCAGATAATTTTTTTAGACACAATATCCAATAACCTGCCACGACTGTCGCTCCAGATTGGGTTCATGTGCTGAGCAGCACCGGGAGCTGCTCTGGGTAAAAAGCAAATGCCACAGGGCACCTGAATTATTGCACAGCCCTGGCTGGCCAGCACAGCAAGGCAGGGCTGAAGGAAGCCATGAGCAGGGTGTTGGTGCATTTCCTGCAGCTGCAATTCACAGAGAGCCAAGGCACAGGTGGGGATCTCCCCTGGGCTGAGAGAAGGTTCCAGAACAAGGAGGGAACAGGGAAAGGGCCCAGGGCAGGGTCAGCACAGAGCTCCAGCCCCAGGGCTGCTGCTGAGGCTCTGCACAGCACCAGGAGCTGTTGTAGTGTGTTGTTAAGTTTCTTGTGTTATTCCCCCAATTTATGTATTGTTCTCCCCTATTATGTGTAAAATGGGTTCGTTCCCCCAGTTTTTCCCGCCACTGCTAGCCTGTCAGCTAAGTTGCTATAGTAACCGCTATTCATAGTTGCCGATATGTAATTGCTCCTCCCCTGGTTTCCCTTATAAGTGAAAGTTGTCTCCTCCCTAGGTCCAGTCAATCACCCCCTTCTCCTCCCAGGTTTCGAGAACCTTCTCCTCTCTGGAGATGGTGGCTGGCTGGGGTCCCAGGACACCTCCTTTACCTTTTGATTATTGGTCTCCATGGAGTGTCAGTTCTGTGAAGTTCATCCCCTCACCTTTCCCAATTGGTTCTGCCTGTACCCACCCCCCCTCCTTTATAATCCTGTTTCACCCCCTATGGAGAAACTTTTTCCCGGTTGGTTTCTCCGCGTTTAGATCCCGCAACACCTTCAATAAACCGATGTTTAACCCCCGGGAAATGGTCAGCTCCGTTCCTCCCCTATACCAGCAGTGTGAGCCAGTCCGCAGCCAGCACAGCCCGAGGCCATCAGACGCTGAGGGGTCCTGGCCAGGAATTGCAGAGGGGCGTCGGCCTTTCGCCCTCAGCGAGCCGGACTCTAAACTTCGAGCCACATATGCCCCCCTCTGCACCCCTCCTTTATAATCCTGTTTCACCCCCTATGGAGAAACTTTTTCCCGGTTAGTTTCCCCGCGTTTGGATCCCGCAACACCTTCAATAAACCGATGTTTAACCCCCGGGAAATGGTCAGCTCCGTTCCTCTCCTATACCAGCGGTGTGAGCCAGTCCGCAGCCAGCACAGCCTGAGGCCCTCAGACGCCGAAGGGCGCTGGCCAGGAATTGCAGAGGGGCGTCGGCCTTTCGCCCTCAGCGAGCCGGACTCTAAACTTCAAGCCACATATGCCCCCCTCTGCACCCCTCCTTTATAATCCTGTTTCACCCCCTATGGAGAAACTTCTTCCCGGTTGGTTTCCCCGCGTTTGGATCCCGCAACACCTTCCATAAACCGATGTTTAACCCCCGGGAAATGGTCAGCTCCGTTCCTCCCCTATACCAGCGGTGTGAGCCCGTCCGCAGCCAGCACAGCCCGAGGCCCTCAGACGCCGAAGGGAGCTGGCCAGGAATTGCAGAGGGGCGTCGGCCTTTCGCCCTCAGCAGCCGGACTCTAAACTTCGGGCCACATACGCTCCCCTCTGCAAGGAGCCAGCACAGGGCATTGCTTTCATGTCACCTCACCCACGGGTGCAGTCACCCAGAATATCCACCTGAGTGAATATCCAGCAGGCACACAGAGCCAGCTGAGGGTGCTGCAAACTCACACCACAGCCTCAGAACATCAGCCACAGTGAAAAAAACAGGATTTCCAGAGGAGGATCTTTAGAGATTCTCCAATTACAGTCAACTACTGGAAAATATATTTAAAAAAAAAAACCAGAAACAAGAAAATGTTTCATCGCAGAGACTGAAAACAAAAAGGGATAATCTTGGAATGTGCAACATCATCCCTTCCCTTGAGCTGTCTCTGACACTTCCCTGACCTCCTGAGGAGACACCAAAGTTCACAAAGCCACCTGCAAACTAACGAGGAAAAAAAGAATAAAAAGGATAAAAACTTTTCCTTTGCTCAGGAGCTCACAGAGCAGCGCAGGAACAGTCCCAGGGAAGGGCTCCCAGGTCAGCTCCTCTCAGGTCCCAAAGCATCTCTAACATTTGGATTGCCTCTAACTCCCCAGAAATCAGGAAATCCCCCATAACTGGGCTGTACATCCATGATCCTGTCACACTATTTCAGAAGGAAAACACATTTAGCAATTATGCAGATTGTCAGTTAGCATCTCCAAAGAGAAAATTTTATCTTGGCCTGCTGTTGGTAACCAAGCAGTAGGGAAAAAACAACCACCAGAAATAACAAAACTCCGATAACTCAAAAAACTCTAAATGAAAACCTTCTAATAAATCATTAAAGTTAATGATAACTCAGTGATTCCTCTGCAGAACCCAGCACTGTTCTGGCTCAGAGAGATGATCCTGCCAGGGTGGGAACTTCCAGCTCCAGCCGCAAATTTCATTTGGCACAGCTGGATCGAACTGATGACATTAAAGATAAATATTAAATACCTGCTTAGACAAAAACTCTCATTGCAGTTATTTTTGTATGGAGTTTTTCATTCCTTCTGTTCTGTTTTTTTCTATTTGAAGCAATTTCTCACCAGTGCCCAAAGCAGAGCAGTTGGGAGGGAATGGTTAAAACCTTCCCTCGCACACAGGGATTTTTACAGACATTTCTATGCCCAAGTCAATGGGAAAAGCAAACTGTAGACTTCAGGAATCACATGGAGATTTACAGAGCTCTTGGAGCTCTCAGATAATTGTATTTCTGGATGACTGTGAGAGCCTCAATAGCCAGACAGTTTATGTGACTGATATTGAAATGATGGAAAATAGAGAATTAAACTGAAAGTAGATACTGTGTATGATTAATGGGAACAAAACCCCCCATAAAACATAAAGAAGCTGAGATAAAGTTCAAAAGGAAAACTTCCACTGCAGGGGAAGAGTAAAAAACAAGCAATGAAGAAATAATATGGACAAGTAAAATGAAATTCTATCTACATTTATTAGGTGCAAATGTTGAAATGAATAATTTGGGAGCCATTAGAACGCAGCTTATTTAGAGCTCATTTTCCCCAAATCAGGGCCCATAGACAGAAATCACTTCCCTGAGATTTCCAGCTGTGGAATTCCATCCGGAAATCCTTCAGTTTTTGCCTCACAATTGTCATGAGAAAAGGACCACTGAAGGGTTAAAAACTGTTGAGCCAGTTGGGAAAGAAAGTCTCATGCGTATTTAGTGTGTTTACAGATGGTGTCTGCAGAACATCCTATGCTGTACTCGAAGGGGCATGCTGCCCTTTTCTGAACAATGGAACTGGACTTTCTTCCAAACTTCAGGCCTGGCTGGACTGAGCTCTGGGGTGGCTCCCCCCCCGCTCCAAGAGAAGACCCCTCTTGCCTGTCTTCAACCACCGTGACAGATAAACAGAGATGCAAATCCCCTCATCAAAGAACCAAGAACCCCTCTGGCACCCTATTGGCACCCCCATGGCACCCCCCTGGCAACTTCCTTCCAGAGACTGGGACTGTACCCCCTCCCAACTCAGGGAAGGGGGAGAACCTGCCCAGAGCAGACGTACCTGGGAGCATCCAGCCATGAAAACAATGGACTTTTCCCCTCCATGGAAACATAATTTCAGCCACCCTTCCCCCAACCAAGAACAGTATATCTGGGGTTCGGTTCAACTGCCTCTCTGAGAGTCTCCCCAAGACGTGTACCAGCGAGCATCGGCGGCGGGACCCCGAAGGCATCACGTCTTGGTAGCTATACCCCATTCCCTGACCTTCTTTCCTTCCTTTTTCCTTATCCTATCCTTCTCTTCCCCAGATCCTCTAACCAATGCATATTTAGCTGTGGTTATTATCAATAAATTCCATCTTGTTGATTTGCTACTGCAAACCCCTGTAACTTTGTTGGTTATTTTTGCACCCAAAAATCATTCGTCACCCGTTCATGTCGGGCGGACCTTCACACCAGCACAGGAAGGCCAAAGGACACTGGAAGGGTTTTTCCTTCCAAAGGGGAATGAAAGCCAAAGGGTCCCTGTGGTGTGAGAGACCCAAAGAGCGGCTGGCACTGGGGCTGGCATTGGGGCTGGCACTGGGGCCGGCACTGGGGCTGGCATTGGGGCTGGCATTGGGGCTGCCACTGGGGCCGGCATTGGGGCCGGCACTGGGGCTGGCATTGGGGCTGGCATTGGGGCTGGCACTGGGGCTGGCATTGGGGCTGGCATTGGGGCTGGCACTGGGGCTGGCATTGGGGCTGGCACTGGGGCCGGCACTGGGGCTGGCATTGGGGCTGGCATTGGGGCCGGCATTGGGGCCGGCACTGGGGCTGGCACTGGGGCTGGCATTGGCAGGGCCCTGCCCAGCCCAGAGTGCCAGGACAAGCCCCAGGGCTGTTCAGTGACTGCTCCTCCCCCTGCTCTGTTTGGGGCCCAGCTCTGAGGGTGCCAGGACCCCGTCCCTACTCCACCTTTGGGCCCCTCTGTGCCCCCTGGCTCACACAAATGAGAGCAGCTTCTCCAGAGAGAACCTCTCCCTTGGGAGCAGAAAGCAAATGCTGGCCACAAAGTCAGCATCATTATTAATTGACAATTATTTTGTAACTCACTCCTGAAATGCCAAACCTGTTCAAAGGCAGCTTCCTTTCCATGCCAGGGGTGCTGGGCAACATCTAAAGCATCTAAAATTGGGTGACACCTTGAAACATTCTTGTTTCCTGCAGCATTTTAAGCTGTAACTGTGTCAGTTACATTCTCTAACACTAAAATTATGCAGAAAGTTCATGCTGATGTAACGTGAAAGAAGGAATTTCTGTCATAAATGACACAAACAGATCCTTACACCCAGCAAATATTTACACACAGGAGGAAATATTATACAAATACACACAGGATAAATATATATATCTCTTCTTCAAAGCCCTCCTACAGCTGTCAACAGGAGCATCAAGGAGATTATTACTCCTGATGAAGCATTTACCCCTGCATTTAACAGAAATACCCAACAGAAAAAGTTCAGCATTTTGATGGAATTTAGATAATTCCTCAGAGCCCCATCTGTGGTGCAAAGAACGATTTTCCTATTTAATTTCAAGTTCACCTTTCAACTGCACGAACCTAATGGTTTCCAATTATTCCTCTGTACATAATACAAGCAAAAAGAGGCTGTGGAATGTTTCTCTCTTATCTGGATATTGTCATTTTACTGTCTCAAACTTCTAAAAACAAGCTTTTGGCTGGGGAGGAAACCAGCCAGCATCAGACCTAGTGGGGAAACCCTGCACTTGCTCAATGTCTGTGGCTCTTACATAGTTCCAGATGTTCAGAACATTAATAATGCACTAACTCAAAACCTCTTTTTGAAACTTTAGAATGTGCAAATTGCATTAAAACCTCTTTGCCCTCATTAATGGTATTGTTACAATCCCAGTACTCTGGAAAATGTTTTTTGGCATTTGTTTAACTTTGTGATATTGCCATTTACTCATTTTAACAGCCAGTGTTCAAATCTTAATGCTTTTAATAGGCTGGGCTAAACAGACTACCATCCTTTGGAAATTTATTGAAGTAATTTATTAAATAAGTAAAAGTTGTCTGAAAGCTGCATTGCTTTGTTTTATTGATGGCAGGAAAAATGGGTTTCTTATAATTTATTTACAAACCCACATTTCAGGAAAGTTTTAGAAATGAAAATATTGTCTTTTCAGAGTTCTATTACTGAACAAGAATTCATTACTGTTCATTACTGAAACAAGAATTTGTACCAATCTCAGGTATCTCAATAAGAAAAGGCTCAGACATTGAGAATTAATCATGGAATGAAATCCCTCCCTCAGCCTGCCCTACCTGGGGGTGCCACATTCACCTCGGGCCAGTTTAAATCCACGTGGGCACAGCCAGGGGTTAAACTGAGCTCATTCCAAATCCTTGCCCTGAACCTGGACATCCTCAGTCTGCTGAAATGAAAGCAGCCCCACGCTGCTCAGAGTTAATTAATATTGTTAATTGCTGCCTGGCTGGAGCTGTGGGAGGGTGCCAAGGAAGCTTTGGCAGCACAAGGGCAAAGAGCAGCTGCAGAGAGGGCTGGGCAGGTTTGGAGGGCACAGGGACAGCAGCTCCAGCCCAAAGGGGTTTGATCACCCAACCCTGCTGCTCCCACTGCTGAAACATCACCAAACACCTTCCCAGAGAGCAGGAAATGGGATGGGACTGGCAGAGCTTCAGATCTCAACCTGCAGCTCCTGAAGTCAGGAGACAAATAAACACTGAGCATTTTTATTTACATTTTATAAACGGGGAGATTCAGCGTTTCTTTTTGCAAGTGGCAAAAGTGGCTGTGTGTCATCACTGCAATCTTACCCCAAAATTCTCAAGGTAAGCAGCCAGTGCAGCATGAATCATTTATATGCTAATTTATGCTAATTGTGCCACTATTCCATGATCATAGTTTGGGTTGCAAGGAACATTTGAATGGGATGCAGTCCAGCCTCCCTGCAATGAGCTCAGGTTTTCAGGCAGAGAATTGTTATCAGTTCCTAAGTTTTCCTGTTGAAAACACTCATTCAGACCCTTCCCAACTCCAACTGCACAAATCCTGCTTCCAGGTGATGCCTCCTCAATCAGCAGATCCAAATTCACCAACAATGCCTCAGAGAACACAACAAACCACAGCAACATGAACATCATCATCCAAAGCTTTTGTTTAAAAAAACCCCACTAAGAAAGGTCAGTTAATTCATCATGATGGATTAGCACTAAAATTTATAAGCATTAGCATTTTTCTCCTTGCTGGCAAGGCTGACTTTGATATGACACATATTGAATGAATCATCCAAGATGCAGGCACCAGGCAAGATAGATCTTAATGCAGACAGGTTGGCAACATGAGCCCTAATGGGCCTTATCTTAATCTTGTTTAAAAGCATCCTAGATTTCTGGGCAATCTTTTCACCTTCTGATATTCTCTTTTATAGAGTGGTTTTTTGCTGGAGTTGCTACTGATTTTCACATAAATGCATTTTTGCTGCATAGTATCACCAGTTTTAGGAGCCTTAAAAATGATGGAGCTTTGGAATTTAGTGAATGTTGAGATCAAGCTGATTTTTTAAAAAGTCAAAGTGCCACAAGTCCAACAATGACATTAAAATTTCCATGTTGTTTGTGAATTTCCCCACATGAACCATCACAGCTGCTCATAGCAGGCACCTATCAAATGTGGGCATGTACAGCTGATGGACTCTTTCCATAGATTTTCCTCCACTGCATTAATTCCATATATTTGCTATACATATATTTTAAACAGCCACTCTTCAATTAAAAATATATTTATTCAAATACCTGATTAAGATAAAGGGAAATTTCCCTACTATTGTTTTTTCCTTCATTCACATTGCAGGTAGTAATTCCAAACAGAAATCCAATGTACATACCAAACTCAATTCCAGCTCCAGGTAATTTGAATTACCTGGATAGAAAGTACTTAAAATTCAAAGCATTGTCCTCAGCCTTCCAGACAGGAAAAAAAACCTTTATTTGTCACTTACTCAAAATTTGAAGCCTCAATTCATAAAACAGATTGAGCCATCAAAAAATCTGCTTAAATCATAATAGTGAGGTCCATGACCATGTGGATTAATCAGATCTTGACAGCCTTGAAAAATTCCTTTGAAGGCTGCAGCTTTCTAAAGAGAGGCAGCAATTTCCTGTGCAAATCACTTTTGAAATGCAAATATTCTTTATGATGATGAAAGAAAGAATACTTTGTTTTCCCTGTATTAATGTGCTTACATTATTCTGCATTTCCAACATATTAATCTCAGCCTTAAAGGCAACCCAATCCCGAATAAAAGCAGTAGGAAGAAAAAGGGCATCCATAGAAAAATATTGGCAATGTGATTTTAAAATATCATCCTTCAATTGTCTGCAATTTCTATTTATCAATACCTGGCTGGGCTCGGGGAGTGTTGCACAAAGAACAGAACACTCAGTGTGAGCAGGGTGACCTTTCAGGGAGCCAGAAGGGCAGCGGGGGAAGGTTCCAGAGCTGGCCAGCAATTGTTTTCCTCCTTTATTAAATGTCATTACAAAGTCTCTGTGTGCTTGCAATTCACATTACTATTCTCATAAAAACTTTCATAAATATTTGTCAGGTCTGGAGATGTGAGATCAACTCTCCAACATGACACACTGGGAAAGACAATGCTGGAAACTGAAAGATGCTCCAGTTAAATTCTTCAATAAATTGGAGATTTCTTGTAAGATCATTTCCTTTGCATGGAAGTGCAGGGTTTTGTGAGGTTAAATAAATTTATGGTCAGTAATCTGCTTTTTCCAGGGCTTCCATTACCTGGTCTGATGTGGTCACCTAATGGTTACTGGCAGGAATTGCACTTAAAGACATCCAGGCAAGACACAACCCTCCCTCTGCAGCCTGCCAGTAAAATGATAAAAGATGAAGGGATTGTAAAATAAGAATAAATAGCTTTTATTTCATTTTGTAAAATATTCTCTGCTTAGGAACCTTAGGGAAGAGCAGAAATGTCTGAAATTCTATTTCCAATATGCTGGTGTTTTTAATCATTTGGTAGGATTTTTTTTGAGAGGTCTTTGTGTTTTGTCTGTTAAGATGATTTTTTAAAATCATAAATAATCATTTAAAATTTAAAAAGTCACACCCTTGCAAGCAGTACATGAAAAATGAGTATGAGTTACAGAATTATCTTGCAGGTTTATATTCCTGTTCCTGACCATAAACAACAGGAACAACAAATAGAGAAGAAAGCAGAACTACTGGGAGATCCAGATTAACCATAATTAGATAACTGTTGTCAGTGAAATTAGATATTACATCGTTTGAAATGGAGAAATTTGATTCCTTTCAGCCAATGTCAGTGAGCAATTCCCCTGACTAAAGAAAAATACACTCCAATCTCCAATGCAGTGAAATGGAACAAGAAACAAGGGAAGGAGAAATTACCTGGATGAATTCTGCATTCTGATAGCACAGAAAGAACATGCAAAGACATTCCTGCTGCTGATTTATAGAGAAAGTATCATTTCATGATGTGATTTTTAATTTTTTTCTTAATAAACAATTTCTAAATCTTCAGGGAAACAACACAAGGAAAATTTATGGATCTGGCTGGTTTTATGGTAATGCTAATTGAAATGATTGTCTGTGTTAATAAGTGCATCTGTTGAGAAAACCAAAGATGCTTGCTCATGAACACAAACCTGAATGCCAAGAAGTAACAATACAATCCTGTGTTACTACATTTATTTGATAAATATTTCTGTATATTGATGTACAAACCACAGTGCAGAAAATCACCCAGGGCATTTTCAAAGGTGTGTGGTTCGAGGGGAAGAACAGAAATTCACATTTCCTTACCTTGTAGGATGGCAAAAAGCACAAAATCCCTTGGCCGAGTGTCTGACAGACCGACAGCAGCAGGGCCCCCACCTCGTCCTGGAACTCGAAGGTCTCAGTGTGCTGGAAGGTGGCACAGAGCTCCCGCCCGCTGGGGCCGGTGCCCACTGTGCCAACCCAAACCTGGGCACAGGGACAGGGTTAATGTGCTGGAAGGTGGCACAGAGCTGCCGCCCGCTGGGGCCGGTGCCCACTGTGCCAACCCACACCTGGGGCACAGGGACAGGGTTAATGTGCTGGAAGGTGGCACAGAGCTCCTGCCCGCTGGGGCCCGTGCCCATGGTGCCAACCCACACCTGGGGCACAGGGACAGGGTTAATGTGCTGGAAGGTGGCACAGAGCTCCCGCCCGTTGGGGCCCGTGCCCTCTGTGCCAACCCAAACCTGGGGCACAGGGACAGGGTTAATGTGCTGGAAGGTGGCACACAGCTCCCGCCCGCTGGGGCCCGTGCCCACTGTGCCAACCCACACCTGGGCAAAGGGACAGGGTTAATGTGCTGGAAGGTGGCACAGAGCTCCCGCCCGCTGGGGCCGGTGCCCACCCAAACCTGGGGCACAAGGACAGGGTTAATGTGCTGGAAGGTGGCACAGAGCTCCCGCCCGCTGGGGCCCGTGCCCACTGTGCCAACCCAAACCTGGGGGCACAGGGACAGGGTTAATCCCAAACCAGCCTGGAGAAACCTCAGCAGGACCAATAATGAAATTTTAATTCATTAACCACAGCAGGACCAATAATGACATTGAGAGAAATGCACTGGAAGGTGGCACAGAGCTCCCGCCCGCTGGGGTCTGCACCCACCATGCCAACCCACACTGGGGGCACAGGGACAGGGTTAATCCCAAACCAGCCTGGAGAAACCTCAGCAGGATCAATAATGACATTTTAAGCAGGAAAGAAATGTTGAGATATTTGTTAAATTCATTTCAGTACTTGAAGTGCAGTAATTGATATCGCTAACAGCAACTTTTCCAGGGAAATGTGTCTCAAAATTGCCTCTTAATTAATTTTAAAATGTCATTGTCCATTGCACTAAGCCAAGCAACAGTCTGGACCTTTCTTTTAACTGACAGAATGGGTTTGCCATCACTTTTATTTGGTTTTTAGATGGGAACAGCCAAGCCCAGCCTACCTGGGAATTCCTGATAACGTGATTGGCCTCCAGCTGGATGGAAAACTTCACACCAAGCTCTGAGGAAAAGGAATCCATGGGAGAGAGAGTGCCTGATGTCAGAACAATTGTTCTGACTTCATTTAAGTCAGAAAAAGCCTAGGTGGGAGAAAGAAAAGCAGGAATTTAGAAAATCAACACAATCCCTTTCAGATCTGGTGTGTATTTGTTATCACTCAGATTATTTTATCTTTTTTCACACTCAGCTCACCACAGCAGGGTTCAAGCACCAGAAGTTCAGCATGTGGACAAGGGTTTTCTGCCTGGAACTCTTTTTGTGCTTGGGCCTTGGGAAGAAGGAACTTTTATCTGCATCATCATGTTGGTCTTCAGTCATCCAGGTGTAAGTTTGTTGTAGAGCAACCCTGTAATCATCTGCAAACCTACACAGAGACAGAAATATCAGTAAAAACCACAATTAAGCAATCAAATTGTGAGCATTCAGCTGATAAATGCCAGGCCTGACCTGCTGTTCTCTTTGAAGAGACAGGAAAGGACCATGAACAGGCCTTTGAGCATGATCTGTGCTGCAGGGCTCACAACTGGCACCTCAACAATTTCCTCTCTCCCATGCATAGAAACTTTTTCTTCTTTTTCCAGGACAGCAGCAAGATGTTTCTGAAAGAGGCAAATTCCATATTAACAACATTCTAAGCGTCTCCTCAAAACCAAAGTTAATAGAGATACAAGACTGTCAGCTCACTGCTTTAAAAGTTCATTTAAAATAAAGTCAGAGGGAAAGGGGCAGAGAAGGGCCAAGGGAAAGGGAACAACACTTTCCATTTTTAACAATGGTTTTAACATAACTGGCTTACACAGAAAGGAGGGATAAACTTGAAAATAGGGGTAAAAACATTTCAACATTCAATAAAAATGCAGCTGGATAGAACAGGCAAAAATATCACTGGCTTAATGGTTCAATTTAAATAACTGTATGTGAGCAATTGTATCCTTCAAAACATTGTTTGTCCACAAATTCCAGTAGCTCGAGTGGGTTACTCCAGGTTTTCATCAGGAATCCTTTTCAGACAATTTTCAGTATTGCAGTAAATGAAAAACCTGTTTCCATTTAACTTCTGTGCATTTGGAGATGTTGAACACCACAATATTATGGATGGTGCTGCTCATTTATACAGCACAGAACATTACCTGTAAAATGGGGAAAGTGATGCCAGTTATTCCCATTTGGTGCAGGAAGTTGAGCATTTCTTTGCCACTCCACACCTTGCAGGCACTTTCAAAGGCTCTCTCCACCAGCTGCCCAGAGCTCTCCTGCAGCCAGCTGAAAGACAGAAAAAGCACAAATCATTTATTTCAGCATTGATTTTAGAGATTTGGAGACACTTTGCACGTACAAAGCAAACCTCAAAAATTGCACCAGACTCCTGAGATGATGATAAATGTTTTACTGCACGTAAGGAGAGAGATTCTGCTTTTCCTTTCTGCCTGTTTTTCACTGTTCAACTCCCATGGAACTGCTTTGGATGCAGCTCATTGAAATGAGAAGGGAATTTCTCCCCACGTGCTTATACTTCATATAATAGATAATAAAGAAAAGGAATTAAAATGTAATTTCTTCTTATGACATGTCAGGCTCATTCAAGCAAGACTTCTGCTGCATATCTGAATCCACTCATCAGTGCTCCAATTGCTGCAGGTTGGTTTATCCCTGTCAACTGCTGACTTTGCAATTAAAAACCAATCCTGAGGCATGAAATGAGCACTTTCCATATTTACACATGGAAGGAAACTGGGGCAATAGAGAGTGCCCATTTACACCTACCCCAGGAACTGGCACTGCTGCAAATGAAGCAGAATTATAATTGGAATATAATGCAAAATGGGATTGATTGAGCTAAACATGGAGAGCATCTCATTTGTGGCAGAGCTGGAATTTCTCTGAGTGAGCCCCTGCAGCACCACAGGCCCTGGCCCTGGCTGGAAAAGCAGCTCCTCCTGTCCCTGCCAGGCAAGGCTGCAGCTGTCTGCTCCATCACGGGGCAGGAGGCATTGAAAGGACACCTGTCAGTGCTGCAAGAGCTCAAAATATTCACCTGCAAAACCAGTTCATCATTAGCAACTCAAGAGCAAGGCTCTGGGACTGCTTCAGTTCTACATTTCCTGCCCTGTCACCACAAATAATCTGATCCACAGAACAATTAAAATATAACTTCCCTTCTGCCAGGTTAAATGCAAACAAAGCCCACCAATGCTGCCACAACAATCACTTCTTTGGCTAAAATTTGCTTTATCTCATTAAGGAATGGTGATCACTAAGATTAAGGCCTCAATTCCTCAAATGTAACATCAAAAAGACCTGGAATTTAAATTAGGACAAGGCCCCTGTGACAGGAATTAAACAGATTTATAATGGGTGAAACACTTCAGGAAATGTAAAATGTTTCCCTGATATGAACTTCAAACACCATCACATACTTTTGAAATAATAAACATAAATACAAACTTAACACAGTGGCCAAATAGCACCAAAAACCACCCTAAATTCTCAAATAAATTCCATCTAATATTAAAGCACTTACTTGCAAAGCCTGTTAAATTATTTTTAGAGCTAAGCAGGAAGCATAAATAAAATTAGCTTGATTCCCAGAAAGGTTATCTCTGCTTTTGAAGTGAAAATTGCTGTATGCAGTATTTCCAGGAAAGGCATGAATGGGTGCTGCACACATGCCTTCAATTGCAGGAAGAGTCTCTGCTGCTTCCCCAGTAGCACAAAATGCCCCTGTGCTGGCACAGCCCCTCCCAGTGCCCACAGTGCCCAGCCCTGCTCAATGAGCAGCAGAGCCTGCCCTGGCCCAGCTGCCAACTCCTCACAGAGCTGCAGCACTGTGGCACCAAGCCCATCCTTAAGTGCTTTTTGCAATGAGGATCTTTACAAGTGAAATAAGATTTTTTTTTTTCTAGCTGCCCATGCATTTGGCAAAGCCTTGGCACTGTGCAGGTGCATTTTACCTATTACTGGCTATTTACACCCAGTCTTCTGCTTTCCAGCAGCTGCTTTTCATGCTGCTGGCAGATTTGCCAAGACAATCAACCTCAGTTTTCCTGATAAGGTTAAAAAGCTTGAGGCAATCAAATCTTCAGCCATGCTGTTCTTATCTTTTACTGAAGTTTAACATTTGAAATATCCAAGGTAGGAGAATTGGCTTCTGCCAAGCAGAAAAGTCCCTTGTCTGTGTGTGACACAAACATCAGCTGTGAGCAGGGAGTGAGGATGGAGAGGGAACTCCTCCCGTGCTGCTGCAGCAAAATGAAGTTTTGCTCACACTGGAGCAGAACTCAGTTAACTGCAAAGCACTTGTAGCTTATTCTCTTTTTTCTGCTGACTTTGATAACTCTACTTCCCCCAAAAGACTTTGCCCTGGATCTCTTGTTTCCTCCTGGGCTTCTGCCCATTTGCTTTTGTTACATCCCCTCTCAGGATTTTCAACTTCTGCTCAGGAAGTTGTTTCCCAGGGAAAACAAAGGCCATGACTGACGAATTCACTTTCAACTGGGAAGACTTCAGTTGATTCCAATCTGATTCCAAGAACAGATTCCAAATACTTTCTGTCCAAGGCTCTGAAAGCATTCTATAAACATTAACTTAATTCTTTGACAAAATAATGCTATTATTATTTGTCAAATAAGCAAACAAACGTGTGAAATACAAAAATTCTTCTTATGAAAATTTTCATACTGAGATTTATAAACCAGGAATCCAAAAAAAGCCCCATAAAGAGCACAAAATTTTTCAAAAGAGAACTTTAATTTTTTCATTGGAGACCTGTTGTAATCTTCGCTGCAGCGTTGTTCTTGCCTCTCTGCTGGGGCTCTTCTCCATTCTCTGCAGCTCAGTCCTTCCTGTCTTCTCAGGGGCTCCTCCTGGGCTCTCTGACCCACCCCTATTTATTTCAGTTACTTTCACCAGCTACAGCTGCTGCCCAGCTAAGGACCCTGCAGCTGCAGCTCGTTTGGAGCAACTCAGACCCACACAGGTCTTACAATACAACATATATTCAAGCCCCCACAGAGACCAGCAGTTCTTTTAATAGATCAAACCCTGTGGATTCCTCAAATGAACATAAATCAAACAACTGCAGAGCTGTACGTGTACCTTTGTTGAATTTCTCTGATGTGACAGAGTAACACCATACCATACACCTAAAGGTAATTTGATAAATATTAATTGATAGAAAGCAATAAAAGGTTGCCTTACTTGATCAGGGAGCAGCAGACAGCTCGGAGGGGCTCGTGGTGCTTCTGCCTGATGCTGTTGCTGACCATGAAGTCGAGCTCCTCGCGGGCAGAGCGCAGCTGCCTCTCGCTGACCCCGTAGCTCACGGACTCCCGAGCACAGTCCTCAATGTTGTGGGCTTCATCCAAAATGACTACTTGGTCCTTCAGGTTAATGTCCATCTAAAAAAGAACATTATTGTCTGGTCAAACAGAGTGAAAGACATGAGAAACAGTAACTAACAGGAGCCTGTTAAAAATGGATATTCTGCAACACAGCGCAAATGAAGCTTTTCAGGTTTTGGATCAATTTTCATAACCTAGAAAATATCCAAGGGGAAAAAACCCAGCAGTTTTATAGACATTATTTTGGACATGAATGGGATGTCAGCTGACCACAGAAACAAGACATTCAGTGGATAATTTATTTTAAATTCTTTTTAACTTCTTGCCGCTTGTCCCCAGTGTACTCACGCTGTCCCGGATCTGTGGGTCCAGCAGATAGTTGTAGGGACAGAAGACGATGTCTGCCCCCACCATCAGCTCCCTGGCTGCAAAGTAGGGGCAGGCACGAAGCTTCCTGCCCAGCCTCACCAGGTCCTCAATGTCCCAGGCCTGGTACAGCCCATGGCCAGGCTGCAGGGCAGGCTGCTCACTCAGCTTGTGAACACCGTGGTAAAAAGAGCAGGACTTGCCCTGAAAGCAAACAAGTGCACAGACTTGGTACAAGAAATAACAAAAACCAAACAGGCTAAAACCTCCCAAAGTTCCATGCATTTGGCTGTTTCTCAGAAACGTTTCTAACAGCTGCTCTTTATGCCAGACAATAACAGCTCATGTCATGTAAATCCATGTTTCTAAATGTATGTCAATAAAGGACACTTCTTTCTTCTTCATTTATAAACCCAGATATAATTTAAATCTTATTACACCATTAACCTGGCAGTCATAAATCTTATTCCTACCACCATAAGTTTTTACAGTGTATCAACATTTTCTAACAATTAATATTTAATTTTAATGCCACCAGGTGGCATTTAACCAATATAATATAAAGAAGCAAAAATATTACTCATTCCAGCTGTTAAATCTGACTTTGTTTCATGAATGCTCATTTTCTCAAATCAAATTACTCACATGTTTTCCTTCCAGCAACTCTACACACATCTCACTCCTGTTGCCATTGTTGGACACCACAGGATGAATGCAGGTGTAATCCCTGCTGGACAGGATTGTCATGGGCACACAGGAGTACGCTGTCCTCTTCAGCTCCCTGCTGATCTGGCTGATTTGCTTGTGTGTTCGTGTCCCAAAAAAAATTTTGGGAACACACAACCGATCTCCGTTCTCTTTCTTCTTTGTGTGACTGGGATCTTTACCTGGCTCCTTCCCAGAAGCACAGGAACACTCAGTGCAAGGGCCAGGAGGCTGCAGAGCAAGACAAAAACACGATGCACAAAATCCCACTGGGAGATCAAAGTGCTGAATCTGCTGATGGGCTGCAAAGGGCCCTCTGGGGTAACGGCTTCACTCACCAGGGCTGCCCATCAAGCTGCAACAGTTCTACAATGTTAAAGCACCACATCCTTGTGCCTGGAAATTTCTAAAAAAAACCCTCCAGTGATCACAATTTTATCATAACCCAATCAGAAAGAATTATTAATCCAGTGGAATATTTACACACATGAATAATGCAAATAAAGCTTCTCACATTGAAGCTCCAGCTCAGGACACTCCGGTTACAGAGCAAGAGTCCAAAACCTTCAATGAAGAAAACTTGGAACAGACACTCAAATTAAAATATTTTTTTCCTTAAAGACAGTTCAGGAACTCTGTGTGCAGATAAAACACTGCACCACACACTCTCCATTAGAAACATGTTTGCTGTGCCATTCTGCCATTCATGTTTGCTGTGCCACTCTCCATTAGAAACATGTTTGCTGTGCCATTCTGCCCATCAAGCTGCAACAAGTTCTACAATGTTAAAGCACCACATCCTTGTGCCTGGAAATTTCTAAAAAACCCTCCAGTGATCACAATTTTACCATAATCCAATCAGAAAGAATTATTAATCCAGTGGAATATTTACACACATGAATAATGCAAATAAAGCTTCTCACAGTGAAGCTCCAGCTCAGGACACTCCAGTTACAGAGCAAGAGTCCAAAACCTTCATTGAAGAAAACTTGGAACAGACACTCAAATTAAAATATTTTTTTCCTGAAAGACAGTTCAGGAACTCTGTGTGCAGATAAAAGACTGCACCACACACTCTCCATTAGAAACATGTTTGCTGTGCCATTCTGCCAAAGGCCATTGAGTAACAAGGAGAATAAAGGAAACAGAGAATAATTCTAAACAGAACCTAATCCTGTAAAATATTTGTTAAAAGCCATTTTTGTTCTGCCATCAGAACATTAAATACTGGAACAACTGACATGAAACTGTCACAATGAATTTGAAGAGCCACACAGGAAACAAGGAGCTGCAGTGTAACCATGTCCAAACACCCCTCTCATGGAAAACAGGGAGTTCTCCAGAGGCAGGCAGTTTGTCCTGGGCTCAGGTGGCAGTGCAGGTAACAACACGCTCACTGCAGCCTCCTCCCTCCTTTCACTGCACCAGTAAGATTATCCATGACAAACAAATGCTAAGTCATGCTGTGTGTTACACCACAATCCTGGGGATCAAGCTGTCTCCAGCTCTCACTGCAAGCAAAAGCAAATTCGTGCTCCCCTCAGCCCCAGCCAGCCCTGTGTGCCATTAAATATGACAATACATGATAGAAAGCATGTAAATGTAACCCTCAGAGCTGCCACTCACTGGGATAAAAGCTTCCCTGATGTGCCAAACAAACAGGCCTCAGAGCAGATAAAGTTACAGCCAGGCTGGAATTGTTACATTCCCCTCTCAGGTTGCCAGGAGCTGCAGATTTCATTACCCTGTGCTGCCACATGAAATAGCCAGTCCCAAATATCCTGCCTGCTATATTGAATCATGACTTATTCACTGCCAGGATAAAAAGAGGAGTTGTGAATGGGGCTCTTGTCAGCAGGCAGGCAGCAAACAGCTGACACATGGGATAGGTTACACATGTGCAGGGCTCACACTAAAGCCCCAGTGCTACCTTGATATTTCTATCACTTACATTCTGGAAATAATGAAAACCACACTACCAAGCTAAAAATTAATTTAATTGAAGCAGTGACTGTGTAGAGCCTTGAAGAATATGTCTATCTTTTAATTTTAATGCAAGTCAGATTGTGTTTTCAGAGGGAAAAACAACACACAGGACACCAAGATGAGATTTGACCACCAATATTTCACTGTTGTGCTAAGCCAAATAAAAATAATTGAAAAATATTAGGACCCATCAGGCAGCTGTTTTGTCAGAGTTCTTAGAACAACAGGAAAACGCAGCTCAAATTAATATATAAAATCATGAACAGAAGGTTCTCCTATGATGGGCTTAAAATATCAGATATTATTCTTTGCATAAAAAAGAAATAAAGTGTTCTTATGTGTGAGGCTTATAAATTACAGGATTTTACAGGTGGGATTAAAAGTTTGGTTTAAGAGGTTTGGGATTGGTATAATACTGGCATTAAGAAGCACTTTAGCCATTATTCCAGTACTAAAATGTTACCTTTAACTTTGAAAAAAGTTTTATGTTCAAAAAACACTCAAACCCACAATACTGAGCAAGTTGTAAACTCAGGCTGATTTTATAGTGAGTAGTTAAGAAATAAAACTGCTTGCAGTAGTCAGAGCATTTCTGAAAGCCACAGCCACCATTAGCCCCAAATACTTTAATAAATAAAACCTTTTTAGGAGTCCTTCATAATGAAGAAAAACTTTAGAACATTGGTTAAAACACAGTTTAAAAGTTTAGCTCTCCGTATTCTTTCCACATTACTCCAGTGAGTCAATTTGCACTTAAATCCTTAAAATACATCTTTAAATTTTATAAAAGGCAAATTATTTTAACTCTGTATTTCTCCAAGAAATGTGGATATGTCTCCAATTGTGGATATCTTATAGCAACACCTAATGTGGTGTTCCTCTCCCATTCCTGCAGCACAAAGAAAGAAAATTCTCCATGAACAAGGGCTTTCCTTGGCAGTGTTCTCTCCAAGCACAAATTTTTACACTCATACCACAGAGATAATTAGAAAATGTTTCAATTTATCTATGAAGGAATTAGGGGAGGGCTAATTAGAAATATTTCATACTGAGACAACAGAATTGTATTTCATAATACCCTCTGGCTTCAGAACTAGACCTGTTTTCAGCTGTTGGAATCTGAAAAAGGGATTTTCATTTGGAAGAGGGCAAAACAAGATCCTGCTGTACTTTGTGCAGTATTTAATCAGAAACACCCAGGAACAGAGGCCATTAGAGATCAGATATCAGCCTATATGGACCTTAGGCTAATGCAGCTTGTTTGGACTTCTGTCAGGGCTAGATAAACCAGCCTATCACATCAATATTTATATGGCAAAAACGTGGAAGTCCGATTAAAAAAGGAATAATGGAGTCCAGCAGCCTGTACTGTGTGTAAAATAGAGCTAAACAAACACTGGGGCTGTGATCTTTGAAACACAAAGAGGTAAGAGGAGTTCTTCATATCTCCAGCTACATTTCCCACTTACAAAGGCACCTGAATGCTGCAGCAGTGAATGTCTCTTGTGTGAAATATCACACAAGCACAATCTAGGCAGATAGCAGCAGTGGCATTAGCAGAGCTTTTCAGCTGCTCCTTTGGAAGCTCTCAGACAGCCCAGTATTCTGCTGCTGCTGCAGCCTCTTGTTTAAAGCACACAAAGCAGCTGTTTATCCTCCCCAGTCACCAGCAGGTGAACCCAGTTCAATATTTATCACAGGCTTTCACAGATCACTGCTAACCAAGCAAACGTTTTAATTAAGCTGGAACTTGCTTCAAAGAGCTCATTGAAAACGTCAATCAGCAGGAAAAGGATCAGGTACGGTGTCAGGTGAGAGCATGTAATACAAATCCACAACTTTCTTCATCCCATCGTGGTAAATTAGCCCATTCTGGAGTCCAGACCCTGATTGTAACAGGCTGCCAGTCCCCTGGAATGTGTAACAGAAGTCACCCAAAGCCCATTGTGCAGGTTGTAAGCAATATGTTAAACTGCAATGGGCTAGCACATTAAGACAGATTCTTTTCACAGTTGTTTTTTGATACCCCAAGTGTTTGTTACACTACTCTCCATTTACTGTTTACTTTCTTCCCCTGCTGGAAATGGGGATTCCTTAACCCAGCTGCCCCAGTTTCTCAGGCCATATGCTCTGACAGAAGCAATCAAGAGAGTACCAGAGGTTATAATTTCCCCTTTAAACTCACACTGGAGCTGCCCTCCCTTGCAGGAGTTAATCCAGAGCTGGATTCCCAGGCTGGGAGTGAAGCAGCTTTGGGTGCTCAGCCACACATGTGCAGGTGCTGGGTGCAGCAGGGCTGGGAGCAGCTTTGGGTGCTCAGCCACATGTGCAGGAGCTGGGTGCAGCAGGGCTGGGAGCAGCTTTGGGTGCTCAGCCAATGTGCAGGTGCTGGATGCAGCAGGGCTGGGAGCAGCTTTGGGTGCTCAGCCACATGTGCAGGTGCTGGGTGCAGCAGGGCTGGGAGCAGCTTTGGGTGCTCAGCCACACATGTGCAGGTGCTGGGTGCAGCAGGGCTGGGAGCAGCTTTGGGTGCTCAGCCACACATGTGCAGGTGCTGGGTGCAGCAGGGCTGGGAGCACTGAGCAGCTTTGGGTGCTCAGCCACACCTGCAGGTGCTGGATGCAGCAGGGCTGGGAGCACAGAGCAGCTTTGGGTGCTCAGCCACATGTGCAGGTGCTGGATGCAGCAGGGCTGGGAGCAGCTTTGGGTGCTCAGCCAATGTGCAGGTGCTGGATGCAGCAGGGCTGGGAGCACTGAGCAGCTTTGGGTGCTCAGCCACATGTGCAGGTGCTGGATGCAGCAGGGCTGGGAGCAGCTTTGGGTGCTCAGCCACACATGTGCAGGTGCTGGATGCAGCAGGGCTGGGAGCAGCTTTGGGTGCTCAGCCAATGTGCAGGTGCTGGGTGCAGCAGGGCTGGGAGCAGCTTTGGGTGCTCAGCCACACCTGCAGGTGCTGGATGCAGCAGGGCTGGGAGCACAGAGCAGCTGGGAGCAGCTTTGGGTGCCCAGCCACATGTGCAGGTGCTGGGTGCAGCAGGGTTGGGAGCACAGAGCCCTCTCATGCCCTTACAACAACCAACCCATTCTCCCTCCTGCAGTAGGAACAGGACTTGATAAGAAACTCAATCTGCTCTAAGGAGAGTGAGCACTGTAAAACACAGGGTACTCAAAGGCAGCCTGCCTCAGAGAACAGGACCATGCTGTTATCAGTCATTGTATCACCCCAACACACACTGCATTAGGGGAGTGTTGAACAGGAGCTCTGCTGATTTCATTCCCTAAGCCACACCAAAAAGCATTTTTATACCCAATACCTGTGCTCTGATGCTCTTCCTGTTGTAAATAAATGCAGTCAAGGCTCACAACTACTAATGACAAATCAGGCTTTACTTTCTGCAATTTCCTTGATACCAGACAAGTTCTGAGTCTGCTAAAGGAAAAGCTCATCACAGCAAAATAACACCTTATTCTGTCATCCTTAAAAAGAAACTTCAACAAAAGTGACCCCTTTCTTTCTGCTTAGGTTACTTCTTTCTAAAGATGTAGCAAACAGCTACAGGGAAAGTTTAGGCTGCACATTAGGCCATTATTTCTAAGATTAGCTAAACAGACTGTTTAGTTTTTTATTTTCTTCTAGACAAGCAATTTCTACAAGTTTTAAATCAAATTTTTCATGTATCCACACCAAAGTACAAAAGGAAATTTTACAATCAGGAAGGATGAGAGTTCTTTTTATTTGAAAACGAACAGCACACTCTGGTGGCCTTTGGGTTTCCAGCTACCAACTGAAGCTCAGTGGCACAGAGCATTTCAAATCTTACTCAAACATCTACAGAGCTCTCCAAAACTAATAAAAAGTACCTCCCATCAAATGGCCTACAACACAGAGTCACTTTTTAAGGAAAATATTTAGCTCCCAGTATCTTACAGTAATCCTGTAGCTTTTGGTTTCCTTTGGGGTTACCACATCACACCCTGGCCTCTCACACCCAGCCCTCTACTGCCTCACATTCTCTTTTCTACTGCTTTTGCCTCAGCAAACATTTATGTAAAATCTATTTTCAAACAGCAAGAAATGCAGAAAATGCCTAACAAAGCTGCAGAAACAGGGGCAATCTTAACTTCTGATGTGATACTTCTGCTACAGAAAGTGGAAATAAAACCCAAAGCACTGAGGAACCCTTGCATTAGCTGCAATGTCTGCTCAAACTTCATTAAGCTGCATTTCACACATAACTCCTTCACATAAAATACTGTTTTAAATTGTTCTTGAACTAACACTCTGGTGTAAAAGATATTTCTGAATTACTCACTGTTTGGGGAGAACAAGTAGTGGTTTTCATGCTTTTTTCAGAGTGAACAATCAGCTCTCCATTTTTCCTCTGGTGATAAACCTCCAGAGCATCAACCAGCTGCACTCCTTTAGCAAGGCAGTGACGTTTTCTCACCTGTTGGGGAAAGCACCAGTGGGAAAAGGCCCAGGGCACAGGGATGTGCTCACTCTGGCAGCCCTGCTCCTGGTTCAGCTGAGTCTGCTTTAGTAACTGCCCATCAACAGTTTAACCAAGTCAGCCACACACAAGTCATTGAGGAAAGCTATAAGGTTTTAATTATAAAATTATTGCTGAGCTTTTCTGCTTTGCTTTCCCACTGTTGCAGAACTTACAGAAATCATAACACCATCAACTGGGAATAAATGTATTTGGGGATATTACTTGCTTAAATATGAAAGGGTTTAGGACAGGTGGGGATATTACTTGCTTAAATATGAAAGGGTTTAGGACAGGGTATAATGAACAATTTAGTGCAACAGTGGACTCCTTTGTAACAAATAACAATAAAAATGAACAAAACCCTGTCACTAAACTGTGACTGTGATGTGATTCACTCATTTCCCACACCCTCCTCTGGAGCATTAACTGGATTTGAGAGTTTGCCTGAGCTACACCCAGCTGATGGCACTGCTCACCTGCTGCTCTGTCTCTAAAGGACGAATCCTCTTCCTGTCCACCTGGAAATCATCATTCTCACTGGCATGAAGGGATAACTTCTTCTTGGCAGACAGCTTTGAAGCTAGTGTTTCACTTTCCTTACATTCTGTAATTAACAAAATCGAATGGATGTCCATTACTAGGGATGCAATAAATAAGGGCAACATTTAAAAATGTAATTATTACAGAACAGTAACTGCTAGAATTGCTATAAATTATATGGTGTAGGGAACAGTGTTAGCCATTTCTAGACAGACTGAGCACTGTATACAGATTTCATGCAGGGCAGAACCAGGGCTGCTACTATGGTGGTCAAAAACCATCCCTGGCCTAAAGCAGCAGAGTTTTACCTATAGATGAAGTTACCTGTGCTTGGCAGAGGGCTGCCAGGTCTCCTGGAAGTTCCTGGCTCAGGATAACTGGCAGAACAAGGAGCACTGGGAGTCCCACTCGCTGCAGCCTCGCTGCTCCTGGCCTGGGAGTGACACCTGCAGTGACAGGGCGGGGATGGCGCTGCCCTCCTGTCCTCCTTGTCACACGACGAGCTTGGCACTGACTTCTCTGGGGGACAAAGTCATTTATGTGTCACTAACAGCACCATGAGGATGGCAGCTCAGTGCCAGTCGAGCTGAACCAGCTGTGGTCACCTCAGGAAGCTCCCTCCTCCCATCATCCACACACCCCACGAGGATTTTCCTCCATTCCCTTCTGGTTCCTAAGCCCAGCCCAGCATTCCTGCCTCATGCTGCCATCAGGGCAAGGTGCCAGTGGTGGGCCCAGACTGAAACCAAATGTTTAAGGGCTGATGAAAGCCAATAATTATTTTATATTTTGTAATAAAAGCTGTGCAGACACTCTGACACTCACCATACAAAGCCTGCTGCCATGATAGTGCAGAACAAAGTAATGCCAAGCTTTTGCCACTTCCTGTGGGGCTCTCCAGCAAACAGTGCTGCCTGTTATTCAAGCCTTTCACAATCTTCAAGGAGAAGAAAAGAAACAGAATTAACAGAAAACAAAGCAGATGTGTTTAGCTAACCTTAGCAATAATGGCCTAATGTGCAGCAATAATGGCCTAATGTGCAGCCTAAACTTTCCCTGGCACATCTTAAGGCTGTGCCCTCTTGTCCTGTCACTGGTGAAAACTTTATAAAAATGTTTAAATATAAATGCAATAATTCATTTAGAAAAGTTCCCCAAAAAAATGAAAATTTATTTAAATATTACTACACATAATTCTTCTGTTTAGATAATGTGATTTAATAAATCATTCCCCACCCTATAAACCTGAACATTTGTATATAACTGTAATTACAGCACAGCTGGATAATCATAAACACCCTTACACCACAAGGAACTTGTTTCTGGGCATAAATGCTCCCAAATCCAAAATGTACTTCAAAATTCCCTACCCATGGCCCAGGTAGTGCACAGCACAGAGAACAATGAGTGGTTACCACCGAACTTCAAGATACCACAAGCTCTGAATTCAATGTGTCACCTTTCTGAATGCTGGCAGAGATTCTGGAACTCCAAATACTGGCAAACACAAGCTCTGAGCGTGGCGAATGCCAGGACAAAGGGTACTCACAGCGTTCATCATGGCCAGCTGGGAGGGGTAAGCCTTGCAGGGGAACAGGATCTTCACCCCCCCTATGGTGTACTGTGCCCCCTCAGAGGGCATGGCCAGCTTTCCTCCTGCCTGCTTCAGCTGTAACACTGCAATTCAAATACAGTACCAGTGACTCAATGCTAGCAAACAGACAATAAATAAAAACAACGTGAGCTGCACACACCAGTTCAGATTGTGTTAGACTGGAGATAGAACCCAAATCCATGCAGGAAAAGTATTTTAGAATATTAAGTGACCAAAACTAGCCAGTTTTTAACTCTAGAGGTCCATCAGCTTGAACTGCAAGATGTCATAAACAACAAACATAAAGCACCTTGTACATTTTATAACAACGAAAAATAAAACTGGACAGTGACTTTAAAAATACGATGCTTAAAAACATCTTTCTTCCACAAATAATGCAGTAATTAGCCAGGGGAAAAGGAGTATCCCTCAATTTACTATTTTGTGTTTGTTACCTTGAATATCTCAGAATAATAAAGACAGACAATTTGTATTGAAAAGGTGAAATTATTGAACTAAAAATATTGAAGCATGATAAACGGCTTTAAGAGACAATATTTTTGAACACAGCAGGGTTTTTTCCTCATATTTTTTCCTCATTGATGAAGACAGCAACTTTAAACTGCCAGAGTCTCTGGGATAAATTAACTCATCTGGCTTTTAATAATTAAACATATACATCAGAGAAGCACCAATTCATGGCACGATTCAGTTTCACCATCGAAGTTCCCAACAGAAAAAAGCAATTCTAGCAAAAGACGACGCCTGACATGAGATTACATCCAACCCCTCGTTCCAGAGGGAAAGGCTACCTCGCTCCAAGGCTCTTCCCAACCCATTCTGGGAGGGGAACTCGCTTAAACGAGCCCAGCCCCGAACTCAGTGGGCCCTGAGGGGGAGGGAGGGCCCGGGACACCGCAGGGCCCCTCTGTGGTGTGAGCAGAGCCACCAGGGGCTCCCCCAGGGACATCTCCAGCCGGGCAGACCCGCTCTGCCGCCCGAGCGCTAAGGAAGCGGTGGGGCCGCCCCAGCCCAGCCCAGCCCACAGAGCAGCACCTGGGCCTTCGCTTCCTTTGTGTGCTCGGCGAGGCGGAGGCGCCGCCGCCGCTTCCCCCGCGCCCCTCACGGCCCCTCACGGCCCCGCACCTGCGGCCCCTCAGCGCCTCCGTCCTTCCCGCCTCCGCCCCAGCCAATCAGCTGACAGGAAAGAGCCGCGCGCCGCCAATCAGCACAGCGCACACTGGGGCGCTCCCGCCTTCACCTCTGTGCGCCGGCAGCCAATCACAGGGCGGTTCGTTGGCTTCCGGGTTGTAGGCGTTGCTAGGCAACCGCGCAATTTGTGAAATGCATAAATACTTGTTAATGGCCTTTATCATTATCACTATTATTATTATTATTATTATTATTATTATTATTATTATTATTATTATTATTATTATTATTATTATTATTTTTTTATTATTATTATTATTATTATTATCATCTTTATCTTTATTGTTATCTTTATTATTATCTTTATTATTAGTTTTAGATTTATTATGTTTTATATTTGTAAGCATTGCATATTATTATTGGGTATCATAATTATTTATCATATCACATTCTTAATTATTATTACTATTATTGTTGTTGTTAATGTTATATTTATTGCAATTATTGTTCTACATTCTATTCTATTTACACTTTTAAGCAGAGTGCACAGAAAGCACCATGGAAAAATCAGTAGATTTTGGAAAATCAGTGTTTTTTTCATTACTGCCACACACAGCTCCAGTTCTTGTCGGGTGTTTCCCTCAGGTGAAATTTGGGATTAACCTGGAAACTCAAAAGCAAAACAGAAAACCCCTTGGAACTTCAGCCATACTGCTGTTGTTGTTTTTTGGGATTTTTTTATTTAAATACCACTACAGGATATAAAATTACACTTGGAACCGAGGAGAAAAAAAAATACATACATTTCAATTATTTACATAATTTACATAAAGATGACAAAAATACACTCGGTAGGCAGATGGTGACGGGGGTGTCACAGCAGGAATCCTGGAACACAAACCCACGGGGCTTTCCCACATTTCCATGAGGGAATTCCAGCCTTGCACACAAAAGAACAACAAACCCCATGGAGGAGCAGAAAGGATTTGGCCTTGGAATTGCTTTGGCACAGCTGAATCCTGTCCCTGCTCTCCCTGCCCCTCAGCACCCATTTCTCTTTCCAATCTTCTCCTGATGACAGCTCTGCACTCATTCCCTCAAGGCTTTTTCATCTCTTTTTTTTTAAGTTAAAAACCACAAAACCATCTGAGCTGTATTCTTTAAAATCCCATTTCTATGGCTCATCTTTACTATCAGTACTTTTTTTCTTTTAAATGAACTTTTAGACCAGTTTCAAACTCTCAGTGAAGCCTGGTTGATCTTTCAGCTCCTGATTTCATGAACTGAAGCTCTGAGCAATGGTTTGACACAGAAATAAATTTTCTGATTTTCTGAGAACTCAGTGTGAAGGTGCAGGTTTTTGACACCACTTTTTCAAGTATTCCTTGGAGCATTTTATTCCAGCTTGCTCTGCAAGGCCCAGCAGCAGCAGCAGCAGCTCATTTACCTCGAGCAAATTCCAATTTTTCTCAGCCATCATTTTGCTGTTTGCCCAACAAAAGAAATATTTCAGCGTTCTAAAACCCTTCCAGGTGTGTTGCTGTGCCACTTCAGGAGCTGAGCAAGCCTGAAAATCACTGTTTCCCTGGAAATTATTCCCTGATCCCTTCAGCCTCAGAAGTTCTCACCAAATCCTGTTGAAGGGATTTTCTCCTCAGCCGTGACTCAATCAAGGAATGAAAATCGTGGACTTTGCTCCAGCTCCTCAGTCCACTTTCACAGCTTTTTCCAAATTTAGGCACCAGAAAGAGTGGGAAAAGCTACAGGACAACTTGCCTGGGTTTTTTTCCCTAAATGCCACTGACACTCATGTTGATGATTTCGATGATGGTGCTCTCCACACACTGGCACAGCTGAACATCAGGGTCCAGGCTGGCAGAGTCCCTGGAGCAGCTTTTGCTGGAGGAATCTTTACAGAACCCTGAGAAATCGTGTGGCTTCTCCTTCAGCTGCTGGAGACCTGGAAAATGCAGCAGGAAAAGCAAAATAAATATTGAGAACTGTTCTTTCCAGCTATAACACAAATGGGAGATTGCAAAGCTGAGCCAGCACCATCCCATGCTCTGGTTATTACCAGAGACACCATGAAATGTGAAATACAGAGAACTCTCAGAACTTCAGGCTTGTAAGCTACAGTTTAGAATTAAACCCAAGATTTGATCTGAAACTTTAGAAAAATCTTCCAAGCTTAAATACTGGAAGCAAGAATGTAAATTTATAGTTTACAGCAAAACCATGTTAAACTAAGTAAAAAAAAGTTTAGTTTTAAAGTTTAAAATATAGAAAAAATAAAAGTAGTTACAAAAATAAACAAGTTTAAAATGCATATGATACATATCCATTTTAATGCATAAACTATTAAGTTTATATATCATAATTAGCTAAAAACCTTACACTGAGTCTGTAAGACTAAATATTTAAAGACTGAGTCAAAAACATAAATATCCTTATTAACAATATTTTATTCATCAATAACTCCTTAAAAAGTCTTGTGATTAAAGGTCTTGTGACCTTCTAAACCACACTATTACCACGGAAACCAATCCCTTCCTACCTATATAAAAGATTAACAAAATAAACCACACCATCAAAACCAATTCAAAAGTCCCATCTCAAATTCCTTCCAGAACTCCCCACAAGTAAATTATCACACCACCACAACATTTCAGTAAATAATTAGGTAAATTAAGTCAGTAATTAAGTAAATTATCACAGCAGCACATTTCTGTCTCATCTCCCTGTGCCCGGCCCCTTTGGGGTGCTGAGCCCGTGACTTACGGGTGATGATGGGGTCGAAGTCTCGGGTCTGAGTGGCAACATCAGAGGCACAAACTTGTCCAATCTGGATCAGCAGGGACATGATGTCCTCATAGAGGGGAGGAAAGGCCTGGCAGAAGGACACCAGGCAGGGCAGGGTGGGCATGAAGAACGTGTAACGCTTGGACTGGGTCAGGACTGCCAGGGAGGAGGAGGAGGAAATGCAGGAGTAAAAATAAATTATTACAAAATCCAATCAAGAACTGTCACTTTTATAACAGCAGTTAGACAGAGAAAACTGCATTCAGCCCAGAGAAACCCTGCTGGCCCCCCAGAGGTGGATTTTGGGGTGGTACCTGTGAGCAGGGTCCCCATCACGTTGATGGCCAAGCGAGCCACGCTGAGGGATTTGGGCAGGGCATACTGGATGCACAGGTAGGAGAGCAGCTGGATGGCAAAGATCTGCCAAAGGAGACAAAAACAATGAACTTACACAACTTCTAACCAAAGCTCCTCACCACATTTAACAGCATGTAAATATTCCCTGCTTTACCATGAAGGAAATGGAAGCCAAAGAAGCCTTAACAATAGTTATTATCATTATTAATTGTTATTAATGTTAAATACAGGTGGGTTATTTTTCTTCATACCAGCAGAATAATAATTCTATATAATATATATTATATATATTATATAAATATATAATATAATAATAAAAATAATAATTCTGTTGGTATGAAGAAAAATAACCCACACATATTTAACATTAATCAGTGCTTCAAAATCTCCCCTAGAACCATTGCTCCAACATTAATAATGAGCAATAAAGCAACACACAATGTGCACCACAACCCTTGCAGAAGATATTTAGGTCTGACACACTCTTGTTTTAACCTCAGCAGTAAGTTAATACCAGAAAGGATTAAATAAGATAAACTACAAAGTTGGTTTGATACAGAAATAGGGAATTTTTAACAAATTCCAGTTGCCTTCAACGCCAGGATTTAATTTAATGTGAAAGTGCTGCAAATGTTCCCTGAGTATCCCAGGCAAGTCAGAACAGGATGTTTGCAGTGACTGTTTGACTCTCCCCCATTCCCAGTACCTGCTTTTCCAGCTCAGGCTGGGCAATGAGCTCGGGAATGAAATCCAGGCAGATGTGCATGGATGGGATCCCAGCCACTGTCAGTGCCAGGAGCTCACATGGATAACCCTGTGGGAGGAAGAGAAGAGGTGTGGCAGTGTGCCACAGGTGTGTTTGAAAATTCTGCTTCAAGTCACATTTTAAATCCCACCTGAGTTAATGCTTTGTTTCAAAGTTAATATATTTATAATTCCCTTTTGTCCAGAGTTTGCAGCAGGCCTGGAATGCCAAGGAACAAGAGGCAGACTGGGGACAAACCCAGGCTCTGGATCAATTCTTTATCATCAATATTCGATGATTTATTGGCATGGAAGCTCTCCCCCCACTCCCCAAAGGAAAGCAGGCTCCAGTGACCTTTTCCTTCTGTGTCTTTCCTGTGCTCCAAATTTCACCATCAGCCCCAACCTGCTCATTTCACAATTGCCCCATAATGACTTTCTTATCACTTAATCAGTTCCAGGTCAAGGCAAATTAACTCCTTGTAAAGAGTCTGCCATCTGGCAAGGAGCAATCTAATATGCATTAAAAACACATTTGTATTTTAGAAATTACTGATCTTCCCCCTCTTTTTTTTTTTTTGAAGGGGCTCAGCTGCTTTTGCAGGGCCAACCTTTCTCCTTCCACTGTACAGAGATAAACTGTGCCCAAACAAAAAGGAAAGATAAGGAGATGTTTACATTTGAAGCCAAATTAGTTTTGAATAATGGGAATATTAATTTAAAAACAAGGCCAGAAAAAAGTAACCCACAGAAGATGTGGAATGAGTAATTACAAGGTGATTAGGGCAGATTTCCGTGGCCTAGATGGACAAAGTGAAAGGGGCAGAGGCACAAAGGGGGGGAAGAAGCAGAGTTTGGGTGCTGCCTTCTCACTAAACCAAGAGACGAGAGAGATCTCACTAAACCAGGCACTGGGACAGGGAGGAAGGGTGAGCTCTGCAAATGGGGGCAGACAGAAGGACAAAAGTGGATTATTTTCATTTCTGAGGAACCTCCAGCTGCCCCTGAGCTCCCCCAGCCTGGGCAGGGCAGGCCCACCTGGAAATGCACCAGCTTGACAATGTTGGGGTCAGCAATGTACATCTGGTGCAGCAGGCAGCAGATCAGGCACTGCACCTCCCGCAGGTTGCACAGCAAGCTCTGCTCCTCCTCTTCCTCCTCCTCCTCCTCCTCCTCCTCAGCCCCCTGAGGGCTCGGGGGGCTCTGCACAGCCCTCAGCAAACCCTGGGCTCTGCTGCTCTGCCCCTTCTCCTCCTCTGTAGGCAAGCAGATCTCCAGCAGGATCTGCACAGCAGCACTGTCCTGGGGAGAAAAGCCACAGAGGATGCTTAAAAAAGTGAAATAAAAACAAATCCAACACAAAACAAAGATAATTTAAGACATGGAAGATTGTCATGTACTTGGGATTTCTACTTATGGATTTTTTTAAGTACAGAATGAAAATGACTCAGCTAAAGAATCACAAATCCTGGAGAACATTTTAAAAACTTCAACATTTTATCTCAATCAAGATGCAAAGAAAAAACAAAGGCAAAATCTAGCAAAATATCATAATCACAGACGAAAAGAGTAAATTCAGTGGAATCTCATGTTCCTTCAAAATAAATATCCAGTGGTCCCTTAAAGCATCCAGAGCAGACAAAAAAAAGCACAGAGCCATGGAATTCACAGTATTCATCACCCTGATAATTTAAATATAAAACTTCCTGTTAACTCAAAAATAGTATTATAATGGGAACTCCCTATGTGACATTCTTCCAGGGATGAAGGGATGTCTGTGGAACAGGATTACTCAAGAATTCCCATTTATTGCTGTTTCACTGCTCCAAATCCAACCACAAACAGCCTCTGGATCACACAAGCACCGAGGCAAAAGGGCTGGTGAGCAGAACTCATCTGTCCTGACAAACAACCACTATCAAAGCAGTAAATCAGCACAATGCTTCAGACCAGAAAAAAGAAAATATTAAACCATCTGAATACAAAGGCTGTCTTCTTTTCCATGGTAACAGAAGTTGGGAAAAAAAAAATTATAAGGCCTCATTTTTTAATTTCCTGTTTCTGCATTTCCCTCTCATCACTTTTTCCTCACATCATGGAATTATCCATTTCTTCCCTCTTACCTGAGCAGCAAGCAAAGCATTTTTTAACTCTTCCCTTGTAACTTCTGGGGCCTCTGGACCCATTGGATTGTTTTGGGATGGCCTCATGTCCTGCTCTGCTGTTTCCTTCAGGTGAGCGTTAAGGTAAGCTTTGGAAGCAAGAAGATATCCATTCAACATGTGCAAAATGATATCCATCAGAGGAGGGCTCCTGACAGGGGAACACAGCAAAACAAAGATTTTTCAGTACCATGAACAAATTAAAAGTATCCCAAAGGCTGTGGCACCTCAGCTCCTCCTCTGGCATCACTGACAGCTGGGGGAACAATTCCCAAGTACTGCAAAGATTCCCTTGGGAAATGAAGCAAATCTGTCTCTGTCACATCCACAGCAGCACCCACAGGCACAAACTGCTGCCCAAAATATGGAATAACCACAGGCACAGGGGCTGGGAGGGTGTTACAGCCAAACCTCACCCACCACCATGTACCAGCAGCCATTCCCAACACTCTGCAAAGCCTCCTCACCACCAATTCCCACACCCAAATCCAAAATGGATGAGGCATGTGCAAATCCCAAAGTTTTGAAAACACAGCTGGACAGGATGAAATGCTGGAACAGCAGGCCCAGCCCTGTGGGATCTCAGCAGCTCAGGACTGAGGTGCCACCGAGAGCACCCTTGGGGGGCTCGGGAGTCCTGGAATGTTCCAGAAGTGTCTGGTGGCTGGACTTTGATCCTACACCGGAGACGACACCTGTATGAGGACAGGAGGGTTTCACCGGGGTGAATGGTGAAGGGATTGGTTAATTAGAGAGTGAAACACAGGGTTTAGGATTTCTGTACAGGGGGGGTTAGAGAAGTAAGATGGAGGAATTGGGGCGTGTCCTGTCCTTCTTCTTCTTCTTCTTCTCCTCCATCTTCTGTGGTGATGGTGGCACTTTGGGATTGGTCACTACTAAAAGTGCACCGGGCAATAAGGGTGAAAGGGATTGGGGAAAAATGATAAATATTGTACACGTAACTATGGGTATAAAGATAGGTGACTGTCCGGAGGGCAGCACAGTGTGCTCATGGCTGGCTGCTGAGCAGAGCTCTGTCGGGCCGAGAGAAAATCTTTTAGATAAACAATTAATAAACACCGAGACCGAAAGAAGAACTGAAGCCTCTTCTCGTCCTTCGATACGCGGCTGCCCCAAGGCCACCCCGGGCCTTTCCAGGCCCTTCAAACAGCCCAAAACCGGACAATCAGTTTGTGGTCAGTTTGTGATTAGTTTGTAAAGATGTTCTGAAGTGCTGAAAGCTCTCAGAAGTTTCCTGTTGGACACCTTTGAGTGAAGCATTCCCTGTGCAGCAGCACAGACTCACCTGTGCACTCTCTGGTCACACCTGAGCACAATCAGGGGGTCAATCATCAGATCATTCTGGGTGTACTTCTGCTGCCTCACCAGTTTTGCTGAAGGCTGCAGGGCATTGACAGTCATCACCCACAACCTAAAATGAGAATATTTTTATGATTTTTTTTCTTTTAAATAGAAAATGTGCATGAGAAAAGGGATTCCCTAAGCACTTGGTCACTCAGCCATCCTTTTCTAGGCCTTCAAGTAGCAAAAACTCTGTTTACAGCCCTTGAATTTAACCAAGGTACAGTTAACTTATTCTCCCTGGACTTGCAGCACTTTTCATTGCAGCAGAGTATCCACTTCCTTAAAAAATGCATTTTCTAACCCAAGTGAGTTCCTGTTCCATCAGGATTTCAGTACAAACAATGGACACTATAAAACCATACTCCTGTATTTTAAACTGAAGACTTCCTTTCCCCTGAGAACAAATCCTTCCTTTTAAATGCAAAGGTTCAAAATATCAACAAACTAAAAAAATGCAGCTCCAACACATTCTATTCAATCACAGCCTCCAACCTCCCAGCTAAAGGCATTGTGTTGTTATTTTTAAAAGAAAAAGTGGCCTCCCACCTCTGTGCACCCAGAAACCAAACAATATTTTGAGCCTTGATACCTCCTGGGCATGACAGTGTTGAGAACCATCCAGAGTTTGTTGACAGCCTGCAGAATCCCCCGAGGGACTCCAGCTTCCAGCAGAAGATTCATGTTTGAGGTCAACACCTCTGCATAGGGGATCAATTCTCCAGCTGAGAGAAGGGTCAGATGTTCCAGGATCTGCATCAGCTGGGTGTGATTCCCAGGCAGCATGGAAAAGGCTGGAAAACAGAAATAACAGGATTTGGGTAAAACTGGACTTCTGCCATTTGAAACATTTTGGTTATACAAACACAGTTTAATCACACACTCCCAAATCAACTATACTCCAATCCATTTGTGTGGGGGCCTGAATATATGTTGTATTGTAACACCAGTGTGGTTCCAAGTTACTCCAAACGAGCTGCAGCTGCAGGGTCCTTAGTTGGGCAGCAGCTGTGGCTCGTGAAAGTAACTGAGATAAATAGGGGTGGGTCAAGAGCCCAAGAGGAGCCCCTGAGAAGATAGAAAGGACTGTGCTGCAGAGAAAGGAGAAGAGCCCCAGCAGAGAGGGAAGAACAACGCTGCAGCAAAGATTACAACAACTGGGGAACAACGCTGCAGCGAAGATTACAACACATTTGGAAGGAATTTACTTGGAATGAAGCTCCTCACCTTCCTGGAGCTGCTTGGGAGAGTGGTTCTTGGCCGTGTTGGTGAGGAGCATCCTCCTGAGCAGGGCGTCGGTGCCGGTGATGTGCTCCTCGCAGATCCAGTCATCCACGATGCACAGGTGGGGGTAGTTGGTGGCCAGGAGCCTCAGCAGGGCAGAGTGCAACCCTTGGGGACACCAGGGACATTCACAGCTCAGAACTGAGCAGCTGCATCTCTCCCTCAACACATCTGTGCCCTTCATTTCAAGCCCTCAACTGAACGGCTGGGCTGCAGCTCAGTGAGGTGCACGCTCACAGCCTGATAGTCCAACAGAGAGGAAAAGTTACCCTTTGTAAAGTAACACCTAAATTAAGCCTGGAATATTCAATATTCTCAGGTAATTCCTACCCTAAAACCTGCCCTAGGGAGGTAAGACCTTCTCTAAAAGAACTGCTTTCCTCACACTGTCACTGTGACTCTCCTCTGCAATCTCTGTAGCTACTCCTGACAGATTTTAAAAGCAAGAAAAAGGAAAGCAAGCTATGAAAAAAGCAACAGCTACTGAGCTGAGAGCACTCAGCCTTCCTTTCCATGCACCTCAGACCTTCAGACACGTTTTTACCTCCCAGCTCCTGCTGCAGCCCCTGTGCCTGCCGGATGAGGAACTTGATTGGAATCTGATCCATCAGTGCTGAGGAGTAGGACTTGGGTTTCCTCTGCATTGCAGCTACAAAGGAACAGGACAAGAAACCACATGGAGCAGTTACAGCTAAAAACAATTCTATCCCCAACTGGATTAATAATGAAAACTTGTCTCTGTATTATCCAGGTAAAATTGAGAAAATATCAAAGAACTGCAATTGATTTCATGGTATTTCAGACATGAAGAAAAAAGACTGAAGAATGCTGGAAGTTTTGCACCTTATAAAGGGATGTAAAAACACACACCAGGTATAAACACTGAATTTTCATTGAAGTTTAATTTCATCAATAAAACCCAAAAAGGTCTTTTATAACTGGTTTAAAGCCTTCACTTCAAAGGCAAAAATGGGGTCTTTAAGTATTACCAACTATAAAATTGCCAACTCAAAGAAATTGCATGTTTGATGACACGTGAATAAATGAAGATCTCAAATAATTATGAAGTCTTTCTTAATTGTTATTGCATCCCTTAGATGCTCATAAACATTTCCAGTAACTCAGCTTGGACCTCTTTTAATGTGTAAAACAAATTATTCCACTAAAGAGTTCTAGCAGGAACTTTATGTCCTGAATCTCTACAGCAATGTTTTATTTACTGCAAACACATCAACTTTCTATGCTCGAATCTGACAGCAGCATGAATTTCTCCCCTCTTTGCACCTAATTTTCAGTTAATCTGTTTCCCCCTGATGCTCCCACATTTACCCAGGATCTTTGTGTTGGCCAGCAGTGCCTCCTCATAGGACAGGACGTAGTAGAGCACGAGCAGCTGCGTGGTGATGCTGAAGCGCTGCGTGGAACGAGCATTTTCTCCCTGCACATAAACCACACACAAAGGTCAGGCTGCACTCCTGATTCTTGGCAAGAAAAATTTGGATTTACCCACAAATATGGTGAATATCTGAGTAACAAGAATCACTTAAAATATATGATTGTCACAGTAGCAGGAGGGAGTTTACAGGCAGTGAAAGTAAAAAGTGAAGCAACTTAACACAGACCACGTCCCCATAAAGTATGAGAAAGATCCAAACAAGACATTACCCCAGAGAGTCCCTGGAAAACATTGAGGATCTCCTGCTCTGTGACAGGCTGGTTGGTGGCCTCTGGGTTGGATTTAGAGGCAGGGGTGAGGATGGAGTTGATGTAGACATCAATGAGGGGCAGCAGCTGAGGGTGCAGGGGGGTGGTGGTTTCACAGAGCTGCCGGTAGATCCAGTCCTGCAAGGGAACAGCCCATGACTGAGCAGAGCCTTTGACTTTGGAAAGTGTAAAACCAGCTCTGAACTGGTCATCAACTCTGTGTCCTGGACCCTGACTCACAAATAGAACTTGTCCTGGCTGGAAAATCATTCTGACTATGATTAAATATTGAAGTTGGCCATATATTGAAGTTGGAGGGGAGACGACCCACCCTGCGTTGGTCAGCATCGACTCCACTTTATTCATCAATCAGTCACCTTTTATAACAGTGTTAATTCACTTCATGCATATTGCAAAATCTGAGCTCACAATAGGTCAGAGATAACATACCAACCCCTCCTTATGTTCCCAATACCAAGATTTGGGTTCTCAAAATTATTCTTGCTTTCCCAAAACAGCCAAAGATAGAACATCCACTTGTTATGAGAAAGCTGCCTGAGAACTCTGATGTGCAAGGCTCTCAAGGCCTTCATGTTTGTCACTTTTACCTGTAGTTAAAAATAACCTGAGAACCTCTGCTGTTCACAGAAGCAGGCTGTGAGAATCTGCTCTTCACAGCTGCTTTCTAAGCCATCTCTGAAAAAATCTCCAACAATTAAACACAGATGGGGAGAGAGAATTATTGTTTTTAATTTCATTAAGCAGTGGTCTCTGGATTGCAGAGTTAAAAATGGGCACCCAACTTAAAACACAGTTCATTCTTAAATGACATGGTAGGAAGGTACAAGATTCATCAAGAATTCTGCTCCTCTAAGTCAACTAGCCTGCAAAACCTCATCAGCAAAAACTCTGTGTCCTGGACCCTGACTCACAAATAGAACTTGTCCTGGCTGGAAAATCATTCTGACTATGATTAAACACAGATGGAGGAGAGAGAATTATTGGTTTTAATTTCATTAAGCAGTGGTCTCTGGATTGCAGAGCTAAAAATGGGCACCCAACTTAAAACACAGTTCATTCTTAAATGACACGGTAGGAAGGTACAAGATTCATCAAGAATTCTGCTCCTCTAAGTCAACCAGCCTGCAAAAGCTCATCAGCATTCAGAATTATGAACAGAAACCAGACAGAGGTGGTACCTTAATGGACACTTTGTGCTTGGTGAAGGAACGGCTCTTTAGGAGCTGGTAAATGCAGTGGATGGGCAAAAAGCCAGTGATGTTGGCACTGAGGCTGCCTGTGACAGGCACCCGGACAGCGTGGGCTGTCACCACCTGCAGGGAGAGACAGCACAAAAACCACTGAGCACAAGGGGACAGAGTCACACAGCCCTGACTGGCATCTGGTTTTGGGGAATATCCCAAAGGGAAAGGAGGAAAAAATCCCTCGGTTGAAAATACCTGCTCAGTGAAAATCTCCTGTGTGAAGATTGTCTTCATTCTGCTCAGTGAGCTGGGCTTAATAACAATCTGAAATTCAGAGGAAGTACTTAGAATCACAAGTTCTATCTTTCTTATAACTACTGTTAACTTTTAGCCTTTTAAAACTTGTCAGTTTTGCTGGTATCCCAGGCAATTAATATCTGTATCAAATGTCAAACAGAAATATTTTCCAATGTCACAAGTTAATCACCCAATGTCTTCCTTGTCTCAAAATCTCCCTCTCCAGCTTTTACATCTGGTGAGACATTCTTTCACAAGAGTTGATTGTTGGCAAATCTCCTTTGGCAATTTACTGAAATTAATTTTTACATGTACAGATATTTCTTTTAACTATTTAAAATAAAAACTTTGCAGCTCAATTTGGAAAACACTTCAGTTAGTCTTCTAAAAAGATCATTTCTCAGAAATAATGATTTTAACCGGGCATCATTTTTTGAAGATTCTTTTATCACCACATTCCTCTGTATCGAGCTATGCACATCTGAATGTTCTTCCAGGTTAATTATTATTCATTTTTCAGGTTATATTTACTTTAGGTATATGAGTAAAACCAAAGCTCTTTATATCAAAAGTAAAGTAAATACCAAACTACCAAAACCCAGTAAAAAAATCTGATTTTAACAGGCAAATGGACAGACTAGAAATAGTTTAGGCTTTACCTTCATTCCCAAGGTGGAGCAGACCAAATCAATGATGGCACTGAGCTGGTTGCTGTGGAAGTACATGGCTACCAAGAGCAGCATCTCTCCAAAGGAAGCAGACACACCAGAAATGCTGATGAGAACAAAGAGGAAGAAATACAGGATGTAAATAAACAGGACATAAATAAATGTGAGATTACTGGAATCACTACATGAAATCCAGCCTGCTCTCACCTTTCAAAGTAGGCTTCTTCCTTTATCATCCAGCTGAGCCACATCACCATGAGCTGCTCCTGTTCTGGGGTGCTGCACAAAGAAAATCCATAATAGATCCTTTTCCCAGAAAAGCAGTGCCAGTTTTACTATCACTTGCAGGTAGTGGTAGTACCTGCAAGTACAGGAACTGTACTGTTTGTACAGTTTGAGGAACCTTACACCAGGAGACTTTTTGTCACTTTCACTTCAGCATCCAAGTGCTGATAAGAAGTGATATTGGCACAAAGGTCAGTCCAACTGTCAGGCAACTTCCTTTCTGGAATGCACCCAACAGAAAGCTACACCCTGGGATATCTGCACTGCTTCTCTCTAAGGAACTCAGCCATGAACCTGTTCCTTGGAAAAGTGAACAAGCCAGGCCGACTTCAGCCTTCAAAAAACCACTCACACTAAGCTCATGCTAATGCTCACCTCTCAAAAGACTTGGTATAAAACAAGAGTGAAATATCCATTCACTAACTACAGGGTGAGACAAATCAACACACAGAGATTTTCTAAAGCATTAGGGGTGAAAAAAAGTGCAGCTCTTTAAGCATTGCCTTAATGGTGAGATCTTGCAAAGCTGCTGCTGCACTGACAGTACCTGACTGTAGGAAACCCCTCAGGTTTAGCCAAGGCCCCTTAGAGAATAGAATGCTGACACAGCAGCAAAGAAGTTTCCTGTCTCCAGGGACATCCGCCTTGTACCTTATCCCTATAGCCATGTAAGGCAATATTGTGTTAAACCCTACTATTGGTCACTTATGGTCACTCTAACACCTTTGCCATTAGTCAAGATTGGATCCAGGCCAAGAGTATAAAAGTAGCATACTGTACCCCTACTAACTCGGAAGAAGAAGAGCTGAGACCCTTCACGGACCCCTACAACAAAGCCATACTCGTGGAACAGCCAGTGTCTTCTGCTTCTCCTCTCTCTACCGTCTGCTGGAGCCTTAGGCCAAGGGAAAAGCTACCTAGCAAGCAAAGCTGAAATCACAAGAGCTGCCTGATCACTAAGAGCTGAATATCTCCCTGCTTGCTAGGGGCTGACCCGCGGCCTTGGTCTGAGAGCGAGCTGGCTTCTGGCACCCAGTCCCCTTGGGGACTGAGCTCTGGAGCTGTAACAGCTTGCATAGGATAAGACCAAGCAAGGCTCATTTACCTGACCAGCGTGGAGAAGGCCAGGAGCATGCAGAAGGACAGGGACACGAAGCGCACACCGGCCGGGGTGGCGGGAGGGCGGCTCGTCATCAGCTGCAGGAGCTGCTCAGCCTCCTCATCCGTGGGCCTGGGCAGGACACAGAACAGAACAAAGCTGGGCACTGAACAGGGAAGAGATTTCCAGTCTCTCACAATGGTTAAAGATTCAATTTTCCCTGTTATTCAATCTGTCAAGGTGGTGATTTGCTCTGAACTTAACAGAGATAAAAATCTCTGTTATGAGACAACATTGAGAAAACTTCCCCAGGAAATAATCTTATCTATTGGTACAAACTACTTAAATTAAAACTAACAATGCATAGAGATCCTACATCAAAAAGCCTAAAAATGTCATTTCTAAAAAGTGAAAGCAAAGGAACAGAAGTTCATAATCCATATTATGTATGTTGCTAGAAGAGAAAGTAGCTGATAACTCTACACACTTCTCCAGCCATGTGGGTTCAGAGTTCTCTTAACAAGTCTGCAGAAGTGATTTTGCAGCAACAGAGAAATTGGTGAGTGCTGCCACAAGTTCTGAGGACACAGTGGCATTACGACAGAAAGCCCAAAGCCCTCACACAGCCATGACATGAACAAAACCCCAGAGCATGCCAAGGCTCCTTACTTGAGGCCAGCAATGCCCATGAGGGCACAGTAGAGGCGCAGCAGGGCGCTGGCCTTCACCACGTGCTCCTCCTTGAGCCCCGAGTACACGGACACGTTGGGCTCCGTGTCAGCCTCCGCCTCCTCCACGATGTGCGTGCTGCGCACCGTGGGCAGGATCCCCATCAGCTCCAGCAGCAGCTGCCTCCTCATCTGCCACAGCACAGAGCTGATGTTATCTCTTTTTCTCTGTGCGAGAGGTTAAGAGATGAGGACAACGTCAAATTCAGCCCAAGAAACAATGTGTTATGGAAGAGTTTTCATAGTCAAAGATAGAGGGTTATATTTTTTAAATATAGTTTTCAGTTCTGAGCTTTAGCTATGTCACCTGAGCATTTCCCACTGTGAACACTGAGAATGAACATTTTTATCAGGCAAATATTACAAACATACAATTCCCTGGTTTCCATGCCTAAAAACCTCTCAGAGGAACAACCAAATAGCTGCTGCCTTCAGGGACATAATTTATAGAGAACCCCATAAGAGGAGGTTGCCTTGTAAAGGTTCCTCCAAGACGTGCAACAGCATTTATGTGCATTCAGACAAATCTGCAGCACACATCCAAAAGAGTTACATCAAGCTACAAGAATATTTCCTTAAAAGCAGAATACTCAAAGATTTTCCTACCTGTTGTCCATTTCGGATGAAAGTTCCAAACCACGTCCGAACCTTTGCGTTTGTTCCGAGCAGCAAACCACTCACAAAACACACCAGGTCACTCACTCCATCATCTGAGGATTCGTTCTTGGTGTGATCCAAGGTCAGAGCCACACCGAGACCTGGCAGGTGACACTCCTCCACCTGATAAAACACCCAGGCTCAGTCACCTTTGCTGGGTTGGAAGGTTCAGGAAGGTTTTTGGGATTCTGATGAGACTCACCACCATGCCCCGCACCCTGAGGGCTTGGGAAGGGTTCATCTTGCACAGGTGCCGCAGAGCCTCCGTCCTGCGCCGGCCGCCGACGCTCTCCTCGTCCTGCCGCTCGCCGTTCTTGATCAAACCCCTGCACACTAAAGAGCCAACAGCAGCTCTGAGGAAACCTGCCCTTCCCAACTCAAATTGTCACCTGTCTCAGTGGCATCTAAATCCCTGTTAGCAGGGATAGAGGAGGTTCTCAGCCCCTCCCCAATCAGCCTTTGTAACAGGGACCTACAGATGAAAAGCTGTGACGTGTGACTGTGTTCACAGGGGACTGAGGATGAGGGAAGAGATGAGGATCTGACTCCATGTTTCAGAAGGCTTGATTTATTATTTTATGATATCTACCATATTAAAACTATACTAAAAGAATAGAAGAAAAGGTTTCATCAGAAGGCCAGCTAAGAATAGAATAAGAAAGAATGAGTAACAAAAACTTGTGTCTCAGAGTCTGAGCCAACTGACTGTGACTGGCCATTAATTAGAAACAACTCTATGAGACCAATCACAGATCCTCCTGTTACATTCCACAGCAGCAGACAACCATTGTTTAGATTTTGTTCTTGAGGCTTCTCAGGAGAAAAAACCCTAAGGAAAGGATTTGTCATAAAAGATGTCTGTGACAGTGACACATATGGCGAGCCTGGCCTGCAAAAATGGGACTGAACATGCCCTGGTGGCAGCACTCAGCATTCAAACCTGTACAACTCATGGTTTAGCCCAGAATTAACCACACTGGTAGAAATCACTTCAAAAGCTGGAGCAGAAGCTGTAACTCACCCTCGTTGAAGCTGTCAGGGACATTGGCCACCAGCAGGCAAAGGAACCAGGCTCCGTTCTTAACGTGCAGCAGAGCCTCAGCCACATCCACTATTGGCAACAGTGATGGCAGCTCTGCATGGAAAGAGGGTGCTGAAAGTCACAATGTTTCACTGGGAAACAAAAACCCTGTTTCCAAGAGCTTAGATTAACCTTACATCTGCCACAGCAGCTCCCAAACTGCTTTGTTACATTTGTGAGAGGTCAGAAAACACCCTAAGTACAGAAACACACCTGCTTGCAAAATGCAGAGAACATCTGCTGCCTCCTCCAGGTAAACAGGACTCTCAAAGAGCTCAGAAGATTTGAGGAAAAATTCACCATTTGATTCTGACACCTGCAAGAGAACATTTATCATCAGCGAACAGGTTTTATGGAGCAATTTGTCTAAATCTGTTTTAAATTCAGCATCTTTAGTAGACTAAAAACTGCCAAAACCATAAAGCCATCAATGCAGAACAAGGAGGAAAAGTTTGTAGAATAAGAAATATTTACTACTGGAAATACTTCAACACAGATGGCATCATTGCTTCTTTTCAGATGAAAGAAAAACAGCCCACTGACATTCTAAGTTTGCACAAGGAAAACAAAACGTTTGGTGAGAAAGGAAGTGGGGGAAGAGAAATATGATGGTTAATACCACACTGCAGTAGGGGCAAAGAAGGGGATGGAGAAAAGTCAGCACTTCATTTCCAAAGTGACAGATCACCAATGACAGATCACCCAATCACATTACGTGTGAGCACAGAATCTCTATATTATAGAGTCTGTATAACATCAGCAAAGACTTCCGTTAGGAAGTCATAAAGAGTTTAAACACAAGCCACTGTTCAATCAGACAGAGACTTTGAATCTTGATAAAGCAGGTAAGGACTGGAGAAGCAGCAGCAGCACCAGAAGCACACCAGTGTGTCAGCCATTCCAGAGAGGAACCTAAATCTCACAAATATCCACCTATGGGGAAGTTCACCTTGTTCATGATGGCCAGCAACTCGCTGAGCACCAGCCGGAGCCGCCGAGGAGAGTCACTGTGCTCAAATTCCAGCGTCAGCCCGTGCTGCAGCTGTGACACCAAGATGCTTTCCCCACTGCCACCTCCCAGCTTGTGCCTGGCACACAATTCAAAACAACAAGTGTTAAAACGTTTCTGCAAAGACAGAAATGCTTCTGGTTAAAGGAAGGCAGGGATCTCTTCTAACCTTTAAAGACTGTTGTAGTTACAGTACAAGACAGCTAATTCAGTACATTATCGAAGTTTCAAGTGCTTGTATTCCCTAGCAGCACAGAGAGTCAGGAGAGTGCATCCACCTGAGCTGTCCCTTCATCCCACAGAGCCATCCCAGCCCTTCCTGCCGGGCAGCTCCCCCAGTGCCTGCCACACCTCCGCAGATCCCAGCACACACAACAAACCCCGGGGCTTTCCTAGAGAGCATCGACGGACACGAATGGCCGGGTGCGTCCGGCGCTGCAACAGCTGGAACAGCTGGAAAAGCCACACACAGCGCTTCCGCCACAGATCCCCGTTCTCCGCCTTACCGGAGCTGCTGCTCCTTGCTGGCGTCCTGCTCCAGCGCGTGGAAGTCCACGGAGAGCAGCGCCACGATGGAATTGACCGCCTCGACCCCCGAGAGCAGCCGCAGGATCAGCTTCTTGTCCTGCGCCCAGCTCTGGCTCTGGTCGGCGGGCGCGCACAGCGCCATGCGCACGAGGCAGGGCAGCAGCAGCCGCAGCTCGGGGTCGCTCAGCGCGGCCAGGCGCACCACGTCCACTTTCTGCATCGCCTCGAAGGCGTAAGGGCTGACGAACTGCAGCGCCGAGCACTCGGACATGGCGGCGGCAGCGGCTCCCTCACGGCCCCCGCGCCCACCCGCCGCCGCCGCCACTACCGGGGGAAGCGGGAAGTGACGTCACGGCGGGAGGGCCGAGGGGCGGGGAGAGCTGAGGGGCGGAAAGGGAGAGGCGGGAAAGGCTGAGGGGCACCGCCCTGCCCGCCCCCTCAATAAACCCACAGCACAATCAAGGCTTCATGAATAATTTATTCCATTTGAATTTTTTTGTTTTTTTAAAAAGTATAAACTTTTTTTTTTTTCTTCATTTCCTCGATCACAATTTGTACAACTCAGTGTTTATGGCATTCGGCAGAAATAGTGTTTGTTCCTTAAATCGCTTTTTGTTGCTGTGTTTTGTCACGATGAATGCGGCGGCGGCTCGGCCGAGGGCACATGGCGGCGGCTGTGCGAGGCTCCCGGGCACATCCAGCCGTGCCTGAGGGCGGCGGCAGCGGCTCCCTGACCTGTCCAGCCACGCCAGAGCGGCGCTGAAGCAGCTCCCGGACCTGTCCAGCGCGGTGTCGGAGCAGCTCCCCGGTGTGTCCAGCTGCGGTGTTGGGATTGCCCGTGTGTCCAGCCATGGCAGCGGGGTGGCGGAGCGGCTCCCCGGTGTGTCCAGCCGTGCCCTGAGGGCGCGGGAGCGGCTCCCGCTGTGTCCGGCCGTGCTGAGGGGCGCCATGTCCATCACAAGCCCAAGGCAGCGCTCGGCAAGGTCCTCACGTCCAGTTGACTCGGAAAAACCTAAAGCTCGATGAGTAACATCCTGAAAAAGTGACCCTGAGGATTGTGGTAGGTCCCAAATCCAGTTTTACTGTAAATTAAGCTTTACTCCACTGAAAATAAAAAGTACACCCACAAATAATAGTAAAAAACCCCTTTAAGTATGAAGCATAGTCCTGGGCCCTTTACTTAAAAAAAAATAAAATAAAAAAAAAAATAAAACAAACAAAATCACCTTCCCAGCTGGAGGTTGCAAGACAGTAACGTTGTACAATGTCACCCATGAATGAATTCTCCAATGAAACCCAGATGAAAACAAGGTTGATGCAGCATTACTATCCCGACAGACTGATATGCGGTGCCGTACTGTTGTGCAGCAAATTATATGGTGCAATAGCATTTTTTTAAAATGTTTTACTCTTATTCTTGAAAGCTTTAAAATAATGCAACATAATATTTTGATATTACAGTATTAACAAATAGTGCTTGATTAAAGACATCGGCAAGTCTTCATAGCAACACACAAAGTTAAAATTACCATCAGAGGTAAATATAGAAATACAATAATCTGCGCCATAACTGACAGCTAAGTAAGAACATAGCTGAGGATTTAAATATAAATCCATTTATCTTTAATTATTTCAGAGAATGTTAGAAAGATCTAAATGTTACAGCTCCTTTTAAAATGTGAGGGTTGTTACAAGTACAGCTAGTGGCCTTGCTGGTCTTAGCAACAGGGTTTTCAGAAACCAAATCCAAATAGTAGTGAGTCAAATGTGACTAAAAGGCTTAAATGCAGTAATATCTGGGTTAAAATATGGATTTTTAATTGGAATGGAAGGATCTCAGCTTCTTCTTTCCTTGAAAGAGATAAACCTCCACAGCTACTTAAAGCACTGACAGGAATAACATTTCCTGCAAGGCCATTTTGAAAATCTGTAGCTGAAATTTTCAACTACTTAAGCTTGTACTTGCTAAACAACCTCAACTTCTTGGATTCTGACAATTTTATTTATAAACCAGCTATTATGTGCACTTAAAATAGTTAAATTAAAGTAGCTAACAAAAAAAGTATGCCCAATATAATAGTTGGCTCCGTGGTGCTGGCAGGTTTGATATGTACATTGCCGGCTGTGACTATCACTCCAGAAATGGCCCTTCTAGTCTTTTACAGTGGTTATAATATTATAATTTACTTTAATTGCATTTGATGGGGGGAGGAGTGGGAGACTGGCAGCTTTCACAGGAGGAGTTTCACAGGGAAGGCTGGTCCAGGTAACAGAATACAGTTACACCAACGTTCAGGCAGCTGATTCACTTACCTTTAGGAATACAAGTTCAGATTGAACACAAAACAAAGCCACACCAAAACCCAGCCCTTGGAGCTCGGTTAACTGAGCCAGGGTTAGAAATGACCACTTAGCAACAAAGCTCAAAAGAAAAAGGACATACACTTTGAAAATTCCAGTTTTAGGAGCACTTTTCCACGTCTAAAATGCCAACCAAATGAGAAAACCTTTCTGTAAGACAATAATGTGCCGTTTAATCTGCGGTGCATTACCGAGATAAAGTCATGGACAGACCCAGTTTTTTACTCTATTTATCAAAATATGCTAACTTCTGATTGCACTCATGTTGTTCTGAAGAAATGACTGAAAATTCTCATCACCAATTGTACAACTTCTTTATACAAAACCAAAAAAGTTGCTAATATTGTATGTACACGATTCAGTGAGACTGTTCATACGAAAAAAAAAAAATCACCTCAGGCAGGTCTTTTGCATTTACAAAACCAGATTTTCATGAGCACAGTAAGTTTGGTAAATGCAAGCAAATTCTTCCTTGTAGAGGGGTTAACAGCAGGTGCACAAATGGATCTTAAAAGTTGCTCCTTTACAGGTTTAAACCAGCGAGACAGACAATATTGAGACCCAGGACTTGGGTTATTGGGACAGGCTCCTGGGAGCGCTGCAGGAGTTCAGTTTTTCATCTGGCAGTCAGATAAGGAACCCACAAAAAGCATCTGCAGCTGCTCTTCAGCACCCGTAGGGGCTATTTTAGAGCAGCCACGGACATTTGGCATGTGCTAGGAAAAAAGGAAGGAAACTACTGAGAAAAAAATGGTGACTGTAGATAGAGGGGGACGTTTAGGAAAGCCTTGTGGTTTGTCAGTCCCTTCCTTGGGGAGGGCAAAGCCTCCTTGGCACATGCCCCAGCCAGAGCCTGAAAATGGGATATGGGGAAGGCCATGCACTGATACTTGGGACCTTCACCACAGTGCCAAAAATACATGGAAAAGGAAAATGTTCAGGGTTTCGTGCTGTTTTTTTTTTTTACTAGTGGAATAAAATCTGAATACCAGAATTCACTGAGAATCTATATACACCACATTTTAGTTAAACACACACCAATCTTAAAGTCAAGATTGACTATTTTTGCATTTGTAAAATGGCTAGAGCTGGGCTAAATCTCAGCCTGGCAGGAGACTTTGGATAAGGTCAGAGTTTTCTGTGTGTTCTGCCTCAGACTGGCATTTCATCACAAAAGTGGAAGCAAACAATGCAGTGAGCACAGTGCCAAGAATATCCAGGGAGCAACAATGCACAAGAGATGTTCTTGTGATATTAAAACTCGTGTCCTGGAAGTGGATCTGAGAATCTAGCCACAGCCCTGAACCATAACACAAACTTGAATTGAAGAGTTTATTCATGTTATTCTCACTACAAGTTAAACCACCTACAATATCACTTATATATTGCCATTGTTACTCTGGAAAGGTGTGATATAAAATGCTGTAAGACCCGGTACCTTTTCAATTTATATAAACACAGTGAACTTCATTACTGTACATGTACTCTGCAACTACAGCTTAGCTGTAAATCCCCCACACACAATGGTATGGACATTAACCCCTCTATCCCCATTAAACTGTACATCAAGACAATACAAATTTACTGTCCCCACCCACCCCTTACAAAAAAATAATACTCTAAAAGCAACCTACTGCAACTTTTAATTAAGACGATTACATATATTTTAGACCAATTGCTTTAAAGCAAGAAGGCAGTATAAACCTTCTAGGAAAATTTTTATAAAAGAGGTTAAGAAATATAAGACAATTTATACATTTAAAAACTTACAATAAATAAGAGATGCAGGCATTTTTGAATACTAAGTACTATAATCCAATACAAGAACATCTTGATGTTCTGAAGCCATAGGTTGAAACTTAATTGTTCCTCGTGTTTCTTCTCATCTCCATGCTTTTAAAATTCATTAACCATGACTGGGTACTATGGCTCATTACTCTTCACAAATACTGTGGCTGGGGAAAATGGTTAATTTTGCTACTAAAAACGTTATAATACACTTTCTGATCATCATTCTGAAGCGTCCCCCATAGTCAGTGACTCAAGGACAGCAAGATGGGTGCCCCTCTCACAAGTCAGAACAATATTTGCTGGAAGTAACAAGATTCATACCCCATCACAAACATCTTGCACTGAGAAGAATTATAACTTAGTCCTGCAGTGAAATATCCCTTTTCCTCATTTTTGTCTTGCAAAATTCAGATGAAGATCACAGCATATTCATGATAAAGTTATACAACTGATTCAGCACCACAAAATGAATTGGGAGACATGACCGTCTGTCCTGGGTTGCAGGATCACAGGTTAGCCAGGAGAGTGCATTGTACTGTTCCAGAACAAACCTGAAAAACAAACAGCCTTCTGTCAGGCCAGCACATCTTCTCACCAGGATTTTACAGCCCTCATTTACTAGAATCCACCTTCTTTGGCATCAAAAACATTAAATGGGTTTGCCAACACTCAGAAATTATATGTCTTCCAAATGATTACAGCAGTTCAGAGCTAAACTTGCTTTTGGTGGAAAATTGTCATTGTAATTGTCTATTCTCAGTTCATACCAAGAGGTTCACATTAAAAAAAAAAAAAAACAGAACAGGAAAAGTAATCTGCTGTTTTCTCAATTAGCATTCCATGTTTACATGGGTCTGGGCTCCTGTCCTTCAGCACTTCAGATTTTCCACAAGACTGCTGTGCAATATTCTGGTTTAACTATTTCTGTCTTTTCTGTTAGACTCAAACTCTCCTTTAGTTTGAGGAATTCGTTGTTTTTCAAACATTTTCAAAGACTGGTTATTTAAAAAAAAGGTTCAGAGATGTTTGGTTTTTATTCCACTGTTCTGTGACAATCACTTAAAGCACAGCAATTTGTCTGCACTAGGGATATCAGCTGCACAAAGAAAAAAAAACCAACAGCAGGAAAAACAAACATGCAGCTTCACTGCAGCAGCATTAAAAATGAAATGCACAATATTTTTGCAAGTGATGAGTGATAAATACCTGAGCACATCAGAAGTTTGATTAGAATCAAGTGGATGGGAGTGTTTACTGTGGAGTAGCTCGTCTGATTGCACTGAAGGCACGTGGAGGTGCAAAGAGGCCTGAGGAAGGAAGAAGGAAGGCAGAAGTTACTGCCTGCTCAGCTACACCACATTTCCTTCCCCCCATGTTGTTGTAGCTTGCAGGCACCTTCTCTGGCTGACACACAAGCCAAAACAAATCTTATCCTCAGGCCATCCACAAGTTCAGGAATTCTCAGAATATTTCTATTCTCTCACACAGATCTCTGCTAAAAGCACAGTGCTAGCAGTGAAATATATATATGGGGTTTTTTTAATCCCTTTTCTACATCAAGTGATCATTAAAAACTCAACTCAAGTGGCCCAAGATGTCTAATAACACAGACTTGGAACTTCAGCTGCTTTCTATAGGCCTGGTCTATTTATATTTCATATCTAGAGCTGCTTAGTGTAAATAATAAATCCTCTCTTCAAAATAATATCCTATACCAAAGCCACAGCTGAGCTTAGGCCAAGAGGAGCTGCTAATCCAGACACAAACAAGGCTGCAGAAGATCTATCTGGATCATTAGGAAACAAAGCACAGTATTAGAGATGCTGATTTGTAATACAGAAAGTTTCTCTCTATACCAATGTACAGCCTTAAATGTGCCAAGTGTGTCTTGATTGTGCCATAAGGAGATAAGGGGCTCAGACAACACCCAGACAGATATACAGTGCAAAGCCAACATGGAAAAACCAGCTTTTATGCTTTGTGCAATCCAGAAAGATTCATTTATTCCTTATTTTACCCAGGGCAACTGAGTTATTGCACTGCACTTATGTACCTCCCTCTCTACCACCAGTGCCCACAGGAGCCCAGCTCTGTCCGGGAACTCAACCTGTTCTTACAAAACCCTGGAGCATAAAGCCAGGGAAAAAAAGAGTCCAGACAACCAGGAAGAAACCATGAGCAAGGCAGAGCCTTCCCAACAGCCAGATCTCAAAAACTGAATCCCCCTGGCTCCTCCTGAAGCAAGAGCAGAGCTGTCCCCAGAGACATGCACTGACTTTGGTTTAACCAGAACAGTTCTCACCCCCAGACCCTCAGGCTGCTCAAGTCTCTGCCAGGACAGTACCTTAAGAAACAAGGGACACTGATTTTGTGCTTGAGGACACGCTGACCAAAACCAGTCAGGCAATGGACCTGCTTTGGCAGTTGACACAAAATAACCGAGGGCCAGTGGCTGCTGCAGTATATTTGTTACTTCATCGTGAGATTCTGTGGAAAGCAATCGATCTGTGCCTTGACCCTGCAACACAACAGGCAAAGGGTTCACATCAGGAGAGAACAAATTTAATAGAAATCTTCTGTAGCTTCTGAAACACAGAGCATTTAGAAATATCCAGGCATGACATGACAATCCAATATCCAGGTGATCTAAAAGCTTTCATCCCACAAAAGGAAATTACAGGTGGAGAAAAACCAGACAGAACACACACACAAAACTGTATTTACTCCAACAGTTACCTTGCCCATATCACCTCCATGGGGGTAGTGGGACCCTGGAGAATGCACAGGGGATCCACCAGGAGATGCAGGAAGAATATTTATAATATCAGGATCAAGATCATCTCCAGTGTCTAACAAGTCAAAGATTCCCATTCCATCTGCTCCATCTTGAAAAAAAAAAAACAAGACCAGTGAATTCCTACAATTTCACCATGTGCAGGATATGACAATACATTTAGAAACAAAGGGGTTTTCCATAGAAATGGAAATGGTTCCTTGTGACAGTGCTCACAGGGGTCTGAGGATGAGGGAAGAGATGAGGATCTGATTCCATGTATCAGAAGGCTGATTTATTATTTTATGATATATCTTGTATTAAAACTATACTACAAGAATAGAAGAAAGGATTTCATCAGAAGGCCAACTAAGAATAGAAAAAAAAGGAATGAATAACAAAGGCTCTGTCTCAGACAGAGTCTGAGCCAGCTGACTGTGATTGGCCATTAATTAGAAACAACCACATGAGCCAATCTCAGATGCGCCTGTTGCATTCCACAGCAGCAGATAATCAATGTTTACATTTTGTTCCTGAGGCCTCTCAACTTCTCAGGAGGAAAAATCCCAAGGAAAGGATTTTCCAGAAAATATCATAGCTACAGTTCCTTAGAATGAACAGTTTATTCTCACGATAGGGACAGTGATGAGGGGTCTTTAGAAGGCGAGAACAAATCCAGAGTACAAACCATTGTTTGTGTTAAAGGCCAGATCCAGGTTCTCCGTGGTGTACGTGGATGACGCCACCTGCACAGAGGCAGAGGTGGGGAACACCAGGATGTGGGTGCAGGAGGTGTCCTGGGGCGTGTTCAGCTGGGATGTTTGCATGTTCAGAGTGGTGCTGCGCCCGAACACCGAGCCCGTGGACACGGAATCTGTGTGGGAGAAACCGAACATCCCCTCAGTTTAACAAAGCCTGAGCTGGTGGTTCTTGTGCTAAAAAAAGAGAGAGTTTTCCAAATACCTGGCATAATAATGAAGGATCCCTGGGGTTCCATGGCCACCAGGCAAGCACTGAGAATGCTGGGGGAGTCTGCAGCAGAGATCCCACACATCCTGCACATGTCCTTCAGCCGCTTGCTCAGGGACTGCAGGTTCCGGCGGCTCAGCAAACAGCTCCAGTCTGCGGGAGGAAATCTCACTGGTGAGGCTCTCTTCCAGCAACAGGGATGGACACATTTGATACTACTGAAATATTAAAGCTTTAAATCGAGCTTTAGACTCTAAAAAAAGTGCTGCTGTTACCTTTTAATTCCCCATGTCCTATTCTTCCCAAGCGGCCTATGACAACTCTCCATGGCAGAGAGCTCATCTGCACCAGTCCCAGGCACCATTCCCAGAGTTTCTGGAGACCAAGTCTGCGGGCAGAACCCTTTTTCCTACGAGCTCTAGAAGAAAGAAAGAAGGGAAAACAAAGTTAAAACTGCAACAAGTCTCTAATGCCATGTTTAGAACATTTTTGAATTAACCTGAACATTCACCAGAGCCAAGAGTGTTGGTGTTGCAGCCCATCAGCTGCAGCTTCAGGGGGTTTGGGATTGTTAAATTAATCACATTCTAAAACTGACATTAACAGCCAGTGAGTGAGATGGGGAAGCAGGAACACACACACACAGTAACACTCAAGAATCACATGAAACTAAACTGTGCTCTTCTAGAAATTTAACTCAAAATGATGTGCACATAATAGAGAAAATATTCATCTGCTGTAGCCACTTTTGCAGCACAGCAAGTCTACAAAAGTGAGTTATTCTTACAGCACCAAAACCAATGTCATTCTTCAGGGGAATGAAAGAAAATACACTTGCTGAAAATGAAAGAAAGTTTGGTCCTTACCTGTTTGGTACATCAATATTAATTATGCAAGTTTCTAATTGCTCTCCATAGAGGTCTGTACAGGATGCAAGCAGCCACCTCTGATCATGAGACAAACAGTAGCCCACAAAAAGCACATTGTACTTCTGGCCAGCTTCTCCAAAGGTTTCTCCCAGCTCTGTTTGCTTGTCCTTCACTGGAGCCAGTATAAAAGGAGGGGTGTAGAGTCGAATACACTCAGGTCTCTAGAAAGATGATGACAGACAACGAAGTTTGGGTAAGAAATTATTCCCAACATAAAAGATGGCTGGTTGATAAGCAGGGACCTTCCTCTGATCTGGATAATCCCACCATCTCATCAACAATACTCACATCAGGGCTCCTCAGAGCAGTTTCCATGGCTAACCCTGGCCCAAAGCCAGTTAAGGTTTTCACGTTGGTGGACGTTGGGAGAGGTCTCCGGCACTGAGTGAAAGCTGAAAATGCCAAAGATTTTAAATGCTGAGTGTAAATCTGCCGGTCCTCGTGCTTCACAGGCTGCAGCAGGTACTGACATGGGACAATCTGGAACACAGGAGAGCAGAAAAAATAAATCATTGTTTTATCAACAGATTAAATGGCTTCTGACACAGTATTTGGTACAGTGCTTTTTGAATTTTACTTTGTAGTCAAATTTCTTCCAATTCCTCCAAAGCCCTGTGGGACTTCAAGAAATTATTCCCATTGGAATTTTCTTCAGAGGAAGAAATAATTGGTTCAGAAGAGAATCTTAATGATTCATCCAAGAAGCTGCCCTGTGTTAACGGGTGCTGCAGCTGGAGGAGCTCTGCCTGCAGCCCAGCAGGGCCAGGCTGCAGATCCCAGTGCAGGAGCAGCAGCTTCCCCATACCCCTCTCATTACTCACTACATTTCCTCTGAGCCAAAACTGATGAGTTTGGAATTCAGCTTTGGTTAACAGCACCCAAACTGCTCTAAAAGCTGTAACCCGATGGTTTAACAGCTGGAGAACTGTAAGTCATGTTTGTGAAGGAAATGAAACTTTCACCATGAGGGGTTACTGCCCCCAAAGCCAGGGATGCCCTGTTGGTTTCTGTTGGCTCACCTGCACAGAAATGATGTTCTTGATGTGGGGAGGAAGAACCTGAACCATCTCCAGGAAGCAGCGCAGAAGTCCAAGTGTCCACAAACTGGATGAGCTGCTGTTCTCATCCTTTTTTTCATATGTGAAAGGATCAATTATGTAAACTACAATTGCAGGTGGATAGGTGATAGCATGTGAATCTCCATCTGTGGGGACTCCGACTTTATCACGATCCATAGTGCTGGGAATGAAATTTTGAAACCAGTTACAAACAGCTGAGTTTTGTAAAGATTAGGTTTTACTTCAAAGCTAAATCAAACTGTCAATTATTAATCTGAAAGAGTCAACTGTGGTGTAAGAAACAGTCTTTTTATGTCATTTTAGTATAGGAGCTTATCAGTAACTCTGAATCCCTTTTCTTTCCTTTAGCCTCCTTTATTACAGCAGCTCAACAGCTCAACTATTGCTTAACTGGGGAACAAGGATATCTGCAGTAAGAGCTGTCTTCACCACTCTAACTTTGATTGCAGAAAATAGAACTCTAAGATGGTGCCAATTATCTATCTCCCCCTCCTTCCACAGCCCTTTAAAATATTGAAGTGAGTAGTTTGGTGAATTTCCTGTCTTTAGAGAGAGAAGAAAAAAAGGAAGTTTATTTTTGCTCCAGAGCAGACACTGAGATGTAATTAGAACTGCAGCTACAACTGGAACCAAAAGGTTCAGCTCCACCACAACTGAACTCTCCAATCTCCCTTAAAAGCAGCTTGGTGAAAATAAATACAGGGTTTTATTGAAGGGGTGAAAGTTCCCGTTAGCTGAGCTGATTTTTCAGCTGAAGGTGTGACTGCAGTTCCCTACCTTTCAGAAACCTCTGGGTGGGGCTGTGCAGGTGCTGCAGCCGTGTCTCCAGACATCCCTGCTGCTTGCAGTGTTGGCTGTTGCTGCTGCCCCCCAGTTTGCCCGTTTGGGACGGGCGCAGCCTGGGCGGGCAGGGAGGCAGGAGTGGTGCTGTTCATATTGCTGAAGGGCGGGAATGAGGAAGGCTTGCTCGTTGGAATGCCACTGGCCAGGCTGGCAGAGGAGGAGGAGGAGGGGGCCGTGGTGGTGAGGGTGGAGTTGGCTGTGGTGGCTGCAGAGGCCATGGCACTGCTGGAGGTCACGGGCACGGTGCTGCTGCTGGGAGCTGCGGGAGCTGCTGCTGATGGAGTGTTGGCATTGGCAGCAGGGGCTGCCACTGGGGGCACAGCAGAGCCTGCCTGGCTGCAGGGAGGGACCAGGTTGGTTTGGGAAAGTAGAGAATTGTCCAAAGGCTGAGAAGCAAGATAAGGACCTAAAACCAGGGGGAAAAAAGCATAAATTTTATAATGCAGCTGTTTTGATGCTTATGTCACCTATGGAAGTCTACGGTTGTAACAAAATAGAGCAAACTTTAAGCATACATTTTACCTCTCAAATTAAAAAACCTCTATTAAATTTTCAAATTCTAATATTTTCATAAGAGCCTTCCAGAAAGATCAAGAAATCTCTTTTTAATATAACTTTTTTCCAGAGGTGTTGAATTGCTGGAAATCACTGTACAGAATCCAGGTCACCAACACAAGAAGACAACCAAAGTCCTGTCAAGCCATTCCCTAAAGGCACTGCTGGATGGTAAGAGACCATTTCTGCACATATTCAAATATAGTTTAAAACCAGAAAACTGCCCTAATCAATACGACAATAAGCCATGATTTCTTCTTCTCTATGGCAAAGGAGTAAGTGGCAATTGTATGAAATAAGGAACATGAAAAAGGTCATACATACCCAGCTCGTATCTGCACACTTGAGCGTAGAGTTTGAGTTTGGAGAACGCATCGCTGTTGGCATTGGCTGTCTGGGAGAACCACTCTGTGACCAACTTCTCTGACAGCTTCTTGGAGGCTGTAGGGCCAACCCTCATGATCCCATCAGGCAGTAACTTACAGATGGGTCTGTGCTGACCAAGCCTGCAGGACTGCAAAGGTAAAAAAAACCCTCAAAAGCTGCTAAATATCACACAAATTATCTATCATACAAAGGCAGAGAACTCTCAGCTTATTTACAATATTCCAAAGTAACATTTTAACTCTGGAATCCCACCAGTAGCAAATGTTGAATGGTGATTTTATGGGTTACTGTCAGCGTTTTCCTAAATGCAAGAAAACCAGGTTGATAATAATCGACACTAATCTTCATTCAATCCAAGCATGTAATTAATTAATTAAATGGAGGTAACGCTATGGCAATGCAGAGGTTTGCCACCGGGTGGCGTTTATCGGATGGGAACAAGGAGCAGCACCAACAGCCCTTATCTTCCAAGTGCCCATTCCTAAAATCCCTCGGAGCAGCTTTCCCAGATAGCATTCTGAGCAGGCGTCGCTATCAGCCCCGACAAGCCTGATAAGTCCTTATGAGCACGTATTAGAAACAGCCTTTCCCAAATCCATTTCAGTGCAAACTGCCACAAATCCTGTACCTCATATATTGCAGTGAGATCCCTAAAGAAGCTCTTGGCCCCGTTGAGCAGAGCCTCGTTCTCCGGGCACACCACGACGTAGGCGACGTCTCGCTGCGAGCCGTACGGCTCCAGCATCAGCCGCTCCCAGTAGGGCAGCGCAAACGGAGACAGCACCAGGAAATCGTAATCGTATCCCAACAAAAATGTTGGGATTGGCAGTGGTTCTGGGGACTCGTCAGTTCCTGGAAAAGCAAGGCATGTTTTTAAGCAGAAAGCTTAAAATTAACTTCAAGGAAACATGAATAGAACGGCCTCTGGTGTTCCCAGCATCTCACAGGAAGGAGCGCTGGCTATCAATGGAATAGTTCTCATTTTACAGATCCAAAGTACAGGAGCCAACCCTCTGCAAAAAACCCATCAGCTGATTGTTTTTATTTGAAATATCTCAGGGCCTCAGGAAGAAGTTCCACAGTATTTTATATTTCCATCAGTACACGGGCAATCAGGAACAGTTCTGCCCTGTCCAGGAAGCCTTTGCCCACAGAGCCAAAGCAATCAGGGACCAAAGACAAGGAAAAAAATATAAATATTCTAAGCAGATGGGTAAAGGGCCAGACAAGGAAACAAACTTAAGAACATGTAAATGTATAATTGCCATGTTCTAAATATAGCTACAAAAGATCTGCTGGTGAAAGGTCACTCTCGTAACACAGTGGTAAATCAATCTCATATGCTAATGAAGTCATTAAATCGTGAGTGCACAAAATTCACCTTCTATCTGTAAATGCATCACATGTTGGCCACTCCAAACATTTATAAGAGACAAGATACTGAATAACCCTGGATCTTGAGCACAGTCCTGACAGTACTGAGCAATAAAGCACACTGTCTCAAGCATTTCAAAACCAGTATTTTTAACTCCCTATGTTCAGAGTTATTAAAATGGGGTGAACTGAAAAATTTTGAGTACAAAACCTGAGCAGTTACTCTGTTTTCAACACCAAACCCATCTTTGCAATGTCAGTCCCTCACTGGGTGAAGTGTCAGGTGTACACAAACAGTGCAACCGAAGCTCTAAATTTTAAATGCACATCTTTAATTCATTGCCTGTTTTAAGGAATATAAATATTTTCTCTTTTCTGAAGAAAAGAATTCTCCTCTGTCTAATAAGCTCTCGTTAGTTTAAAGAAAGGTCAAGTGCTGTTCAGAATTCCAACAGGCTGAGCAGCAGCAGTTTGTGCGGATGGAGCAGGGGAAGGAGGAAGGGAAGGGAAGGGAAGGGAAGGGAAGGGAAGGGAAGGGAAGGGAAGGGAAGGGAAGGGAAGGGAAGGGAAGGGAAGGGAAGGGAAGGGAAGGGAAGGGAAGGGAAGGGAAGGGAAGGGAAGGGAAGGGAAGGGAAGGGAAGGGAAGGGAAGGGAAGGGAAGGGAAGGGAAGGGAAGGGAAGGGAAGGGAAGGGAGGAGGGAAGGGAAGGGAGGAGGGAAGGGAAGGGAGGAGGGAAGGGAAGGGAAGGGAGGAAGGAAGGAAGGAAGTGGCGGAAGGAAGGAAGGAAGTGGCGGAAGGAAGTGGCGGAAGGAAGTGGCGGAAGGAAGTGGCGGAAGGAAGGAAGTGGCGGAAGGAAGGAAGTGGCGGAAGGAAGGAAGTGGCGGAAGGAAGGAAGGAAGGAAGGAAGGAGGGAGGGAGGGAGGGAGGGAAGGAAGGAAGGAAGGAAGGAAGGAAGGAAGGAAGGAAGGAAGGAAGGAAGGAAGGAAGGAAGGAAGGAAGGAAGGAAGGAAGGAAGGAAGGAAGGAAGGAAGGAAGGAAGGAAGGAAGGAAGGAAGGAAGGAAGGAAGGAAGGAAGGAAGGAAGGAAGGAAGTGGCGGAAGGAAGTGGCGGAAGGAAGTGGCGGAAGGAAGTGGCGGAAGGAAGGGGCGGAAGGAAGGGGCGGAAGGAAGGGGCGGAAGGAAGGGGCGGAAGGAAGGAAGGGGGGAAGGAAGGGGGGAAGGAAGGGGGGAAGGAAGGAGGGAAGGAAGGAGGGAAGGAAGGAGGGAAGGAAGGAGGGAAGGAAGGAGGGAAGGAAGGAAGGAAGGAAGGAAGGAAGGAAGGAAGGAAGGAAGGAAGGAAGGAAGGAAGGAAGGAAGGAAGGAAGGAAGGAAGGAAGGAAGGAAGGAAGGAAGGAAGGAAGGAAGGAAGGAAGGAAGGAAGGAAGGAAGGAAGGAAGGAAGGAAGGAAGGAGGAAAGGAAGGAGGTTGCACAGAGCAGGGTTCCATGGAGCCCTTACCGTAGGAGCCTCTCCCAGCCATTTTGTGGAACTGCTGCCAGGTGAGGGGTCCCTGCACGCCCCAGGACCGCACCGTGCGCTTCTTCTGGATGGCGTCCTGCAGCACGGGCTGCAGCGAGAGCAGCATGCGCAGGATGTCCTGGGAGCACTGCATGCTCACATCCACCACTGCAGGGACACAAACGGGTCAGGGCAGCTGCACAAACCACCTCCACTGCCAACATCCCTTGTGTAAAACACCTGCAGGCACCCAGAGGCTGGGATACATAAAGTGGAGCACAAGCGGATTTACAGTTCTCCCTCTTCCCCTGACAAAATACACAGATGGATTTTTTTCTTAATTTTGTTTTTTCCTCTAGAGTTTTTCCCATTGAAAGGCTCCCATCTTATGAGTTAAGCTAAGGGAAAACACCCTAAAATAAAAACAACAAACAAAAACAAGCCAAAAACCCCCAAGCAAGTTGTAGAAGCCTGGAACTCCTGGATTTCCCCTCCCAAAAAAGGCAGATTTGCAGGCTGCCACCCAGTGCTCATTTCACAGAAGTCAAGGGAAGCCTCAAGCAGCTCAGCCCATTTCATCCAGAGCCACCACACTGGGCCATTTCAGGTACAAGGCTTTAGAATGAAAAGCTGACACAAAATTTGGCATGGCTACTATTTCCAAGTCCTCTCTTTTAAAGTATCTCCACATCTTTTTATCCCAAACATCAGTCACAGTACACAGAGTCTTATCCTGTGTGCCTGAAAATATCAATTTATTTACAGTCTGGGCTTTCCAAGTTAATCCCCCAGCAAGGCACAGGAACCTGGCTGTGTTCTCCCAGGATTCCTCCTCATCTTCACTTTCAACTATGAACTGCAGCTACCTGTAATTCATAACTTTATCTTTCATCCTAACCCTGTTAAGAGTTGCCTCTTGAAATTCTATTAGAGAACAGTAAGCAAATACACACAATGAAGGTATTCCAGGAGACACTGCATCATTAGTCAGGCCCTCGAAGGAAAAATCCAAGGATTTCTGGCAGACTCAACACACAGTGAAGGCTACAATAATGCTTCTTTTTGCCACATGTGCCATTAACCTACTGCCCCCCTCTCCTCCTTAAAGAAGGGGGGAATTCAACTGAATCAGAGCTGTTGTTTAATTCTGCCACAGTGGCCTTGACAATAGGGTCACCACTCAAACCCTTCCTACAGGCATCAATCATTGCAGAGCCTCTGGAGAGCCACTCACCAAAAGCTCTTTAAAGGATAAACCCGGTGAAGTGTTGTGGACACTGACAGTGGTCTCAGGCTACACTTCAGATATAAATGGGGAATTTACAACTGAGAGCAGCCAAGGCCTTCCTCTGCTTGGTGATCAGCACGGGACATGCAAGGGTTGGCTACCCTGACCACCATCAACCACAAGTCTGTACGAGTACACAGGTGGCAAAAACAGCATTCAAAATCCACAAAGGAAAACCACAAAAAAAGACCCTTCAAAAACAAAACCCCAAACAGGTGGACAAGTAGAAAATAAACTGGTTTCAATATTTACCATTTCTTTTTGACCAGTGGTGCAAGCAAGTAGTTTTCACAAGTGCTTCATCAACTTTCCCTCCTGACATATTGTCCATGAACTGGCGTCCATGCTCCAAGGCTAAGTAGCAGTCATTGCAACAATCCCTTTCTTCTACACGTACCACATTGCTGACAGCACCAACTTTGGCCACGGAGTCTTGGTCTGCTGCTCCAAAGGGTGAGAACAGGTTGGTGCACTGATCCTGCAGCAACAGTATCAAGTCATCGGGCAGTTTCTCGGGCTCTTTCAGCCCCCCACTGCCGTGTTCGATGGAAGTCGCTCTGAGAGCCTCAAAGCGTTTTTCCGCTTCTTTGCCGCACTCCGTGTTTCGCCCCAGAATATCCAACTCATCTTCAAGAAACAGCCCGGAACTGTTGCCAAATTTTCTATTCATAACAGCACTGAAACCACAGGTACACCGATACTGGGCCTCTTGTGTTGGATCAGGAATGTAAACTCCAACGTCAGCACCTTTGATGTTCATATTGCAAACGCAAATGCAGCAGCTGTCGAAGTTGCAGTCCTTGAAGAGGTTCATGACGGACTCGGAGAGGATGAGGTTCACGTACAGGCTGTGTGCCTCGGGGATGGAAGGCACCGTCGCGGGCTCCACCGAGTTCAGGGGCCGGCACGTGGAGGGGGTGGAGGCGGGCGAGTACAAATCCGAGTTCTCGTATTTCACCGAGCCCTGGGCGCTGGCGGGCCCGCCGGCTCCGCGGGGCGTGCGGGGAGTCCTTGGTGTCCTGGGCGTGGGGAAGCGAGGGGTGGAGGGAGAGGGGAGGATCCCAGCCCCGCCGTTGCTGGGGGGGGCGCTGCTGGGGGGCATCCCAAAGGGAGTGTGGGTCTGCGGCGTGTACGCAGCGCCGTACTCCTGCTCCATGGCGCTCCCGTCGCTGCCGCGGCCGCAAGAGAAGGAAAGGCTTTAAGTACACAGCATCGTACTGGCTCTGAAGTTTAAGACTCAGATTTCTAAAGAAGGACCTTCCTAATTAATATTTGCTTTTTTTAAGCTAGTCTTTCATAATCCACAGTAAGATTGTCATTCCCCAAGGAACTTCAAGAGCGTTTGTTCTAAATGACTTTGCAGGACTCCCACTGACAGCACCATTAAAGAATCTCTCCCTGCCTCCTTTCGTCTTTTCCTCTGCACAAAGCTCCCAGGAAACGAGTGTGGTCAGAATAAATTATAAATTCTGTGGTTGTATGGAGTCTAAAGGACACCTTTTTCATTCATGTTTTATTTACATGTTGTGTTGACACACACTAAGAAAATAGACCAGGTCTATTGACAGCAGATTCAGCGGAATCCATGAGGAAAGTACCACCTAGAAAGGTTTAACATTTTCTTTCCTAAGCACCTGAGGATCTCCAAAAACTTGTAAGGCTAATGAGACCTGGAAACATATTGCTAATGAGTAACAGAAGCAACATCAGTATTTGATCCAAGATTTAGTATTCATATAATCTTATCAAGAAATCCATAACACCTCCTTGCTGCCTAATCCATTTTTACCAGCTACTAATGCAGAAGAGAAAAAGAGAGAAATCTTTTCCTCGAGAAGAGCTGGCAGCAAGGCCATCCCTCCCAAAAGCAGGGCACAGAAACGCCCCCTGCAGTTCTGCTGTGACCAGGCCCAGTCACACAGCACAGGAAATGTTTTCCTACTCCCAGCACAGCTGAGTTTACTGCTACTTAAGAAAATAATTTAAGAAACAGCAGCACCACCTACTAAGCCCTTCCAGCATTGACTACACCACCGCAAAAACAAAGTCCCAAGTTTACATTTATCTTGATTGTTACCATCTTCATTACTTATTAAACCTGGACCTGCACCATTAAGCTTCCCCAAGAAACCTTTAAAGGAGACAACAAATAAAATGTATGTACAGTTAAGAAGCTCTTTGAGAAGAGTCTCCTGCAGTAGGTTTAGCCAGAAGGACTTTTTAAAGGCTCTTTAAAGTCGGTTGTATAAACACAGAGTATATACAAATATTCCCATTCCTGATTGACAAAATAAATATTTAGGGGTGGCAGAGTGAGCACATCACAAAGCTGAGCCCCCAGGGTCGTACCCATCTTTGATGAAAGGCATGGCAGGGCCTGGAGGAAGCAGATCCAGCTTTCCCACAGCCCAGCTCTGGCGGTAAATGCATTCCTCGGGCAGCTTGATGGGAGGAAGACACTGGCTGGGAAGAGTCTTCAGTGGTGCAAACATGGAACATCCCACTAAAGCTTGACAGTTCTCAGGTTTATAGACATAGGAATAATCCTGCAAGTCAGACATGGGAAAGCATTAGTGTGTAAATTAGATCACTGCAGCAATTAAATGATTCTCCAAAAAACAGGAGCGAGTTCAAGCAGCAGTTCCTTAACCCAAAATCCTGACACAGCTGCAAGGGAAAGCTGAGATGTGTGCACACAATATTCACAATACAGCAAAACAAACTGAGTGAACTGCAGGGACTGAAAGGCGTTTCTGCAGCTCACTAATGCCTACTCAGGTTTTACTCTCTCAAGTGGTAAAACACTCCATACTACAAATATATTACCTCACCCAAAATAATGCAGGGCAAGTTACAAATTGTACTTAATCTCCCCCCATTCCTATTCAGATTTAAGCCATGAACGGGTCAATAACCACAAGCACTGAGCAGGGCTGTCAGCACCACCTACCTTGATTTCAGCAGGTTTGGGGCTGCAGAAACCCTCATCCACCTCGATTCTGAACTGGGCCCCCACAGTAGAGCTATTCCCTTCCAGCACAGTTCCTCCAAGTGTAGTGTCCATGCTGCCATACTCCTTATTGTTCATGTTCATTGGAGAAAAACCCATAATATGTTGTTCCAGTGAAGGGGGAGTTGGGTACATTTTGTGGAGATCTGCAGTGCCTAATTTCAGATCAGAAGCAGACTTTAGAGCATGAAAACTTTCTGAAGTGTTTCCCAAGTCTCAAAATTTTGCAAAGCAAATGAAGGGTACATTTCCAAATTGCCACAACATATTAGAGTCAAATGTTTACAGCTACATTCTCTTTAGGCAAAAAGAAAACACAAATAAATCTTACTTATGCATGAGAGTGGGTCTAGATTTCCTGTTTTTGCCTCTTTGCAGTTGGATTTGTCATCAGTGCCGTTCACTGTTCGTTTAGATCCAGGCTAAGAAAGAAGCATTGCAGACATAAACACATGTTCATGTTTCCTGCTAACAGGAAATCTCACCTGCACATACAAAGCTGAGACATTGTTTAGTATTTATAATATTATAATATTTAGAAAAATCAAAATAGCTCAGAAGCCTAAGGTTGGGCTTACACTTGGTCTTAATTCTTGGAACCCAGAGAAGCTCTCCCAACAGGTCACAATGTTATTGAAGGGAAAAACCAGTTACAAAATATCCCTCATCCTGTTAGCAGACAGTAAAAGAAGCTAAATTAGGGCTGCCCACAGTCTACCAGAACAAACCACAACACTCCCAGAGCCATATCAACATCACTGGTGCTACCACAGCAACAGAAAAGACAAACACAAATCCTGCAGCAAGAAATACAGGGAAAGTATCTGTCAAAAGTAAAAGAAGAGATATTTTACAATCTGTAGCCATCTGAACTGTTTTAAGATGGTAAGTGTTGATGTTTAAGAGCAAACACCCTTCCTTTACATACTGATGACCTTTGATGGCTGTTAAGATCCTTCAGCCCCTACTCAGCTCCAGCTCCCATTAAAGGTGATGGGCATTTTGTCTGGGTAAGGGGATTTAGGATTACACGTGGAGCAATGCACAGTTCAGAAAAGACAACTGATTATAAATAGTATTGAAATAGAAACTAGAAAGATAATGGATTCAGACTGCAAGAGAAACTGTTCCAAGATAATAGCTGCTGCAGACAAGCAGCTTATTTGGCAGAATGTCCAGTGTTTAAATGCCTTTTCTCTTTCAGAAGTTGCTGTTTTGTTTCAATATTACCTTGATGAAGCAGTTAACAGAGCCCAGACCACAGGAAAAGAACACACTAGCACCTGCTGAATCCGTACAAGTCAAACTAAAGGTATGTTCAGGCAGCACACACTGTGGGGATTGTAAGGAAGTGAGATCAAAAGGTTGTTTGCATCTAAAATCTGCCTGCATGAGTCGAGCAGAGCAGCCCGTTTGGCACCGAGGGGCCACAGCTCCTGATTGTGTGAATGCTTTGCAACCTCTCCTACAAACACCACCAGAAAATCAAACCCCAAACCACAGAAGGACAAGAGCTGTTCCTGGCTGGTTTTTTAGCTGGCACCTGCCAGGACTTTTTGCACATCACTTACTGTGAGTTCATCTTCATCAGAATTGAAGAGATTGTCCAGGTCGGTGTAGGACACCACCAGGTCGGTCTCGTGGAACAGGCTGGTGGAGGCCGTGCGCGCGTGGGCAGCCAAGCGCTGGGCATCTGTGGGGAGGGCACAGCACAGAGAGCTCAGCCCTGCATGGAAACTGCACTGGAGAGCTCAGCCCTGCATGGAAACTGCACTGGAGAGCTCAGCTCTGCCTCTGCATGGAAACTGCACTGGAGAGCTCAGCCCTGCCCTGCATGGAAACTGCACTGGAGAGCTCTGCCCTGCATGGAAACTGCACTGGAGAGCCCAGCTCAGCCCTGCATGGAAACTGCACTGGAGAGCTCAGCCCTGCCTGGAAACTGCACTGGAGAGCTCAGCTCTGCCTCTGCATGGAAACTGCACAGAGAGCTCAGCCCTGCATGGAAACTGCACTGGAGAGCCCAGCCCAGCTCTGCTCTGCATGGAAACTGCACTGGAGAGCCCAGCTCAGCTCAGCCCTGCATGGAAACTGCACTGGAGAGCCCAGCTCTGCATGGAAACTGCACTGGAGAGCACAGCCCAGATCTGCCTCTGCATGGAAACTGCACTGGAGAGCCCAGCTCAGCTCAGCCCTGCCTGGAAACTGCACTGGAGAGCCCAGCTCAGCTCTGCCTCTGCCTCTGCCTCTGCATGGAAACTGCACTGGAGAGCTCAGCCCTGCATGGAAACTGCACTGGAGAGCCCAGCCCAGCTCAGCCCTGCATGGAAACTGCACTGGAGAGCCCAGCTCAGCCCTGCATGGAAACTGCACTGGAGAGCACAGCTCTGCATGGAAACTGCACTGGAGAGCCCAGCTCAGCCCTGCATGGAAACTGCACTGGAGAGCCCAGCTCAGCTCAGCCCTGCATGGAAACTGCACTGGAGAGCCCAGCTCTGTCTCTGCATGGAAACTGCACTGGAGAGCCCAGCTCAGCCCAGCCCTGCATGGAAACTGCACTGGAGAGCCCAGCTCAGCTCAGCCCTGCATGGAAACTGCACTGGAGAGCCCAGCTCAGCTCAGCCCTGCATGGAAACTGCACTGGAGAGCCCAGCTCAGCCCTGCATGGAAACTGCACTGGAGAGCCCAGCTCTGCATGGAAACTGCACTGGAGAGCCCAGCCCAGCTCAGCCCTGCATGGAAACTGCACTGGAGAGCCCAGCCCTGCATGGAAACTGCACTGGAGAGCCCAGCTCTGCCCAGCCCTGCATGGAAACTGCACTGGAGAGCCCAGCTCAGCCCAGCCCTGCATGGAAACTGCACTGGAGAGCTCAGCCCAGCTCTGCTCTGCCTCTGCATGGAAACTGCACTGGAGAGCTCAGCCCTGCATGGAAACTGCACTGGAGAGCCCAGCCCAGCTCAGCTCTGCATGGAAACTGCACTGGAGAGCCCAGCTCAGCTCTGCATGGAAACTGCACTGGAGAGCCCAGCTCTGCATGGAAACTGCACTGGAGAGCCCAGCTCTGCCCTGCATGGAAACTGCACTGGAGAGCACAGCCCTGCATGGAAACTGCACTGGAGAGCTCAGCCCTGCATGGAAACTGCACTGGAGAGCCCAGCCCACAGCTGGGGAAAGGAAACCAGGGGGTGAGAGGGACTTGGTTCATCTCATCCATCTTACACAGAGGGGAGGGCCCTTCCAGTTTAGACTTCATAGCCAACATTTGTTTGCACTGTGCAACAAAGAAACGTTCCCAGCAGACTGAAGGGGAATACAAACCATAAACCACAAAACTGAGCAGCCTATTGGAATCTATTGACTATTCAAGACATCATTAATATAACACAAGACAGGGAAAAAAGCCTCTTTACCTTGCTTGACAGAAGGACTAAACAGAGACATTGCATCCTCTCCTTCGTGGGACAGAACTGTAACACTGGATGTTCCATCCTCAGCCTATTAAAAAAGAGAGAAAAGTTTGCTTAAATTAATGAGTGGGGTGGGAGGTATTTGATGTCCCTGTGAGGACTCTGTCCCTGCAGAGGATCAGGTTCTCATTACCCTGTGAGCTCAGCAGGGCAGGCTGGGCTGCTGCTGCCTCGGGGGAGCAGAGCCTGGGCTGCCAACTCTGGGCCTGTCCTGGGGATAAATGTACAAAGCAAGCTGTGGATTCTTGCTACAACACCTTAAGGAAAAACCCTCACTATCAGATGCTACACATGAACTGTACCAGTTCCTGAATGAATGCAGCCACACATAACTCATTCCAATAAGCAAATGTATTTCATAGACAAGCACCCACTGCAGTTAGATTTTCTCCTTTTCTGTAGGTGCCCTTTTGCTTTAAGTACAAGTCTCACATAGCTGCACTAATGCACAAAAAAAGAATTAAAATTGCAATTCAGTGGCCAGGGAAGGAGTCAGGGCTCACCTCACCTACCCCCAGACCTTTCCACTCCTGAACAAAGCACTGCCCTTGTCCCTGCTCTCTCCCCAGGCACCTGCCAGCACCTATTGCCACAGGAGGCCACTGAGCCAGACCGATCCAGCAGCTTTTTCCTCATGAGCCCTGATGCAATGGCACCACCAGTGTGCCAAAAAAAAAATTTAGGTGTCATCAGAGACATGCTGCTTAATTTCATTGATCATTTCTGCTGGAATATAATTTGGTTTTTAATTTGCTTCTAAATACACAAAGAAGGGTTTACATTCCATCCCGTGCCTAAGGCAATTTGTTTAATCTCATCACTGATTTGTAGCCTCACTCCTTTACTCACCTTGTGTTTCTTCCCCACTTCCCTCTCCATGTTCTGCCTGTCCTTTTTACTGTCAGGAAATAGGAATTCCACGTCTCCATCCACAAAGGCATAAGGATCAATTTCAGGTTCCTGGTCAGCTTCCGTTGCTACAGCTGTTAAATATTGGTTTTTACTCTGATACTGTTGCACCAGTTCATCTGAAACCTTCAAAGGTTTCCTACATTGCACCATTAGTCTGAACAGAAGAAAAATAAAAATCACAAAATCATTTATTTAGCATTTATTACACGGAATTATTTCTGCTATCACACCGCCTTACCAAGAACAACCTCATCTTTCCACTTCCTTCCTTCCCAGCCCAGCTTCAGAAAACTTTTGGGGATGAAGATTAAATCATTACTCATTTAATATCACCTCCTTCCACACATCAGATCCAGCTGTGTGATTCATCCTCCCCTCTCTCCTCAAGCACTGTCAATTCACATAAAGATTAGTAATTTATCCCAGGTCATGGCTGTCATTTGTTATAAGGCACAAATGGATTCAACTCTCCACAGCCACTAAAAGAAACTCACCAGGCTAAAGAATTACTCACTGCATTCCCCAAAAAAGCCCAAGCAATAATCACAAGTAAAGCACACAAATGCCACTGTGCTCAGGAGCCATTTATGTCATTCAGATCAATACAAATGAAGCTTGCAGCACACCAGTAACTAATTTTCTAATGAGAAAATTCTAACCACATTTGCCTTTATCAGCATTTTTCTTCTGTTAACATTCTGAGCCAAAACTGGAGCTGGTAAGTGCACAGAAATTCAGGTTTTCTTTCAGGAATATTGGTTTCACAAATGTGGCATTGCATCAGGGAAAAAAGACATTGGCAAGGAAAAAACTGTTCTGATTATGAGCTGTAGATGTGCCCCTGGAGCAGCTTCATTTTCTGTACCCCAACAAACAGGAGGCACCAGGTGAGGAAGGGGCTCCCTCAAACATTCCTGCACATTCCTCTCAACTATAAAAAAGTTTTACTTTGTCAAAGACACTTCCTAGAAACAAACTGTGCCAAAAATCATCTCACAGCCAACAACAATGCCAAATCCATCCATGCTGCTCTTCCATGCTCAATAAACCAATTTCTAAATCCTGCAAAAATTGCCATCAGGAAAGGAAAATAAAAAGGCAGAAGAAGAGATGGAAATGACTTTCTAGGAATGGGGAATGAAACACCTCTGCTGTATTTTTGACCAGCAGAGAGGAAGAGAAGTTAACAGCCAGATATCCCAGGGGAAAAGATGTTTTTGGTAAGTTGTCAAATCAAACTAGGAAAGACAATGTCCTGAAGAGACAAAAGGAAACATCTTTCCTTATCTACTGGGCTGAAGTGACTTCAAGGCAAAGCAAAAAAAGGACTTAAAAATATTATAAATGTACATCTTGAGTCTCTTAAACAGTGAGCACAAAGGATGTCCAGAGCTGTGTGTGAGCACAGAGCAGCAGCTACACCACATTTACTCCTTCCCCAGCTTTCCTACACATTTACTCCTTCTCCAGCTTTCCTACACATTTACTCCTTCTCCAGTTTTCCTACAAATTTACTCCTTCCCCAGCTTTCCTACACATTTACTCCTTCCCCAGCTTTCCTACACATTTACTCCTTCTCCAGCTTTCCCACCCAGCCATTCCAGTGCTGCCACCAGTGGCTTCCCACTGCCAGCAACGGGACAAAAACCAACTCCAGCCTTCTGTCCTGTGAGCAGCTGCTCTTCCACCCCAAATTCAGCACCTCAGCTCCAAAGCTCTCCATAATTTGATATTGATCACAGTAAGAATCTCCTTTCACCTGAATAAGAAAATTTAGACCAAAAAGAATGGGCAGAAGTGCCTGGGTAGAGGCAGCTCTGGGTGCAGCCCTCAACTCCTCGATGCCAGCCCTGAGCCCAGGTTTGTCCCCTCTCCTGCACCCCCAGCCCAGGTTTGCTCCAGAATTTATTCAGACTTAAAAACAGTATCCAAAGTGACCAATTCCTTTATCCCAATGGAAAGAAGCAGCAGGGCAGAATGTTTTACAAGCAGGGGCTTGTAACATCAGCTCTTCTAAGTGAAGACAGGAGCAGAAATGAGAGAAGAAACTTTAACAGGATCTCTGCAGCTGAGACCATCCATATTTTGTTCAAATAATGAAGAAAACAAATAATAAAATGAAAATGTTATTTCTTTTTTTTTGGGGGGGAGAGAAGCGGGGGAAGGAAGGGATTTAAATCCCTAACAGGCATCATTTGGCTGCAGATTAATTTTACACTATAAAAATAAATATCATTGCTGTCAGCTAAATCAAAACTAAAATGAGAAAAAGCTGGAAAGTCTTGCTACAGATCTGACTGGGCTTTGTCCTCCCATTTCACAAGGATTAACTTGTTGTACCCAGAGCTGTGCTCACACCCTCAGCATTTCTGCTCCTTCCACTGAGAACCTCCTGCCCTGGCCCTCCTGTTCCCTCGCTGCTCGTGCTGTCACCCCAGGATCAAGCAGCACTTACTCTGTAACTGATGTTACATTTTCCTGTCCAGCAGGTATTACTGGATCATCTCTCAACTTATCATTGGGAAGCTGGGGCGGTAAGAACTCCACATCCTTTTTCTTTGGAACTTTATAATACTTCCAAGTGGTGTCAGCTTCATCCTCCTCCAGGCTGACGGCAGTGCCCACGTACACGGTGGGCTCGATCACCTCGGGGAAGGCGGCGGGGAAGGGCTGCGAGAGCCCGTCCAGCCTGTCCTCCATGGCCTTGCTGGGCACCAGGGGCTCTGGAGTTGGCATCTGGTAGAAGTGTTGGCTCTGGGGCGTGGAGGGGGCTTTGGGCACGCCCTCGTCGGGGCCGTCGCAGGGGTGGGGGCTGAGCGGGGGCGGCTGGGGGGAGCTGCCCAGCTCGGCCCCGTGCAGCGGCGCCGCCTTCGCGCCCTCGGCGCCGCGGATGGCGGCAAACCGCACTTGGCTCTCGGGGGCGGCCATCACCAGCCTCTGGCTGGCCGACTCTGCCTCCATGGCAACGTCATCGCTGATAGATACACGATGATGAAAAGGAGTCAAAGGGCGTTTCTGTGGCTTATCCCCTTTGTCTTGCTTCTCGTTTGTCTTGTGCTTGGGAGCCGCCGGCTGCTGGGGGCCCACAGGTGGGGCCTGCCCCTGTTGACCTGAATTTCTTGGTTTGAGATTTTTGTGCCTGCAGAATTAATACAGGGGAAAAGACTTCACATTAATCTTTCAAATATGTCTGTGGTGTTCTTTTTCACTAGATAAGAACCTGCTTCTAGGCCATTAAACAGCCTGTGAGAGACAGATGAAACCGAAACTGCTCCAAAGTGAAGCTGCCCCTTCTTCCTGACCACAGTTTGAGTGACTTGAGCAGCACTGTATGATTTTTGAGCAGCACTGTATGATTTTTGAGCAGCACTGTATGATTTTTGAGCAGCACTGTATGATTTTACAACACCATTTTAAAAATTGTTACACGTGTCCTATGAGCCAAACACACAACTAATGCTCAGAATTAAGACAGTATTTGATAACTGCTTTAGCAGAAATAGATTGTCACATGAAAACCTCATCATTTGTAACTTGTGCCAGCGCTGATGAATCAGTAGAACAACGTAAGAATTAGTGAATGGCTTCTGGAATTCCAACACTGACACCAGCCAAGAGAGCTGCCCAAGCCTCACTGGGTTAAGGACTGCAGAATTAACACCAAGAACTAAAAAGCCAAGCTCACTCCTACTAAAGCTATTTCCAAGCTATTACAAGGCTTTTGTAGCTGCTTACTTACAAATTTAGCAAGTGTGGGAAAAAGAAAAACCCAGTATCTCAACTGCATTAATACAGCTGGGTCTGTTCAGTGCAAATGCACTTGAGCTCAAACATTTCATCTGCAAGTTCAAGATGCCAACTTCCAGGATCATCTGACAGAATGAGGCAATGAAATGCTGAAGTGTAGAATGAAATGTTTATGATTAAGCCATTGAACTGCAGGTACATGCTCAGTGCCTGGCAGTTCTTTGCCACTCTCCCATTAGCAAAGTTAAGAAGCACTTGTATTGAAAAAACAGGATTAGGCAGGGATAAAAGGTAAGAGGTATCAAAATCTATTTTTACTTTAAACTCTTACACACATCCACATGTTTTTCTCCACTTAGAATTCAAAACACGTGGAATAATAAGGGGGTTTAGGTCTTTGCAATTTCTCTTTAGGCAATTGCATATTTCTAATACACACCTCACATAGTTAATTGACTGGTTTGCTCTTAACTAGTGCTATCATAGCTAAATTCTCCTTGAAAAGAACATTTAATCCTCCTCCACACCCCAGCTCTTCTCAGGACACAAGTATTTCCACAGAACTTTAACCAACCATTTCAATAAGGGAGTTAAAAAATGCATTTCTCTCAAAATGCTCCATCCTCCAGACAGTAATTTTTTCCTAAGATACCAATATTCCCTGCAAGGTAATCAGTGTAACATTTAAATCACAGAAAGTGTTTAAACCTATTGCAACACTTCAGTCACCTAAAGATTAATATTCTGCCATAAGTACAGAAACTGAGAATTCAATGAAATTAATGTTTCCATTTCATTTAAATACCTGTGTGGCATTGGAGCCTCAAAAAAGGCTGTAATATATACATACATATATATTTTTTTTAATCTTAGACATTTTGCCCTTTGTTTTGTTCCTTTTTTCCCAGGTAATATATAAAACACACACTGGCATCCACTCCCAGAGGAGCAGTTTTCCACACAGCCACCCATGGAATGCCACCATTCCCAGAGAGCAGGTTTGGGGGTTTATTCCTAGAATAGATTTCTCCTTCAAGGCTAATGCCACAGCCCTCTGAAAATAAACAGCATTTCCTTGCCATTGCTGAGAGCTGCCCATGAGGAGGTGACTGCCCACACCCACATGGAATTCCAGGGCTCAGGAATTGTCCCTGCCCTGGCAGCAGCTCCCCCCCAGCCAATTCACTGCACTCCAACCTCTGCAGTGACTCCTTGGGCACAATTTCAAGACCTCCAATGACATTTAGGAGAGGAGATACAAATTTTGTTCCAGCTTTCCTGCAAGCAGCTCCTGCCTAATGACTCCTGCAGGAGAGATCAGGAGCCTCTCGTGAGCACTGGAGCCCGTGAACATCTCTGGGCTGTGCCTGTGCTAAGTGCTGTACCTTGAACAATTGCAATTTGTCCTCTGCGTGGCTTCAACAAAATCCCACGATGCCACCTTGTCAGCTGTCTCCTCCTCACACAGGCCATTTGATGTAGCAGAATATTTCCTCCTAGGATTCAATACCAGGAGAGTTATTTGGGAGCAACATATGTTCTTCTCTTATCTTCTGGCAAAGCTCAAGAGCGGTTTGGTGACAAGGGATTCAGCAAAGAAAGGATAAATTGCCTTTTCCTGACATATTCAACTAAGTAAATCATTGCTGAATAGTTAGGGAAAAATGAACTTCTTTAGAAATGGTTTGTTAGAAGAGTAAAGTACATTGCAGCAGCAGTCACAGCACCCTTAACAGAACTAATTGCTACAAGGGACACACAGAATATTGGCATTTTTGGCTTCAGAGGGTAAATACATACTTGTTCTGTGCTCTGTTCATGTTGCACTCTTGCCAGACTCTGTCCACCACTTGATTGGCCAATTTTCTGGGGATTTTGCCACCGTGATGGCTGGTACTGTCTGAGATAAATCCATCTGAAACTGAGGAAAACTTCACCCATTTCTGGGCAGACTGAGCATCAACTGGAAAGCAGCACCAGAGGAAAGAGATTCAGGCAGTGGGACAATGCAGTGTCTATCACATTATCTTTTTTCTATCTATCTATCTATCTATCTATCTATCTATCTATCTATTTTCTATCTATCACAATATCACATTCAATTAACCAGAGGAAGAAAATTGGCTTCTTTACTCAGTGTTAGAAAACAGAAACACACAGAAAATTTAGGAATAGTAGCAAATTATTATAGGAGATTTTTAAAAGCACCATATATGTTTATGTTGTAAGTAGGGTGGATTTTCTTTATCTTTGATGAAAGTGACCTGAAATAAAACACGACTTGAGCAAAGTCAAGATTATGATTAAAAAACAGGGTCAAGCTTGGGTAACAGCAGATCATGGAAGGAAAAAAGAAACAACACCTCTTCTGCACAATAAAACTTATGTAAATGTCACCTGAAGCTGTCAGTGAGTGTCACCTGCTGTGACCTAAATGAGCTCCCCAGAAGCCCAGCTCACACCCAGGGCAGAGGGCACAAACCACAGCCAGTGTTCCTGGGCTGGAGAAAACAGCCCCTGGCACTGCTGACTGAGGCCACAGTGGGGTTATGGAGCTGTGTCAGAACACAGGCATGCCCACAGAGGGGAAAAGCCCAAAAACCTCCCCAGAGCAACCCAAAGTACTGGTACCAACCCCAAGCACCAAAAACCTCCCCAGAGCAACCCAAAGTACTGGTACCAACCCCAAGCACCAAAAACCTCCTCAGAGCAACCCAAAGTACTGGTACCAACCCCAAGCACCAAAAACCTCCTCAGAGCAACCCAAAGTACTGGCACCAACCCCAAGCACCAAAAACCTCCTCAGAGCAACCCAAAGTACCAACCCCAAGCACAACAGCAGCTCTGGTTTCAGCAGCTCACAGCAGAGTTTGAGTTCATTTTGCCCACACCTGGTGCCATCAGTTTTACTGTAACAAACTTAGGACTACAGAAATGTGATTTTCCCTCCCAAGGCAGCTGCACACAGAGCCCCTGAATCCCCTCAAACTCTGCAGTGTTAGAAGAAACCATGGGAACAATTCCCTGGTGCAGAACCCAATTCCTTCCCACCTGTCTGAACCTCCTCTGGGGACGTGGGTGGCGTCAGGGTGACGGAGGACATGGCAGGGTCTCTGGTGGAAGCAGGCACTTGGTGGACCCCCAGGCAGGCAGTGGAGCAGTGGGGAGCCCCCCCGGAGCTGGGAGCAGGGATGTCAGTCTGAGGCACCAGCACGAAGCACGCCGGGTACACCATCCTCACGCCAGCTGCAAGAGAGGCAGCGCACGCCTGCTCACACCCAGAGCCACCACAGCAGCCCTGCACAGCAACCCCTGGCTCACAGAGCTCTCCCACCCACTGCAGCATCTCCTTGGACAGAAACCCTCTGCTGGCACCTCCATCATTGCTTGATTTGCTTCATTCATACAGAAGATTTGCCCGTGCTTTTTATTCGTACAGAAGATTTGCCCAGATTTTCTGTATGAATAAAAAGGGTTTTGTACAGGCAGGGACATCTATGTGCTGCTACCTGCTTTGCTGCTACCTGCTTCTGTCATTTTGTTTTATAAAAGGCTGCAAAAATCCATTTTAGGATCATGTAGCACTGCCAGCATCCCCAGCAGCACGAGGGGCTGCAGCCATCCCTGCACTACCAGCTCCTCACAGAGCAGGGATTGCATTTGCTGGGATATCAATGCCCCTGGGAGCAGGGGATTGTTCTGCTCTGGGCTGGGGTTTTGGGAAACCAGCAGAGAAAGGCAGGGCCTGACTACATCAGGTTCTCCAGGACTGTGGGTTTGAAGACATCCCTGAAAGGCAGGTCTGCTCTGTGTGAATTTGCAGGGGTTCTGAAACAGCACAACCTGCTTTGGATTCAGCTCAGATGTCAACAGTCATCATCCAGGGCTTTTTTTACTCTCTTATTTTATTATTTTTTTTAATCTTCCCTCCCAGGGCACATAAGAACAAGACCTCCCACTAATGGCTCTGCAAAATCCACTCTGAGCAGCAACTCATCATGGACAGTGCTGAGCATCAAACAGGAAAACCAAACCCAGCAAGCATTGCTGCAAAGCAATCAAATGGGGTCACTCCTGCATCCAGAATTTTGCAGGTTTATCCAGCCAGTTTATTCCAGCAATTAAAGGTAATCAGGCTCACCAACAAGGACTTCAACAGCAGCTAAAGAATCATCCTCCCAGTCCATTTCTTCTTGTTTCTCCTCAGATCCCTCCTTCAGGTTGGATGTGACAGGGTAGAATTGCTTCCACTCCCCAATCAGCTTCTTTGTGGATGAATCAGACAGCTTGAAGGACTGGCCTGTGAGTGTGCCATTCAACCCAAAGGGGCTCAGGATAACTGCAACAGAGATAAAAACCCATTGGAGATGGGATTCACCCCAAGTTCCCTCCTCCCCTCTGCAACAGCAGCACTCCTATTTCAGCCACACCAAATAAACAATTTACCACTGGTAATTTACAATTTACCACTGGCAAGTCAAAATGCAGCCTAATGATGATTTACTACCCAAGCTTTTGGCAACAGGTTCCCATTGTTAAATTCAGAGGTGCTGTAAGAACTGAGGAACCACAATAACAACTACAGATTAATCCATTCAAACAAGCAACAGGCAAGTTTTCATCTGGGCTTGCAAGGAGTCTGATACAGGTGGGATAAAGAAACACTTCCAGATCCTGGCAGAGTTGAGGTGTTTCCTCATCCTTCCATCCTGGTTACAACAACAGGGAATGCAGAGGGAATGATCTGGTTCATGTTTAGTCTTGTCCATAGTAGGGAAGCACAGCTGCTGTTAAGTTGCATTCAGGAAAAAAAGCAAGTTTGGACACTGAGCAGTGCTGAGGGAGTGAGGCCATGCAGGGAGGGATCACACAGCCCCACTGACCAGACTCAGGCCCCAGCACTCCTCTGTCTTCCAGAGCACAGCCTGCATCTGCTGGGGGAACCACAGGCATTTACAGGCAAGGAAGAGCCAAGGGAAAAGGTTAAACACACTGAGGAACAGGTTAAATCCAGAAATGGATGTCTCAGAGGGGCAAGGTGAAGGTATCTGGGGGTTACAAGGTTGAAACAACAAAATCTTGAAGTCACCAAAATGACAGCACTTGGGATGGGTGTGATGAGGACAAACGACTCAATTACACAGCAAGAGATGAATATGCAAATGTTGCACCTGCAAATGCAGCAGGGCCAGGACCCAGCGCCTGGCAGTGAGCACAGGGCACAGCTGGGCACAGCTGGGCACAGCTGGGCAGGCCCAGGGGAGCAGTCCCACCTTGGAAGGGGCTGCTGGACTGCTGGGCCAGGGTGAGGTGCTCCTCGCTGAGCAGGTACACGGGCTGGTGCTGGCTGATCTCCACGCTCGTGCACACGTTGCTGTCCCCGTGCAGGAAGAAGGTGAACGAGCAGGACAAGTGCTCACTGCAAAGGCAACAGAGAAAACAAGGCTGAAGGACACAATTTCTATCAGTTGGTCTCTGTTCCAGCAGTTTTCAGGCATTTCCTCACAAGATATTCATTAATGGAAGTAGCCAAAACACCCTTCTACATTCACCCTTCTATGGTCCCTTTACAAACCCAAAGAAATATCAGCTAGAAAACAACAGGCACTGAGTTTTCCATTTCTTCAGTCTGACACTTTATATTTTGCTGTCTTGAGGAAATTTATACTTTATTTACATTATATTTAATATATATATATTTATACTATTATTTAAAATAGTTCCATTTCTTCAGTCTGACACTTTGTATTTTGCTGCCTTGAGGAAATTTAAACCGTAATTTTTTTACAAGACAAAAATCTGTAATTTAATATTTTTATACCTTATGCATTTATTTAAAATCTCTAGAAATACTTCTGAACTTATTTTATTTTTAATGAGGTCATAACTAGGTTGTCCTGTCACAGCTTCACTAAGCAGAATTTAACATCAGCCAACAAGTCACTTCTTTAAGAGCAGGAAGAATGGCAACAGCTTTGAGAAGTGGTTTTGTTTTGTTATTTAAATTGAATGTTATCTTCATGTTCTTGAAGCCAATCAAGTAACTAAAAATGAAATCCCATACCTACACACAAAAGGGAAGATACAATCAATTAAAAAAACCGAGGCTCACGACATTCTTAATTAAAGTCATTAAGGCAAGTGTCAATGTTTAATAGCAGATGCTTCACTGACAGCTCCTCTCATGGTCCTGAGTTTTAGGGGATAAAAACCCAACGGGTTTGAACGGCACAAAACTCCAACAATGAACATTTCTCTCCCTACACCTCTGATTTCAATGCTGTTATTAGTGAGCAACTCCACAAGATCACTCTGCAGAGAACTTCTCATTTTTGGGGCCCTGCTCTGTGTTGTTGTCACAAAACCACAGCTGAGCCCTGCAAGGACAACCAGGAAACATTTCATGTTACATCCACATCAACTCCATGGTTTATATGAAATATATTTCACCAATTTTAATTAAAGGACAGCAAGAAAGGAAGGCAAAACCAAGCAGATCCCTGCTAGAAGTGGCACATCCTCATGCCCACCTGGAAAACTTTTTATTTCCTCATTTTTAGAGAAGCTGAACAGGCACAACATTTCCCAGTTATAGTGGGTACGAGTTATCCCAGTGTCTGCCAGGCTGATGCACTCCAGCAGGAAGGAGCAGATGTGTAAAAGCAGGAGATGCTCTCATTTGGACATTAAATTAGGTCCAACATCATGGCCAGAGAAGGAGAACCTGAGAAGAACTTCATAAAGTGCTGGTGAGAAATAAATCTTCCTTTGTAAGGAGGGAGCAGCAAAACCCTGCTCAGCCTCAGGGAAAAGGGATGGAGGCACAGCAAACCCTGATTTCAGTCAGTGGAAAAGCAGATACTGGGGAGGATTTCTGCATAACCCAATGGAAAAGGCACTCCAGGAATGACTGCAGCCTGGAAAGGAACAGAACAACTCTGTGTCCCAAAACCAGCTCTGATCCCACAGCCACAGCCCAGCAATGGAGGCTCTGGGACATTCCTGTTCCTTGGGCTGAAACCAGTCTGGCACTCCTGGAGAGGCACAAACAGCTCCAGAGGCACCACAACAACCTCAAAACCAGTCTGGCACTCTGTGGGATCTCAGCACCTCAGGACTGAGGTGCCACCGAGAGCACCCTTGGGGGGCTCGGGAGTCCTGGAATGTTCCAGAAGTGTCTGGTGGCTGGACTTTGATCCCACACAGGAGACGACACCTGTATGAGGACAGGAGGGTTTCACCGGGGTGAATGGTGAAGGGATTGGTTAATTAGAGAGTGAAACACAGGGTTTAGGATTTCTGTACAGGGGGGTTTAGAGAAGTAAGATGGAGGAATTGGGGCGTGTCCTGTCCTTCTTCTTCTTCTTCTCCTCCATCTTCTGTGGTGATGGTGGCACTTTGGGATTGGTCATTACTGAAAGTGCACCGGGCAATAAGGGTGAAAGGTATTGGGGAAAAATGATAAATATTGTACACGTAACAATGGGTATAAAGATAGGTGACCGCCCGGAGGGCAGGGAGTGTGCTCATGGCTGGCTGCTGAGCAGAGCTCTGTCGGGCCGAGAGAAAATCTTTTAGATAAACAATTAATAAACACCGAGACCGAGAAAAGAACTGAAGCCTCTTCTGTTCCTTTGATACGCGGCTGCCCCAAGGCCACTCCGGGCCTTTCCAGGCCCTCCAAACAGCCCAAAACCGGACAGCTCTCCTGGAGAGGCACAAACAGCTCCAGAGGCACCACAACAACCCCAAACCCCCAACCTGCACGGCTGCAGGCGCTGGGGACACCTCCAGTGCCATCTCCAAGGTGCTGCTTCCCAGAGGGAAATGATGGGATGGGGAATGAAAAGTGTCTGCAAGTGGCACAGTGCTTTCACTCCATGGAAATGGAAATCGGTTTTCAGCCTCGGTCAGGGAGGAGAAAGGTGGAACAGTGACAAAAACAAAGCAGATTTAAACTGAGCACCAAAAGCATCCAAAAAAGGATGGGAGAAGCCTCGGGGTGCTCAGGAGGAGCAGAACAGCACATTTTTATTGCAGCACCTTCAAGAGGAGCTGCAGTGACCCCACTGAGGAGCTGCTCTGAGGGAGAGCACATCTCCAGGTTTTATTGTGCTTTAGGGGCAAAAGATCTGGGTGAATTATGAATTCTTTAACCCACTCTGCTCAGGAATACCAGGAAAGTTCCATTTAAAAATGCACTGAGGCTGGAGCTGAGCATCTGGGTGATGCCTCCAAAACACACCACTGAATTCCAGTATGGAAATCTGATTAAACTGCAAATCCTTATGCAAATGGTGGGAGACTGATTTTCCCAGTGAATTTTATTTGGATGTTTTAGGGTGAAGGAGGTGGCAGTGCCTTGGTTCCCTGAGACAGACACGATTCAGAAGCTCGGTATCAGCGAGATAAAACTTCAAAATAAAAGCACATATTCCCTATATACACTTTAAATGCAATTAAGCTTCACCTCTTGTAAACAGCCCATTGTTAGCCAGATAAAGGGCAAACAATCCCGGCATAATCTGATGGAATTCAGATAAACCAAGACAAAGGGAGGCATCAGCATGATAACAGGAGCATTTCAATTCACCACTGCAAAACCAGGCCTGAGGAGCAGCAAGGAAAACTCAAGGTCACCATGCAAAAGCCAAATCCAAAAATCCAAACAAGAAAAAAGAGCCCAAATCAGATTTCTTTTCTCCCCTAACTCAGCAGGGGAGAGGTTTCCAACCAAATAACCCGGGCAGAGAGCACCCAGTGCTGCAGTGCCATTGTGCCAGCTCTGCCTCCACTGCCACAATTAATTTCAACAGAATATTCTGAAATTCCTCTTCATGGGCTTGAAGTGCTTTATTCTCCTGGTGCCTTCTTTTATCATGTCCTTTAAATCCAAGGTAAGGAAACAAGCTGCAGTTTTGATTCCTTGTGAAGATTCTCTTATGGTAAAAGAGCCTGGAAAACCCAAATTTCACCCAATTTCCACTAATCCCGGCTAGAAATACAAGTGTGAAACAGCAGAACAATGCCCAGCGCCGGGGGTTTCTCTCAGAGGTGCAGCAGCGTTGTGGCCAGGAGGATATTTTGTTTCACAGTGAAAAAAGAAGGCTGGAAAGTCGGGCTGAGGAACACAAAATATCCCTGAAATGCTTTAAACAAAGCAAACCTGAAAGGCAAAATTGACCCTTCCTGGACCCAAACTCACTTTGGTTCTCAGCTTCCCCACACTGAAATTATTCCAGGTTACACAACTTAAGAAACAGCAATGCATGTGGAAATAATCACAAGAAATATAAATAAAGAATTCTAATTAAAATTGAAAAAAAAATCAAAACCGCAGGGAAGCTCTTTGGAGGGAGTGGAGAAAAGGAGGAAGGAACACCAAGAACCAGAGCTCTGCAGTGCTGGAGCCCCCACACAAATTATTGTAAGGGCTCAGGCTTTTTATTATTGTTTTGTTTCAATTCATGCATTTGAACATCCTCCAATTCTTTACGTTTCTAGAGCCTGGCTGCCAGTGAACAATCTCAGCTTGGGAGGAATATTGCAAACTTTGCCATAATCTAATTTAAAAAGAAAAAAAAGAAAAGAAAAAAAAGAAAAAAAAAAAGGAAAAAAAAAGAAAAAAAAAAGAGGAAAAGGGAAAAAAAGGGGAGAAAAGGAAAAAAAGGGAAAAAAGGAAAAAAAAGGAAAAAAAGGAAAAAAGAAAAGGAAAAGAAAAGGAAAAGGAAAAAAAAGGGGAAAAAAAAGGAAAAAAGGAAAAAAAGGAAAAAAAGGAAAAAAAGGAAAAAAAGGAAAAAAAAGGAAAAAAAGGAAAAAAAGGAAAAAAAGGAAAAAAGGAAAAAAGGAAAAAAGGAAAAAAGGAAAAAAGGAAAAAAAGGAAAAAAAGGAAAAGAGAAAAGGAAAAGAAAAGGAAAAGGAAAAAAAGGGGAAAAAAAGGAAAAAAGGAAAAAAGAAAAGAAAAAGAAAAGGAAAAAGAAAAAAGGGGGAAAAAAGGAAAAAAAGGAAAAAAGGAAAAAAAGGAAAAGAAAAGGAAAAGAAAAGGAAAAGGAAAAGAAAAGGAAAAAAAGGAAAAAAAGGAAAAAAAGGAAAAAAGGAAAAAAAGAAAAAAAAGAAAAAAAAGGAAAAAAAGGAAAAAAAGGAAAAAAAGGAAAAAAGGAAAAAAGGAAAAGAAAAGGAAAAGAAAAGAAAAAAAAGGGAAAAAAAGAAAAAAAAGGAAAAAAAAGGAAAAAAAAGGAAAAAAAAAAGGAAAAAAAGGAAAAAAAGGAAAAAAAGGAAAAAAAGGAAAAAAAGGAAAAAAAGGAAAAAAAGGAAAAAAAGGAAAAAAAGGAAAAAAGGAAAAAAGGAAAAAAGGAAAAAAGGAAAAAAAGGAAAAAAAGGAAAAAAAGGAAAAAAGGAAAAAAAGAAAAAAAGAAAAAAAAGAAAAAAAAGGAAAAAAAGGAAAAAAAGGAAAAAAAGGAAAAAAGGAAAAAAGGAAAAGAAAAGGAAAAGAAAAGAAAAAAAAGGGAAAAAAAGAAAAAAAAGGAAAAAAAAGGAAAAAAAAGGAAAAAAAAAAGGAAAAAAAGGAAAAAAAGGAAAAAAAGGAAAAAAAGGAAAAAAAAGGAAAAAAAGGAAAAAAAGGAAAAAAAGGAAAAAAAGGAAAAAAGGAAAAAAGGAAAAAAGGAAAAAAGGAAAAAAAGGAAAAAAAGGAAAAAAAGGAAAAGAGAAAAGGAAAAGAAAAGGAAAAGGAAAAAAAGGGGAAAAAAAGGAAAAAAGGAAAAAAGAAAAGAAAAAGAAAAGGAAAAAGAAAAAAGGGGGAAAAAAGGAAAAAAAAGGAAAAAAGGAAAAAAGGAAAAGAAAAGGAAAAGAAAAGGAAAAGGAAAAGAAAAGGAAAAAAAGGAAAAAAAGGAAAAAAAGGAAAAAAAGGAAAAAAAGAAAAAAAAGAAAAAAAAGAAAAAAAAGGAAAAAAAGAAAAAAAAGGAAAAAAAGGAAAAAAGGAAAAAAAGGAAAAAAAGGAAAAAAGGAAAAAAGGAAAAGAAAAGGAAAAGAAAAGAAAAAAAAGGGAAAAAAAGAAAAAAAGGAAAAAAAAGGAAAAAAAGGAAAAAAAAAAGGAAAAAAAGGAAAAAAAGGAAAAAAAAGGAAAAAAAAGGAAAAAAAGGAAAAAAAGGGAAAAAAAAGGAAAAAAAAGGAAAAAAAGGAAAAAAAGGAAAAACAGGAAAAAGGGAAAAGGGGAAAAAAGGGGAAAAAAGGAAGAAAAAAAGAAAAAAAGGAAAAACAGGGAAAAAAAGGAAAAGAGGAAAAAGGGGGGAGAAAGGGGGGGGAAAGGGGAAAGGTGGATATATTTATTTATTTATTTACTTATTTATTTACTTATTTTCTCCACCATTTCTCTAAGTCCTCCTCTCATCTTCTCAATAACTCACCTCACAAAACTCCCAATCAAGCAAAAACTCTGCCACGTAGCCCTTGGGGGTAAATAGGCAAATTATCTTTACAATTCAGTCAAGGACACAGGAACAGAACCTGCCTGGTGGTTTCCTGCCTGCTAACGGAGACTTCACCCTATTTTTATTTGCAGACTATTTTGGGGAGCTCAGAAGATCACTGGTAATTTGTGCAGAGCATCTCACCACTGAAATATGGAAAAAAAAAAAATCCCTACACCTCAATACTTTGAAATTTTATTCTGCATGAGGGGAGAATCAGTGACATCCTTAAGGTCAGATACAGAATTTTTAAAAATCTAATGCTAAAGTCAGCACTGATAACCTCTCTTTTTAGTACTTCTACCATCAGGTATTGTTGAATATATTTTTATTCTGAAAGTTCTAAAAACAAAATCCTAAAAAAATCTTTTTGTCTTATTCTGAACATCAAGTTGCTCCATTAATATTTCTAATTAATTTCATTGAAGTCCCAATGACAGAATTTAGGTATCAGTAATCCAGTTCCCAGCTGATTTCTGAGCAGAGACATGAATTGCCATCAGAACAAGGATTCTTTATGACTTTTGGTCTGAACACACCAGAATTCAATTAGCTTGAGGTCCAATCCTGAAAGCAACTTTAAAAACAAATAAAAAATAAAGAAAGAGGCTCCTTGGCAATAATGCTGTTTGAAACAACCTTCAGTCCTCATCTCCACTCCATTAAAATACATTTGTGTAAAACCATTGATTCCCCCCTGCTCCCTCTTCACTCCAATCACACAAAACAAAAATGTTTTCCTTTCAGAGACAAAGGATTATGATTTTATGGGGGGAAAAACCAGAAGCTGCTGGGGATAAATCCAATACAATTTCTACTTCTACCTTTTTAAGAATACCTGAAGGGTAGGAGGGGAAACCACACTAAAATCCACATCTACAGGAGGTTTCCATTAGCAAACCTGAAAATATCTCCTTGATAAAAAGGTAATTAGGGCTGGTTTGGTCTCCACGTTAGGATTTCTGCAGAGCTTTAGATCCTCAAAGCTTCCCAAACTTTGGCTGCATTAGAACCCCACTAACCCACTCAGATCAGCTCCCCACGGCAGCACCAGCACCAGGAAGGCTCCAACTAAAAGCACATTTTAATAGTAAATAAAAAAAAAATCCAAATGTTTCAGCTGAAAGAGAAAATGTTTGTTTTATGTAATTACTATCTCCTGTTTTCCTGGCTTGTCTCTGTGAATTACTTGGGAGTTGAAGTGGGAGCACCTTGTGCTGCCAAAGCGCCGCTCACCCAACCAAAATATTTACAGAGAGCTGAGGAGAGCACAGAGCTCCCAGGGCAGGGAGGGAAATGGGAATGGGAAATGGGGAATGGAATGGGAATGGGGAATGGGAAATGGGAATGGGAAATGGGGAATGGAATGGGAATGGGAAATGGGGAATGGGAAAATGGGGAATGGAATGGGGAAATGGGGAATGGGAAATGGAATGGGGAATGGGGAAATGGGAATGGGGAATGGAATGGGGAATGGGAATGGGGAAATGGGGGAATGGGGGAATGGAATGGGGAATGGAATGGGAATGGGGAATGGGAATGGGGAATGGGAATGGGGAATGGGAATGGGGAATGGGAATGGGGAATGGGAATGGGGAATGGGAATGGGGAATGGGAAATGGGAAATGGGAAATGGGAAATGGAATGGGGAATGGGGAAATGGGAAAATGGGGAATGGGGAATGGAATGGGGAATGGAATGGGAATGGGGAATGGGAATGGGGAATGGGAATGGGGAATGGGAATGGGGAATGGGAATGGGGAATGGGAATGGGAATGGGAAATGGGAATGGGAAAATGGAATGGGGAATGGGAATGGGAAATGGGAAATGGAATGGGGAGTGGAAAATGGGAAATGGGGAAATGGAATGGGGAATGGGGAATAGGGAAATGGGGAATGGGAAAATGGAATGGGAATGGGGAATGGGAATGATGGGGAATGGGAAAATGGAATGGGAATGGGGAATGGGAATGGGGAAGGGGGAATGGAATGGGGAAATGGGGAATGGGGAATGGGGAATGGGAATGGGGAATGGGGAATGGGGAATGGGGAATGGGGAATGGGGAATGGGGAAGGGGGAATGGGGAAGGGGGAATGGGGAAGGGGGAATGGAATGGGGAAATGGGGAATGGGAATGGGGAAGGGGGAATGGGGAATGGGGAATGGGGAATGGGGAAATGAGGAAATGGGAATGGGGAAATGGGAAATGGGAAATGGGAATGGGGAATGGAATGGGGAATGAGAATGGGGAAATGGGAAATGGGGGAAGGGGGAAAGGGGAATGGGAATGGGGAAATGGGGAATGGGGGAATGGGGGAATGGGGATGGGGAATGGGAATAGGGGAATGGGAAAGGGGGAACGGGGAAATGGGGAAATGGGGGAATGGGGAATGGGAAATGGAAAATGGAATGGGAATGGGGAAATGGGGAAATGGAATGGGGAATAGGAATGGGGGAATGGGAATGGGGAAAGGGGAATGGGGAAATGGGGGAATGGGAATGGGAATGGGGAAATGGAAAATGGAATGGGGAATGGGAAATGGGGAATGGGGAAATGGGGAAATGGGGAAATGGGGAATGGGGAAATGGGGGAATGGGGGAATGGGGGAATGGGAAATGGAATGGGGAATGGGGAATGGGAAATGGGAAATGGGGGAATGGGAAATGGAATGGGGAATGGGGAATGGGGAATTGGGAATGGGGAAATGGGGAATAGGGAAATGGGGAAACGGGGCAATGGGGAACGGGGAAGTGGGAAAGGGGGGAATGCGGAAATGGGGAATGGGGAAATGGGGAATTGCTCTCCTGGCCCAGAGAGCCCAGCACACCTGGCCCAGCAGCACAAACACAGCAGCTCAGCCAAGGCCCTGATTAATTAATTAATTACCATTATCAGTGTGCTATAACATGACTGAAGTTGGCACATCTTGGCCAGTGTGGGGCATTTTCCCCAGGATCAATCCCTGACAGGAATGGAGAGTTCCCAACCTCGGCCACCAAAGGGAAACCCTCCCAAGGGCTGTCCTTCACCACTGAAACCAACTCAAAGCATCAAAGAAGCTCCTCTTGAAAATCTGACTGTTCCCTTCTATAATGAATTCCTGGGATGGAGAACACAGTCTTACCATTATAGAGGTTCTTCTGGAAATGAAGAGTTATAAGGAAAAAAAGTTTAAGGTGACACAAATCCCCCATGGAGTCCCTTTCCTTTCTTTTTCCTTCCCTTTCCTTTCTTTTCTTTTCTCTTCCCTTTCCTTTTCCCTTCCCTTTCCTTTTCCCTTTCCTTTTCCCTTCCCTTTCCTTTTCCCTTCCCTTTCCTTTTCCCTTCCCTTTCCTTTTCCCTTCCCTTTCCTTTTCCCTTCCCTTTCCTTTTCCCTTTCCTTTCTTTTCCTTTTCCCTTTCCTTTCTTTCCTTTTCCCTTTCCTTTCCCTTTCCTTTCTTTTCCTTTTCCCTTTCCTTTCTTTTCCCTTCCCTTTCCTTTTCCCTTCCCTTTCCTTTCTTTTCTTTTCCCTTCCCTTTCTTTTCCCTTTCCTTTCCCTTTCCCTTCCCTTTCCTTTCTTTTCTTTTCCCTTCCCTTTCCTTTTCCCTTCCCTTTTCCCTTCCCTTTCCCTTCCCTTCCCCCATTCCTCTTCCAGGGCAGTTCTCTGGGCCCCTTGCAGCAGCAGCAGGAACCCCCAGGTACTGAGAAGTTTCTCCTCCAGCTCCCTCCACCTTTGCTCTCCCAAAGCCCCCCCTGTTCCAAAGGTGCCATCCCCAGTTCCCCATCCACAACCCTGAACTGCCAAACTCCCCAATCCTGTTCTGACCTAAAGGAGCAGGGAATTCAGTGAGCTCGTGCTGGGATCAGCACACAGGAAAGAAGTGAACCCCAAAAGCAGGGCAGGGCAGCCCAGCAGCAGCTCAGCTCCGTTCCCAGGGAATGCAGGGTCTGTCAGGAATGCAGGGTCTGTCAGGAATGCAGGAATTGCTGCTCCCCCTGCACAAAGGCAGCAGCAGAGATGCTCTCCAGCATCCCTGCCTAACTCCCCATGGCCAGGCAGGGAAGCACAGCAGAAAGCTGATTTTCATGATAACACAAAGCACAAAAACATAGCTAATAGCAAAGTAGAAAAAACCCTTCCAGTTCAAAGCACATCATTAATGACTCCTGTCAAAAGGCTCTGCAGAGCATTCTTTGTGGCTGAGGATGTTTTGATTTGACTTAGACCTGAGAGTTAAAAATATTTATTTATTCCATAACTGAGTTATGTGCACTAAAACAAACATAAATGCAGCAGGCAATCTGTATTCCAGAATAAGCCACAGTTGCCTTAGACTGCCACATTTTAAATTAACTTCATTATTTAAGGCCTTAGCTTCATCCCAATAAAACCAACTTTATTTTTATACACACTAAAACTCCAGCATGGTATTTTAAAAGGAAGCAAACTGATTTTTTCAGGAGGCAGCAAGAAGTTTATATATCCACACAAAGGTATATATTTTTCCAGATACAATTATAAACAATACTACAAAGAGTTTGCTCACTTTCCTGTATTTCAGAAATTAAACGAAACTAATAAAGCTGTCACCTTGGATTTTAGCATCCTTTAATTTGAGGCTGCAAATCTCAATTATCTGAACTTGAGCTTTCACAGGGAAATAAATACACATGTGCTATAAAGAATAAAGATGCAGAAGTTCTTTGGGAGAAGGATAACAGCTCTAAACACCCCTGTGTCCAAAGGCAGGGAACAGCTCTCCCTGTATTGCTCTTTCCCATCCTGAAACATTTACAAACATCTTGTTAAGCCACATTTTTTCAAAGTTCAAAACGAAAATGCATTATAAAATTGTCACTTAACAAAATCTGAAGTGTCTGTACGGTTTTTGTATTATTTTCTTGTTCAGTGAACAAAAAGAGCAGATTTATACTCGAAAGCTAAAAACCCAGAGCATCTTCATTTTGTTTCCTTTTTCCTGATGAACCAACTACCAGTGTAATTGAAGCTAAATAAGAGAAAACTGCTTTGTGATGTAAAGTGCTAAATTTGTCTGCTTGTAGTCTCTGTAGCAACCCAATATTGCAAAGAGACAACCATGTGATCGATGCTCTCAGCTCCTGCTGTTTATCCTGCACTGTCCTACTTACAGCAGCTCTCAATTCCAGCTGTCTGCAGCACAAGGAAAAACATCACCTGCTCTGCTGCCGGCCCACAGCAGCCTCATTAGAGCTGCTGCAAAAAAGTGTTGACATTGTTTGATTTAAAGATTAACACAGGGAGGAAATTTACACTGCAAAGACTCCAGCAGCCTTAATAGAAAATATTCCAGCCCTAGCACTTGGTTGCAGACTAAATAGACAGAAATCAACCCAAAACCTGGGGGTGAACCTTGGTTTGTAGTTAACTCTCTCGAGTGTGAAGGAATTTTGGAGCTTTAGCACCCAGAAATCTCATTCGGATCCTTAATTATAATAATAATTCCCAACAGCATCCCAGGGGATTGAGAAGTAAAATTCTCTTCCTGAGGAAAGATGATCGTGGGAAGTGGGAGAAGGGAGGGCAGAAATGGGGTTAAAAGTTAAAATGGGGTTAAAAGCAGCATTTCCTTGGTGTGAGGGGCAGGGAGGGGCAGACAGGCAGGAGCTGTAAATGCCAAAACATTGCTGATGGCACAGCAGGGCCTGATGTAAAAAATCCCCTCAGACTGACACTGCAGCCGTGGCCATCCCAATGGCAGCCTGCAGGGCTGCACCACCTCAGCCTTCATCCTCAGCCTCCTCTTCCTCTGCAGGGCGGCACCACCTCAGCCTTCATCCTCAGCCTCCTCTTCCTCTGCAGGGCGGCACCACCTCAGCCTTCATCCTCAGCCTCCTCTTCCTCTGCAGGGCTGCACCACCTCAGCCTTCATCCTCAGCCTCCTCTTCCTCTCAGGGCTGCATCAGCCTCAGCCTTCATCCTCAGTGCCTCCTCTTCCTCCAACCTCAGCCTTCACCCTCAGTGCCTCCTCTTCCTCTGCAGAGCTGCACTCCCTCAGCCTTCACCCTCAGTGCCTCCTCTTCCTCCAACCTCAGCCTTCACACCCTCAGTGCCTCCTCTTCCTCTGCAGAGCTGCACTCCCTCAGCCTTCATCCTCAGTGCCTCCTCTTCCTCCAACCTCAGCCTTCACCCTCAGTGCCTCCTCTTCCTCCAACCTCAGCCTTCACCCTCAGAGCCTCCTCTTCCTCCAACCTCAGCCTTCACCCTCAGTGCCTCCTCTTCCTCCCACCTCAGCCTTCACCCTCAGTGCCTCCTCTTCCTCCAACCTCAGCCTTCACCCTCAGTGCCTCCTCTTCCTCTCAGGGCTGCACCAACCTCAGCCTTCATCCTCAGTGCCTCCTCTTCCTCCAACCTCAGCCTTCATCCTCAGTGCCTCCTCTTCCTCCCCAGGCTGCACCACCTCAGCCTTCACCCTCAGTGCCTCCTCTTCCTCCAACCTCAGCCTTCATCCTCAGTGCCTCCTCTTCCTCCAACCTCAGCCTTCATCCTCAGTGCCTCCTCTTCCTCTCAGGGCTGCACCAGCCTCAGCCTTCATCCTCAGTGCCTCCTCTTCCTCCAACCTCAGCCTCCACACCCTCAGTGCCTCCTCTTCCTCTGCAGAGCTGCACCAGCCTCAGCCTTCACACCCACAGTGCCTCCTCTTCCTCCAGCCTCAGCCTTCATCCTCAGTGCCTCCTCTTCCTCTGCAGGGCTGCACTCCCTCAGCCTTCATCCTCAGCCTCCTCTTCCTCCAGCCTCAGCCTTCACCCTCAGTGCCTCCTCTTCCTCCAACCTCAGCCTTCACCCTCAGTGCCTCCTCTTCCTCCAACCTCAGCCTTCATCCTCAGTGCCTCCTCTTCCTCCAACCTCAGCCTTCATCCTCAGTGCCTCCTCTTCCTCCAACCTCAGCCTTCACATCCTCAGTGCCTCCTCTTCCTCCAACCTCAGCCTTCACATCCTCAGTGCCTCCTCTTCCTCGTGGCAAAATGAGGCAGAGAAAAAAAAAATCCCTCTCCAGAACTATGATAAGCAACCTTCAAAACAAGAAAACTACAAGATGTACAAAGGTTTCAAATAAAGCCAAATTGGCATCTGGAATGTTCTCCAGCAGTCACTTCCCAGGAAGTGATACACTTATTATATTTTCTATTTCTGTGGGAAGTTTAAAAAGAGAGAATGGTGGCCTGGCATTGTAAAATCTGAAGCCAGACTTGTGGTAAACAGAATTACCCTGAAACCTGTGCAGCAAGTTATGATAACCTTATCACTTATGAATTTTCAAGTGGCTTGTGGGGTGGTTTGTGTATTTTTTGTTTTGGGTGTGTGGTGTTTCTCTGGTGTTTTTTCACCATTTTTACTGAACTCATCAGACACAAGTTCTGCTTTGCCACCCACTGCAATGGCTGCATTATTTCCCAATTACAAGGGGAAAAAAAAAGCAACCATACAAGTAATATAGCAGCTTTTAGCATTCTAGACTTTTAGCTGTCTATCAGATCCACCCACCAATTCAGGATTACTCAATTGTTTGCTTACTGCTATTTCAATTGTGTTAAAGTTTAGCAAGTTGTAATTATTACCAAAAACTCCAAGAGATGCCCCTCACATAAACCCTTGGTACTTCATTAGGAGTGTCATATTTGATTTATATAATTTCTATCTAAAATAGTAATTAATCTGACAGCTTTCCTAATTATATTTATTGCAGGTATACCCCAGTAATGAGTAAGAGGAGCAGACTCATCCAAAGGCAATTCAAGCAGCACAGTGGGGTGGGACAGATCAGTCTCCATCTCACATTTGTGAGGGGATTTTGGAATAAAACCAACACAGCCACATCCCTGAAAGCAGCAACAAAACAACTGAAAGGAGAAAACAGAATTACATTCCTATTTGGCAAATTTTAATTTAATGTGTACTCATTTCAACCACATTAATGAGCTTCTGTAGTGTCCAAGTGTCCAAAACAGGTTGTGATAAATACAAAGATTTTTTAATTTTTTGTTTGGTTGCAGAAAAAACCTTCAGCAAAATCCTCTCTGTGGTTTTTTATTCATCTGGAAAGATGAAATCACCCACTTAAAAATGGGCAACAAGACCCCAGCACACACCCCCTGCCTCAGGGAGCTGCTCCAGCCCTGCCCTGTGGAGAAACAGGAGTGGAACCAGACTTGGAACCTCAGAGAGCATCAGGGAGATGCTGAACCGTAACCCAGCTTCTCTTCTTTCTGCTTTCATACTAAATAATCAGTGTCTCATCCAACTACACTTCCTCCACCTTCACACTTTCACATCCAAACTCATAATCCTATCTGTAACCACTTTCAAATCTTGGTAAAAAATGTTTAGTATATTCAAAGAATCTCTATCCTTAAAAAAACCAAAACTTCAAATTACTAAAATACTTCTAATTACTAAAACTTCAAATTACTAAATAGTTTCATTAATCTTTAACCCCAAAGTTTATACTCATAACTACTATTCTTAAGAACCTTCCTTAAAAATGTGTTTAAAAAAATCCACCAATTAAAATTTAAATTATAAACCAACTCTAACTGTACCCAAATAAGATAGTTCCAAGTTATGAACTTGTTCTCAGAGATGGGATTCCAGATGAGATTCCTTTGCTCAGGGCTGCTGGAGCAGCTCAGGGTTGGTGACTGCACAGGGCACAGCTGAGGGGTTCCTGCTCCCACAGCTCAAGTGTTAACAGATCCCATATAATAGAGGTTATTTTAATAAGTTTATTTGTTCAGGAGTCACATATGACACAGCAAACACTCAGATCTGTCTCATTCTGATTTCCCCGCTCAGCACCACACCAGTGCCAATTATGAACGTTCAGGACTTTCCTTTAAAATTCAAGTGTACAATGCCATGGAATTTTTATTTTAATATAAAGGAGGAGAAGCCCAGCAGAGCAAGAGGCAGGAAGGCAGGGCTGCTGCAGGAGCTGCTCTCACAGCCCAACACCGAGCAGCAACCCCAGCCTCCCTCCTGGCCGTGCCAGCACTGCTGCTGTTGGGAGAGCAAGCACAGAAAATCTCCCTTCTGGAAGCAAACAGAACTGGGAAAAATCCAGATGGGATCAGCTGCCCATGAAAGGAACAGCTCCAGGTGCACATCCTTCACAGGGACAGCAGGGACACAGGGGGGTCCTGCAGCTCAGCCAGGGCAAGGAGTCCCCTCCACTCCCAGGGCACTGCCTGCTCCACTGTACACTGAATCCTTGGAACTGAGGATTCCCAGCAAGAACAACCACCCTGACTGAAATGTGCAGCTGTAAAACACAGGGAACAACTCTCTGCAGTGGCTGGCCAAGCCTCAAAGTGCAGGGTGAGATAAATGAGCATCCAAAGCACACTGGTGGCAAACTTGACATCCCCGGGACACCAAATTTCCTCAGACCACAGAGGCCCAGGAATTCCTTCCCAGATTACCAAATTTCCTCAGATCACACAGGCCCAGGAATTCCTTCCCAGGACACCAAATTTCCTCAGATCACGAATTCCTTCCCAGGTTCTCAAATTTCCTCAGATCACACAGGCCCAGGAATTCCTTCCCAGGTTCCCAAATTTCCTCAGATCACACAGGCTCAGGAATTCCTTCCCAGATTACCAAATTTCCTCAGATCACACAGGCTCAGGAATTCCTTCCCAGGTTCCCAAATTTCCTCAGATCACACAGGCTCAGGAATTCCTTCCCAGATTACCAAATTTCCTCAGATCACACAGGCTCAGGAATTCCTTCCCAGGTTCCCAAATTTCCTCAGATCACACAGGCCCAGGAATTCCTTCCCAGGACACCAAATTACCTCAGATCACACAGGCCCAGGAATTCCTTCCCAGGACTCCAAATTTCCTCAGATCACACAGGCCCAGGAATTCCTTCCCAGGACACCAAATTTCCTCAGATCACACAGGCCCAGGAATTCCTTCCCAGGACTCCAAATTTCCTCAGATCACACAGGCCCAGGAATTCCTTCCCAGGACACCAAATTTCCTCAGATCACACAGGCCCAGGAATTCCTTCCCAGGTTCCCAAATTTCCTCAGACCACAGAGGCCCAGGAATTCTTTCCCAGGTTCCCAAATTTCCTCAGATCACACAGGCCCAGAAATTCCTTGCCAGGTTACCAAATTTCCTCAGATCACACAGGCCCAGGAATTCCTTGCCAGGTTCCCAGATTTCCTCAGATCACACAGGCCCAGGAATTCCTTGCCAGGTTACCAAATTTCCTCAGATCACACAGGCCCAGGAATTCCTTCCCAGGTTCCCAGATTTCCTCAGATCACACAGGCCCAGGAATTCCTTGCCAGGTTCCCAGATTTCCTCAGATCACACAGGCCCAGGAATTCCTTCCCAGGTTCCCAGATTTCCTCAGATCACACAGGCCCAGGAATTCCTTGCCAGGTTTCTGAACCTTAATGCAAAGAACAGTCCCAAAGACAGCAGAGTAACATAGGATAAAATACAAAAATACAGCTTCAAAACTGATTCTTTAGATTGTGCTTAAGATCAATACTCACTAACACAAGAGGGGCTGTTGGGGGTTTAGTTTGGTTTTTAATTAAGTCAGCCACATCTACAAAAAAGTATAAACTTTGTATAGGTTTGGCTGATTAAATGGATGCTAAGGAATGAAAACCATGCAGAAGTTGTATTAAGGGTTATTTTTGTTAGTTTTAGAGCAGCTGGCTGGTAGGAGATGTATCAGCACCCCAGGTGCAGCATTCAGAGCTTTTTCCAGGTCCCTGTGTGTGGGGTTTGCTGCAGGGTCACGTTGAACCTTGGCCATGACAGAAATGTTCCTTTCACCCAGGAGTGTTTGGAGCTGCAGAGGCAGCACACACACACCCATGGCAGGGTTTGGCTCTCTCCCACAGCCTGAACTGACCCTTCAGAAGAGCCCAGCCTTGCTGAGAGCAGAGAGGATCCCAATTCTGGACGTTCCTGGGAGGGATGGGCCAAGTTTGCCACGAGAGCACACATCTGTTCACCATTCCCCCACTCCACTCCAGAAGGGCTCACAGCATCACATGGCACTGAGCTATCTGGTAGGAAATACTGACATTTCTCAACAATAAAATATTTTACACAGATCTGTCAAAGCTATTTACATATTTCTCCTGTAGTTCTGGGTTACATATGATGAAATTGTGTGAGTAAGCACACAATTCCTTCAGTTATTTTCATCAAGCACGCTGACATTCTGACCTTCTTCAAAAAAGAATCGGAGCCTGCAAATTAAACAAACACTGCTATTTTATTTTAAAAGCTTTCATCAGCTTTTCCAGCTGCTCTAGAGAGCTTTATAGAATTACTCCAAGAGAATCCAGGACGTAACCAATGCTAGTTTAAAATGGCAATTTGGACAACCAGTTCCTCAAAGGAGGAAAGCCCAGACTGTGCCAACCCAATATTGGCCAAAATAGTTAAAAGTAAACCCTTTCCTCTTGATTTATAGCAGAAAAAATGGATGGACAAGGACACCCCAGAGAGGAAACATTTGCCCTGACCAGGGTGGAGAAAGAAATGCCTGGAACTAAAGGACAAGTTTATACATAAATTAAAAGCAGCAGTTCACAACTACTAATAGAAACACACACAAACATGTGCTTCTGCTTCTTTTGCTCCAAAACAGCTTCTCAATTTCTTTCAAGTTTAAATTTATTGCAGAAGATGCCAACAATGGCCAACTCCACACCCAACAAGCAAAGCCACTGATCTCAAAATTTCCTGCATGCAAGATTTAACACATCCATAGACACATACACACACATAAAAAAAAAAAAAAGCCACACAAAAAATCCCATCATCTAAGCTTTAAATTACTTTGGATTTTAAAAGCTGATTTGGGAACAGCGATTAAACTTGTTCCAGCTAACCTAGTTTTTATTCATTTCATTATTTATTGCTAGGCAACATAGACCGTGTCAAACCACGTTAGAACCATGAGAAGAAGTCCTTCCAATTTAGATCAGAAATTCTCTCCTCCCCCCCAGCATGGAGGCCACATGGATCCTTTCACCAGCAGCATTCCCAGACAGCAGAACCATCCTGATATTCCAAACTCTCAGCATCTCCCATGGGATGCCATTTAGCCAAAGCTCAGCTGGGAGCTCTCCATGATGAGTCTTTGGTGTCACCAAGCACAACTTGTCCTGTCACCTGCAGGGCCAGGGCAGGTGCACCTTCATGAGGTCCTTCATTCAGGACCTTAAGAAAAATACCTTCATTCAGGACCTTAAAAATAAGATATTTCATCCAGGTCCTTAAAGATGAGACACCTTCATTCAGGACCTTAAGAAATATACCTTCATTTAGGACCTTAAAAAAAGGTACCTTCATTTAGGACCTTAAAGACAAGATACCTTCATTCAGGACCTTCAAAACAAGATAGGACCTTAAAAAAAGGTACCTTCACTCAGGACCTTCAAAAATATGAGATACCTTCATTCAGGACCTTAAGAAAAATACCTTCATTCAGGACCTTAAAAAAAGGTACCTTCATTTAGGACCTTAAAGACAAGATACCTTCATTCAGGACCTTAAAAAAGGTGCCTTCATTCAGGTCCTTAAAGATGAGATACCTTCATTCAGGACCGTAAAAAAGATACCTTGATTCAGGACCTTCAAAACAAGATAGGACCTTAAAAAAAGGTACCTTCACTCAGGACCTTGAAAAAGATGAGATCTCTTCATTCGGGACCTTCAAAAATATGAGATACCTTCATTCAGGACCTTAAAAAAGGTGCCTTCAGTTAGGACCTTAAAGACAAGATACCTTCATTCAGGACCTTAAAAAAGGTACCTTCATTCAGGACCTTAAAGGTAAGATACCTTCATTCAGGTCCTTAAAGGTAAGATACCTTCATTCAGGTCCTTAAAGATGAGATACCTTCATTCAGGACTTTCAAAACAAGATACCTTCATTCAGGACCTTAAAAAAAGGTACCTTCATTCAGGACCTTAAAAAATATGAGATACCTTTATTCAGGACCTTAAAAAATATGAGATACCTTCATTCAGGACCTTAAAAAATGAGAGATACCTTCATTCAGGACCTTAAAAAATATGAGATACCTTCATTCAGGACCTTAAAAAATATGAGATACCTTCATTCAGGACCTTAAAAAAGATACCTTGATTCAGGACCTTCAAAACAAGATACCTTGATTCAGGACCTTAAAAAAGGTACCTTCATTCAGGACTTTAAGAAAGGTACCTTCATTCAGGACCTTAAGAAAAATACCTTCATTCAGGACCTTAAAAAATATGAGATACCTTCATTCAGGACCTTAAAAAAGGTATCTTCATTCAGGACCTTAAACCCAAGATACCTTCATCCAGGTATCATTTCTTCCTACCTTCATTCAGGTATCTTTTTCTTCTTTTCTGGAATACTCTGCCTTCTTTCCCAACACCCATTGTCCATGGTTTGGACATGGGTACCAGCACACAAGATATTGTTTACCATGTTTAGCATTACTTCCTTTCATAAGAAACTTTTGAAGAACTCCAAAAAAGCCGCAAAATAAGAAAGAGCAGAGACCCGGGCTTCAGAATAAACCATCCACAGGAGCCTCTTAAGCACAAAGAACAAACCCCCCAGGTTCTCCACGAGAGCACAGTGAAGGCTCCTACCTCTTGTTGATGGGTTTCTCATCCTTCTCGTAGGGCTTGACGAACCAGCGGCCGATGCGCACGAAGTTCCTGTTCATGAGGCAGCGCTCCAGCAGGTTGTGCACGGCCTTGAAGAGCAGCGTGCGGCACTCGTAGGACAGCCCGTTCTCCCACACGCCATCCTCCTCCTCTGCAAGGCACAGGGCAAACAGAAATCACCTTTTAGCCCACCCTGTCACGGCAACACGCGTCACAACTGTGGGATCTCAGGATCTGAGTCCTGAGGTGCCGAGCCACCGAGAGCACCCTTGGGGGGCTCGGGAGTCCTGGAATGTTCCAGAAGTGTCTGGTGGCTGGACTTTGATCCCACACAGGAGACGACACCTGTATGAGGACAGGAGGGTTTCACCGGGGTGAATGGTGAAGGGATTGGTTAGTTAGAGAGTGAAACACAGGGTTTAGGATTTCTGTACAGGGGGGTTTAGAGAAGTAAGATGGAGGAATTGGGGCGTGTCCTGTCCTCCTTCTTCTTCTTCTTCTCCTCCATCTTCTGTGGTGATGGTGGCACTTTGGGATTGGTCATTACTGAAAGTGCACCGGGTAATAAGAATAAAAAGGATTGGGGAAAAATGATAAATATTGTACACGTAACTTTGGGTATAAAGATAGGTGACCGCCCGGAGGGCAGCACAGTGTGCTCATGGCTGGCTGCTGAGCAGAGCTCTGTCGGGCTGAAAGAAAATCTTTTAGATAAACAATTAATAAACATAAAAACCGAAAGAAGAACTGAAGCCTCTTCTCGTCCTTCGATACGCGGCTGCCCCAAGGCCACCCCGGGCCTTTCCAGGCCCTCCAAACAGCCGAAAACCCGACAACAACGGCCCCTTCTCTCCCATGAGGCTGTCAGAGATATTCACGGTGTAACACGCAACCAAAGCCAGCCTGGGGTGTTCAGATAACTCTGCTCGCTTTGTGATGGAGCTGCTAAAAGTGATCAGCTGGAAAAAGATCTCATCCCCCACAGGGAAAGAAGATTCAACAGTTGTTTGTACACAAAGGAAACAAGTGGCAGCAGCGCGTTGTGTACTGCAGGCTGCAGGAGCGCTGTGGGATCTGTGTGTGAGGTGTTTTGGGGAGTCCGGGTTACTCATCCTGCAGGATTGGTGACAATTAGGCTTAAAAATAAGTTTATCAAAACCAGACTTGATATATCCTGGTGTCTTTGAGTGGCATTGATTGAAGAAAGCCAGGAATAAAAGTCAGCAATCAACTGACCCTCAATGATAATGAAAAATGCTCAGATTCAGAATTTTGGTCAGAGCAACCTGATTCTCCTCACAAGACTCAAAACTGCCATTTTTCTTTTTAATTCAACATTAAAAATGAAGATATTTAAGCAGCCTGGCCCTGCTTTCTGATGTACAGAGAGAAAAATCAGCAAGACCATGCCCAGCTCCTACCGATGGGATTCTGCAGTCAAACACTGACACCTTCTGTGCCCACAACCAAACACAGGCACACAAGCCAAGGTGATTTGCCAAATGGAAAAGCGAGATTTGTGACAAGGAGCTGCAACTTCTTGCACCACTCTGGCTCGTGCTCAGTGTCTGAACAGGGTCTATGGGCCCTCAAAGCACAAGCACAGCTCCAAAGAGCTGCACTGGCACTGCATTCCCTCACCCAGGTAAAACAAGGGACAGCTGGGAGTCCCTGATACCATTCATCCCCAGCAACACTCACAGCAGGATAATAATATAATAATATAATAAAGGTTGAGATACTGCCCTTAAAGCCCTGGCACTCAGATCTTGCCTTTCTGGCTCTAATTCCTGGCATTTCATGGCTCACATCTACCCCTCAGGGTGTGCTCTGCTCTCCTTGGGCTAACCCAGCAGAGTTACTCTGCAATGCCATTGCTGGTACTGCAGGCAGCAGAGAGAGGAGAAGCTTGGCTGACATAGATAAGGAGACATTTTTACTCCAGTCTCTGGATAGTCATGAACAATTCAGGTCAGGGGGGACCTGTGGAGGTGATTGCTCCAATCACCAGGTGGGAACAGCTTCTCCTCTGTCCCTGCACATCCCAGGGGCTGGAGCCAGCTCTGAGCAGGTCCTGCCTGCTCCCCCCTCTCCCTCACACACAATTTTGCTTCCCCTGCTTTGCTCCGTGGTCAGAAAACCTCACAACACAGGCAAATCCTTGCATTTAAATCCCCCTTGGAAATAAGCCCCTTCACCTTTCTCTGGAAGCCACTTACAAGCTTAAAAGGTTGCAATATTATTAACTATAGTCTTGATATCCTTAAATTAGAGAGCATCTAGAAAACCACACACCTCAGAGTTTTAGTTAGGAAAAACCTTACAGATTATTACAATAAACAATATTTATGACAGAGAAGGGAATTTCAACCCTGCTGGAACCAAAACATGGTGAGCGTGTTTGTATTTTGGTATATTCCACACAGGGAAAAGTTCATTTCCACACAAGGCCGGTATTGTGAGTACAAGAAAGTTACTCCCAGGAACTCTGAGGGACAGAATAAGAGTAAACAAACCTGCCCCATCATTTATAAAAGAGGAGGTGTGCATCATTACAGATGAATCACTCCATGAAATAATTTTCTGGGAAAGACAAGGCAAAACAAGGAGCAGCATCTCCCAAAGCAGAGACCTCACCACAAAGTTTCCCACCTCACCACCCTACTCCGGCTCTGGCGCGGAGCAAAAAGTTGTTTTTTAAAAACTGAAAAGCTACAAGATAACACAGTAACTCGCTGCAGCAACATCACCTAGGGCTCTGGTAACAAAAAGCAACAAAAGTCCAAAGTCAAAGGGTGTGAGGGGCCGTGGCAGCGCAGGGGGCGCTCAGCTCGGAGCAGAGCAAACATTAACTCCTGTGCCGGCCCACCGTGGACTTTAGCTATAAACCATAAACTGCTCGCCATCTCAAAGGTTACACTCCTGCTCTGTACACATCCAAGCACGTCCAGGAGCTTCCAGAAGATTGGATGGAAGGAGCTGATTCCAGTTTTTATGCCTAATTTTGGTTTGGCGTTTTACAGATTTCACAGGATTCAGGAAATCACTGGGTTGGAAGAGACCTTTAGGATCATTGAGTCCAACCCAGCCCCAACACTTCACTGAGTGCCAAATCCAGGCTTGTTTTAAACCCCTCCAGGATGGGGACTCCACACCTCCTCAGGCAGCCATTCCAGAATTTATCACCCTCTCTGTAAAAAACTTTTTCCCAATATCCAACCTAAATTTCCCTTGAGATTGTCCCCTCTGGTTCTGCCAGTGCTGCCTGGTGTGGCAATGCCATGGATAATTGCAGGGATACTGAATTAACACAAATCCTGTGTTTTGATGCTCACACAAATGAGATGTTTCCATTCTCCATTTAGGATGGATGAAGCTTCATTCAGGACCACCAAGCTATGATCGAGTTTCCAAGCAAGAACTTGCCCCAGGATGTAATTCCTGAAAGTTCTCCTCCCTTAGGTTACTGCAGAACCAGAGACCTCAGCTGAGTGTGTTATGTGGAGAAAGTGCAAGGTCTGAGATGGAAATCACAATTAAAACTCCAATTTTTGCTCACCAGGCCACTGCTCTCACCTTGCCACAGAAAGGGAAGGTAGAAGAAGCTGTCAGCTCAAGAAACCCTCACTTCAGAACATTATTCAAATTCATGCAAAAAGCCAGCAGTAAGTGTTCTCTGACTTTCTGAAGCCTATTTAGTCCTTCCCCTCCCCCTGTTTCAGTGGTGGAGAGAAGCAAACATGACATCTGCTCACATCTGCCAACTATTTTTCTTCTTAATTCAAATTGTTGTTTCTCAACATGAGAAAACCCCTCCCACTTCATAGAAACTGTACACAGCAAACCATTCATTGCAGGAGGGGGAGAGGAAAAGGCACTTTGGTCCTCTCATTTTTCTTCAACAATAAATCCAAATGTTCAATCTGATAATGCAAACAAACCAAAAGAAGTTGCTGACTCATTTTTCAAAAGGTGCTAAGCCACAATTTCACTCTGGACAAGTGTTATCCACAGAAGAGCTCTGGCAGCCTGAAGGTTACAAGTGTTTCATTTCTGATGAGCTCTCTCAGCTCATCCCCAGCACACTTACTGGGATGTCAATCCATTAAACAATTTATGCTCATATCCCACTGCTGCCTCTCTCTTTACATCACATATTAGACAGAGTTTTCCTCAAATGAAGCTAAAAATGATCAGGGAATGAGGAATTCATGGAAACGATGGCCAGGAAAAAGCAATTTGCATACTACACATAAACACACTTTTCCAGTCAGCACCTTCTCAATATTACCAATTTTATTGGAGGCCTTCAGAACTTTTATTTTCTCCTTTCCATTCTTCCCACAGCTCACCTGAACCAGTAAAGTTCATTTTACTGATTGTGCCATTCTGTATGTGTGGTGCTCTTGGAGGAGTAATGAAAAAAATTAGAGCACCCTCCAAATATAAAACTCTTGTAATTTTAGTGAATTCTGAATAAGGAGTGTCTTTAAATATTAAAATATAATTTATGTCAGGTTTTTAAAGCATATTGTTACTCACAGATATTTAGCTAAATTGATTAATCAAGGATTTCTAATAAGTAATATATATTATAAATATAGATAAATCTATATTGCACAGATAAATATACAGCCCAGAAAATGCCATTTTTGACAAGACCTAAAACATGAATTTCCCTCCTTCCTTTAGCACACAGCACACCAGTAAACACCAGTTCTTCCACAGGCCGAGTGTTTATCACACCATTAACAATATCTCCCTAATGCTCAATGAACTCTAAAATAAACTATGCAAAGAAACAAAGCCTCCACTTTGGGCTACAATTCCCCCCAATTATTTCAATTACACAGGGGAAAAATCCATTCCCTCATATCAGGAGTGAGACTTTTCTTTTGGAAGCATTTCTCACCTCACAGGCTCCTTTTTTACCTTTATATGACTGTGCCAGTTATAAAAACACTGACACACACCTGATTTATACAATTAAACTTCCTATATAAACCCCAGATTCCAAGGGAAGTAAATAAACAGAGTCATGTGAAACTGCTGCTGTACACAACATTGTAATGGTGTGACAGAAACACTTGGAGTGGAAGTTTTCCATTGAAAACCCCAGATTTTTGAATTAAAATACTTTAAACTGCTCAAAGCAAGAACTACCCAGCAAAGCTACTGAAATTCTGTTTTGAGGGCCTGAAACAAGTGAGAAGCAAAGAAAAAAAGGAAAACAATACAATTTTAAAATACCGGTGTAAGAATCTGAGTAAGACAGCTGAAGTTTGTTGCTCTTAGAGTGGTGTCTGTCACCCACACTCACTGAACAGAATCTGGATCCCAGACTGGGCACCCAAAATGTCCAAAATCCCCCAGTGAGAACACTCAGCTCCATTCCAGGTTGGTTTTTGTGCTGCTTGGCCTTTACCAGTGTCACACACAGGGGTTTTATGCTCTGTACCCAGCAGAATCTTTCCTAAATCCTGAATCTTTTCTAAATTCCAAAGCAGACCCTCTCTGTAAGAGTGTAGCCATGGCAGTTTGCAAGGATAACAAGGTAACTGCTCTCCCTCTCTATTTGAAGATGTAAGTTTGGCTACAAAGCCACAGGAAAAGCTGAAAAACTTCCCAGCCAAAGGATCCAATATCCCCCCCCACGCTGAGTAACTGCACACTCAGGTAGATGTGGCAGTGTAAGTGAAATATTTCAGTGTTCTGGTGTACCCAGGTGGTTTTGCACGTGCCATTGTACACACAACCAACACCAAACCCTCATTCCCTGCCTGTGACAAAGCATTTCCACCCGACTCCACTGATGTTTCACATGCATGGTGGTCAGGGAAAAACGGGGAGGGAAAGTTAAATCTTTGTCACCTTTGAGCTCACAGCGAGACACAGAAGTTTGATAAAACTGCCTCAGTCATTTTTGCATAATGCTTATCAGCACTTTTGCTGAAGTGGCTCCATCTCTAACATGGAGGGCTGAGGAAATGCTGAAGCATCAATGCAGCAGGAACACTGGAATGCCTCTGCTGCCTCAGAACTCACAGACCCTGCCCAGCCTCGGGGCTGCAGCTCACCCTGCCCACACCAGGTGCACAATGCTGCAAAAGCCTCCTTTCCCCTTTTTGTTGGGGTTTTGTTGGTATTTTTTGTAGGAGTTCAATGATCTCAGGCAGCAATTGTTATTTTAAAAAGGCATCACTGGCTGAACTCTTTTCCAAGCTGCCTTTGCCAGCTCCTTGCAACTGGCAGGGTTTGCAGCCCCTTGGAATGGAACTGGCTCATCCTCTGCTCTCCATTGTCCTGGAGCAGTGAGACACTCAGTGCTGACATCAGCACAACCTCACTGCATTTTTGGGGACAGGGATTTGATCTAGAATGCACATGCACTGAAAAGCACACAGCACACATCAGTCTGTGCTGCCATGACTGTTTTACCAGCCAGACAAACACCAGGATTCTCCCCAGCTCTCCTCCAGCCAGCATTATTTTTATACATTTCCCCCTCACAGAAGCACGAGCAAGATTGTTCAGCAAACAAAAACTGATTATCTTGATATATGACAGACAACTCTTTAATTTTTAAAGTAAATTAACCAAATTTAATAGACACCAGAATGAAAAAGATACATCTTGCAGCTCACCATTTAAGAGATGCAATTTGAAGGTCAAAGCCATATAGCAGCATTCCCCTATCCCAGCATTAATCAAATTGTAACCATTTCCTTGGGACTATGTCTTGTACATAATTCATACCCCACTGTTCTCAGGTTTAAAATCATCTACTGCCAATTTAAAAGAAAATAATCCAAGAGCACAAGTAGCCACATGAAAATAAGAAAGAACCTTTCTAATAAAATAACTGCTGATCAGAGCTGTGAGAGACCATTGCCTGCTGAAATTGGAAGAGATGTCCTACTTTAGGGTTTGAGTTGCAAGAATTACTATAATCAAGCCTCACTGTCAGAACAAAAACATAACCTTTGAGGTTGTTAGAGGCTAAAATAACATTTCACTAACTTCTGTCTGCCTCTAGCTACGTTGGGATAGAAACAGAGCTCTGGGTTTTTGGCTGTATGTACAGTAAGTAGGTTCCTAGGGAAGGGAAAAAAATAAATGATTGAGTGAAGTCAATATTCCTGATCAATCAGCATCTCTGAACAAGTCTCCTTTTGACATGCCCCGAGGCAACAACAATCCCTGACCATCAACAAGACACTTATCCAAGGCTTGCAGTGAGAACCCTGCCACAGCCACGAGCAGGATTCAAACGTGACTCCAGGGCACAGAGTGAACTTCCAGAACGCACAGCTGAACACAGAGATAGCATTTATTTCTTCAATCTGATATGCAAAGATGGACATTCCCAACCCTGCATCCCCTGCTGAGGGCATCTTGGGAAGGGGACCAAAGGGAAGCTGACATATTTCAAATCCCCCAGGGCTGATAACCAAGATGTGTTCCAGTCACTGAACACCCATTGTTCACTGAAACTGCACATGGCCAAAAATTCAGAAACTGTCAGAATACCAACCTGTGCTGAACAGGCAGAGTTTCAGAGCAAAGGGAGCAGAATCAGGGGTTATTAATGTGGCTCTGGCAGATTTCTAACCAGGGCTCTCTCAAGGGCCACCTCTCCAGGAGAAATCTGTCCAAAGGCACTAAGGGACAAACTGCTCCCACATTGCTCCCTGTCCCCATCCTGCAGGACAATCCTTCACCCATCCAGCAGCAAACTTCCAAATGAGGCAGCACCTCAGCCTCCAGCAGCAAACAATTTCCAATCAATTTTGCAGGTAACAAGCCTGTGCTAAGAAGTCATTTATCATTCCCATTGAAAATGTAACAAGCAGTCATTGGGAGAACAAGGCAGTGTGAATTACCAGGAGAAATTGTCCACCGATGAAAAAATCCATTAGGCTACGACAAAGGTCAGATAACATTGTTTGGGTTCAGCCATAATTCTCTCTTCTATGAGATCCACGTGAAGATTTTGTGTAACAGCAAAGAGAAAAAGTGCAGCTGTGGGCACCCCTCAGCTGAGATGCACAGGAGGGTCTGTACCAGCTCCTGGCACCAGAGCCTCTCACACACAAATTCTCTTTTTCATTCCAGGAGGACAAAACCTCTGCAGTGTCAGAGCCAGCTGCAGGTGACAGCCTGAGGAGCAGCAGCACTGCACACAACACGTGTGGAACAGCTCTGGGGAAGCACAGGCACCCACAGGTGACCTGAACCAAGAAAATACCCAAAGACATGGCTGGGAGACTCTAATCCTGCACTATCTCTGCCTTACACCCTAAGAGAGGTTAAGAGTTGGTAATTCCCTGGGATGATATCTGCTTATCCACCTGTGCAAAAGGGGAATTCTGGACAAGCACAAACAAGTGGCTGAGCTGGAACTGTAGCTACAAACCACTGCTGTTTCCAAATGTCCCTCTGTGATAAATCACCAGCAGACAGATTCAAGAAGTGGCAAAGAAAGTTGCTCAAACAAATAATTTTAGTGGTTAGGCAGCACAAAATTGCACTTTTTAAATGGCTTAAATTTCACTGGATTTCCCACTCTAAATGTGTTTGTCTCAATTTAATCCCACAACAACACAAACAATTCACACAGGTCCTTCCACACAAGTGCTGGTCTTGGCTCAGGGCAGGCCCAGGCCAAAACCAGCCAGCACTGGGTCCAAGTCACATCTCAGGCACACAAAGGATGTTCCCTGCAGGTCACAACTGAGGTTATTTATAGGTCATAAGAAGGAAGCCTCAAATGCACTAAAATATCAAGCAAACTCCAGTGTAAGTGCCATTTAAAATGCAAAGTTTGTAGTTCCAGGACAGACAGGAATAGGAGCAACAGCTCAATCTTTGAAGTCGACTATTCAAAGAAATAAACATCATTTCAGTGCGTCAATTGTTTTTCAGATCACAGTATTTTTGTATGAAAATTCCACACATTATTAAATTGTTTCAAGTCAACTTCCTCAGTGGCACTTTAAACTCCTGTTTGTTCTCCAGCTTATCCACACACACACACACAGAGGCAGCATTAACAATTTCTGGTTACCAGGTCACCAAACCTTGGGCTCATTTTACACTTCAGTAATCTGAATACTGTACATTATTTGAAAGGAAATTAGAGTGATGTGTTTGTTGGTTGTTTTTTTTTTTTCCCTCGAATTAGTTGAGTCTCACCTTTAGACTCACCCAATTTAAATATCTAACTTCGTCACCTTGCTGATAAGCAGCTGGAACCATCTACGTGGGGAATTGAGCTCAACAAGCAAACAGTTCCAAAGGAAGGTGCCAAATTTGAAGTACAACATTATTGAGAAATACAAATATTGTCAGTCTTTCAAAAGGCTGGGTTTGAAAGCAGGTTCAGGGCACCAGGAAAAGTGGGGGAGAGGAATCATAAAAACTAAAAGGTTTACAGATTTTGCATGGAAACAGCTGGTTAGTTCCTGGTGCCTCCTTCTGAGGGCTTCTCACTGATGGTGTGAATTCCAACCAAAACAACCCCAAAAAGCTCAAGAGCTGCCCAGATCTCTACACTTCTTATTACATAATAAAATGAGCTTTACTATTTGAATTTGAAAATTCTAATTGCCCAAACAAAAGGGATCTTATCAAAACATGTTTAAGACATCACTTGTGAATCACAGGCACAGCTTTCAGCACAGCTTTCTCATGAAGAAGCTGCCAAAACTCATAGGCTTGTGTTTTGTTTCTTTCAAGGGAACAAGTGGGGACCAAAAATCCAAAAATCCCTTGTTTCTGAAAAATCCAGCAGTCCAAGGGAGAGAGCAGATGGTTGCAATAATTTGGAGAGGGTTACAGCAACAAATTCATCCTTTCTGGAGCTAACACTCCACCTGGTGCAGGTGTCGGAAACGAGCCCTGAGCAGCAGCGAGCAAAGAATGCACAGATCCCTCCAGTGACCAAAGAACGTACAGATCCTTCCAGTGACCAAAGAACGTACAGATCCTTCCAGTGACCAGAGGAAGGTGCCAGCAAGCTCCTACCTGAGAGATCATGGTGGATCAGGTCAGCAAAGTTGGGGTCATCCCCCCACCAGAATATCCAGAGCTCCCTGCGGCCGGGCCGCTGGTCGCGGCGCCAGACGCTGAGCACGTCGGCCTTGAGGCAGCGGCTGAAGCTGCTCAGGATGGGATCCTCCTCCGTCACCGGGAACAGGATGGGGGCAGACGTTGGGCCCTGCCACACGTAACGCTTCCATTTAATGCCAGTCAGATCAGCCTGCAGGGAGAAAAGGGCTGTCAGCGTGCGGGCACATCCACGGCGAGCGCGTCCGCGCGCGGGGAAGGGGAGCCGAGAAAGGGATCCCCCAGGATTTCACGGAACTGGGTTGGTTGGTTGGTTGGTTGGTTCTGTGTGCTTTAGGATCCCTGGGTGCTCCCAGTTTAATAACTGCAGGAAAGCAAGAGCTGTTTGTTTTCACTGCAGCTTTAAGGGTACACAGAGAAAAAGCAGATTTGATTTCAAGTAAAAGAGGGAAAGACGAGTGAGTAATGTTATTATTCACAGACTGACACGGCCCAATCTCCTCAGCACTTGCCTTAGCAAAGAACATCTTTCTTTTTGCTTACTTATGCATACACTGCCTTTTCCATCCAAGATTACTCCATGGAAATAGGTGATACAGTAAATCACACATTCTTCCAGCCATCTACCACTTGGGAAAATTTCACAAGTTTCTCCATGGCAAAAAATTCTGTCTCTCCCCCAGGAAATCTCTCGTCCTCACTGATTTTACCAAGAGCTATCATACTTTTCATTCCTCACACCACATTTCAACGATTTAAATCCTCGTTTTGTCATTCAATTATATGTTAGACCTGCAACCACGCTGATAATGATCCACTAAACCCCTTCCTAGGCAAAAATTAATTTGGCTTTACACAGGGAAAGAGCTACTACCGTGTGTAACGGGAAGAACACAATTCCTGGATTATCTCCATCACAACACCAAGTTTTAGCACTCAGTTTTTTCACTCCAGCACAGGCACCTCAAGGCAGGTAGGGGAGGCATTGCCCCGGGTTCTCTTTGGGAAGGCAGAGCCAGGCAGGCTGGCATTTGCTAAGAAGTTACTATTTTTTGTCTTCCCAATATGACAACACACAAAAGATTACTGCAACATTTAAACCTAACATGGCAGCCTCCCTACCTTCAGCAGGAGAGCAATTTAGATGAAAGGTTGTCTGCAACAGTTGCTACTTCAGAAAGACTTTCAGATTTGAAATTGTGCTATTAATCTGGAGCTGCAGGCCTGATGCAGGCTGCAGACACAGTCAGGCCGCCCAGATTCCCCTCCATCCAAAAATATGAGTGCCACAGATTGGCACAGGATTGTTGTAACAATCTCTAGGATCATAAATATCAGGCAGACAGCTAAGATTAGCTCATTTGCATTAAAAGCTGATGAAACAGCTCAGCACAGACACCAAAAAATTGCATCACAGTCCAGTTAAATCGAATTTACTCTTTGAGCTACCAAAATTCAACAATACCAACGATTTGGTATTTGGGTTAAAAAAAACGACTACAAAATGGTGCACATCAAAACACAAGACAGGCAGGGCATCACCAAAATAAAAACAGGGCATCACCAGAATAAAAACAAGCAGGGAAAGAGATGAGGAAGAAGGGGAGGATTCGCCTGGGATGTCACGAGTGAGGAGGGAAAAGAGAAAGTTCCCCGAGATGTGGGGCCGGGAGCAGCAGCAGCTCCGAGAAACACCAGGCTCAGAGGCAGGGGAGAAAGGAGGAAAAGTTGGAAGGCACGGAAAGGGAAGGAAAAGGCGAGTTCCAGGGAGGCTGCTATCCAGGAAGAAAGCGGAGGGAGGGGCGAGGCGAGACAGACAGCGATGGAGGGGAACCAGAGGGGCATGGGAGAGTTGGCTGCTCCAGGCAGGGCCTACTCCGAGGGCTCATCCAGCAGAAGCTCCGCTAAAAATGGCTGCTTTGCTTCCACTGCCCCTTCCCCCTCCCCCGGAGCTCCCAGCCCTTCCCTCGGTGGCCCCGGGCGGCTGCGAGCCGGGGGCCGACACTCACCAGGCAGAAGAGGTTGGAATGGCAATCCTCCAGGCTGGCCCCGTTCGGCACGAAGCAGGAACTCATCCTCACAGCCACAACCCACACGCCATTATCCCACAGCCTCCGACAAGAAAGAAAGAGACAGACAGAGAGAGAGAGAGAGAGGGAGAGAGAGGGAGAGAGGGAGAGACAGACAGCGAGAGGGAAAGGGGGAGGGGGGCTCTGCACACGCACAAATAATAATACAATTAAATAAGGGATTTACAGACGCACGCGAAATAGTGGCAGGGGGAATAACCCGCGAGGAGAGACAGAGAGGTGTGGGAGAGAGGGGGGGGGGAGAATATTAAAAAAAAAAATAAAATATAAAAAATTAAAGAGGAACTCAGAACGTTTTCTCGTCTTCTGGAGCTCAATCGGGGGTGTAAAGCCGCCGTGGAAGGGGAGAACAGAAAGAGGGAGGTGGTAAGTAATCCAACGACGGGAGATTAAGATCAAAATCCTCCCTGTTCCTCTTGTCTTCTCGTTCGCATAAGGAGGGGAGGGAGAGGAGGTAAGGTGAAGGGGTAATTGATCCAACAAGAGAATAAAAATGGGGTAATTAATCCAGGGGGCTAGGGGTAAAAATCAGTTGACATCCCTCCTTCCTCTCTTCTCAGATGCCAAGCAAGAGAAGCAGGAAAAAATAAATAATCCAGCGGGGGCAATTAATCCAGAACCCCCCCTCCTCTTCCTCCTGTTCCTTTAGTCATCAGATGAGAAAGGGGCAAATTGTGGAATGACTGGGAAGGATTGGCCGTGGGAGAGAGAAAAATCCAGGCTCGTCTCTTCGGAGTCCGAGGGCAACAGGGTGTGGGGGGGTCAGATTCTTCTCCCCTGCTCCAAAAATATTCCAAATAAATTAAAATTTAAAATCATAAAAACAAACTTCAGGGGCCAGAAGCAAGGCCAGTCTGAAGAATTCGTAAAGGCAGAGCAAGAAAAATTTCCTGGGGTGTACCCCAAAAAAACATCTGCGGGGGCAGGGGAGGGGGGAAGGTATTCCTTGAGAGAGAAAGGCCGCAAAAGTCTCCTTAGCAGCCCAGCGGGGGATTAAATTCCCGTGTGGAAACCCCCCCTCCCCAAAACGAAATACTCTTCGCAGCGAGGGCGAAACCAAAATATCCTCCGCTGGGTAAAAATTCCTTCCGTGGGGAAAGGAGGGAGGGGGAGAAGGGTGGAAGGAGGAAATTGCGGGTGACCCTCGAAGTCTCTTCGGGGAAGGATGGAGGAGTCTCCGGGAGGCCGATCCCCAGCCTTTTCGGGGGAGGAGGAGGACGCGGTAAATCGCAGAGTGTCTTCGGGGAGCCTGGTCCTCCCCAGCTGTCCTCGGGGGCCGGGGGACCCCGCAAAGTCTCTTCGGGGGAAGCGGAGCCCTCACCGCGGGCAGGGGGACGCGACCCCCGCCAGAGCCCGGGGGGCGGCGAGGCGGGGAGGGACCAGCTCAGCTGCGAGGCCGGTCCTTTAAAAATAAAGGGGAAAAAAAAAAAAAGAAAAAAAAAAAAAAAAAAAACCAACAAAACAGGGGAAGAAAAAAAAAAAAAGCGCGAGGGGGGGGAATATAAAAAACGATCGTCTTCAGCCGGAGCGGTCTGTGCCGGGGGGGCGGGGGAGCCCCGAGACCGCTCGCTCTCCTCAGGTGCGGGTCCCCGCGGGGGCGGTGGGCGGAGGGCCCCCTCCCCGAGGCTCCTGGGCAGGGCGGGGAGGCGGCGGCCGAGCCCCGGGCTCTGCTCAGCCCGAAGGGGTCGGAGCCCCGCAATTCCCGGCGCCGCCGACACACAGGGACGCGGCGGCCGCCGCCGCTGCTGCCGCTGGCGGAGTCGGTGCCGCGAAGCCCCCGCCGGCGCGTCGCCTCCCCTCAGCGGTGCCTCTGTCGGCGGCTGCCCGGCCGCGGCATCCTGTGGCGGCGGGAGCCTCAGCGCGGGTCCCCCATGGCCGGAGCGGGAGCGGATCCGGCTCCCGGGTAATTCCGAGACCCTTTTTCTTTAATGGCGGCCACAGGGACGGCGGTCGGGGCCCCCCTGCCGCGCTCCCATTGGCCGCCGCGCCGTCACGTGGGCGCGCACCGCCATGGCCGCCGGCGCCGCTGGGGGAAGGCGGGTGCGGCGGCGGCGCGCGGCCGCCAGGGGCGTCCGGGGCGCTGCGGAGCCCCCGCCTTGCTCGTTGGGCCGGCGCCATCTAGCGGCTGCGGGCGGCGGCTGAGCGGCGGCGCCGCGGGTTCGAATCCCGCTCCGGCCGGGCCCGCGGCCCCCGGGAAGGTGGAGATGGCTCGGGGTGGAAGGAGCGCGGTGGGACAGCCCGGAGCGCAGGATCATGTCTGGGATAATGCCATGGGGGAGGCTGTGCAGCCTCTCTGGGTAAAGTGCCCCTTGGATAAGTTCTTCCCCATGTTCAGGTGGAGCTCCCTGGGCATCAGTTCGTGCCCGTTGTGCCATGTCCTGGCAGCACGCAGCAGAGCCTGGTGCATCTTTTGGCAGCCCCATTTCGATATTTACACCGTTCCCTTATCCCTGCTGGGGCTCCCATCCATTCCAGGGCTGATCCCGGTGTGGGCTTTAGGGCCGGACTCAGCGGTCCCTGTGGAGATCCCGGGAGTCCGTGCCCAGCCCAGGGCACCTCCGGTCAGCCCGGGCCAAAGTCCGGGCACAGAGCGTCCCCCAGCTCAGGAACACTCGCCTTGGCTCCCCTGCCACAGCTTCCACCCCTTGGCAGAGCATTCCCCAGATCTGCACAGAGCAAATTCCAGAGCGAGGATCTCGGAGCCTTTTGGAAAAGATAGGGCAAGAATTGTGAAAGCTGACTTTAATATTTAATGCAAGCGTTAATGCTCTCACTAGTCCCACAGACAGCCTCTCTGCCAAAGCACAGACCAACTCCAAACCCATTTTTTTCCATCCATGCCCGGATCCATATTGTGCAGTTCAAGAGGATGAAGTAGGTGGCTTCTCTGTTACTACATGCACAGATTTGCAGAAGGACTGTGAGATTATTCAGAATTAAGATGCTACAGTGACAGTGAAAGCTATTTTTAAGAGATGTTTGGAAAGTGTATGCATCTTACTAATCCTCTCATATTACACATTAATTTTCTAGGCAATGCCTTGCATGTAAAATGGAAAATTTTAAATTACTATATGCAGAATTTTTACTGCAGCGTTCGAGTGAAAACACAAACCAGTGTAAAGCACCTAAAGTAAAAGAAAGCCCTGAATGTCTCAGCTAACCTGACATTCACATTAAAATATGATATGTTCATGCAACAGCAGCACGTTGATCACAACTATGCAACACGATGATGTTTCAAAGGCCCTGCAAATTATTTCAGGACTCCTGAACAAGACGAGCGACAACCTTCTGCAAATGTCTTGATAGAGTAGGAGGAAAGAAGGACACTCTATAAATAAACTTATCATATAAGTTAAAAAAAAGAAGTGAGGCTAGATATATTCACCAAGAGAAACTTTGAAGATTTACTCACACTGAGCCTATTTTTGTATGCCAGTGTAGGCAAGCAAGATTCTTCTTTTCATCTAAATAGAAGCGGAGTATTTTTAAACGCAGGAGATTCATTCCCTCAGTGCTCGTGGCAGCACGGCAGCTGGGGCCGGAGCCGGGATGCGGGGGGAGGGCTCCGGGGGAAGCAAACCCCTTTCCAAGGGGAACAGATGGTTTTCCCCGGGCTGGCTGCAGCCCAGGAGCATTCCTGGGTGCCCAGGGCCAGCCCCGGCCCCTCGGGAGCCCCTGGGCACCCCCAGGGCCCTGGGAGAGGCTCTCGAGTCGCTCCTCCCCTCGGGGAAATGTGAAGGGCATCGGGGAAAGCAGGATTCTGCACTAAGCACATGAGAGCTGGTTTGGGTTTGTCACTAAGAGGGAAGAGAATCACTTGGTAAAAGGGATTTGGTAGATTTGGATATGCAGGACAATGGTTCCTGCAAGTCTGGATTGATTTCAGGATAATTTTCCCATTTCTCTTCCCTCAAACTGCACAGCTCAGTGTCTGGAAGAGAGGATTAGTGTCTAACGCTGGGCTTGGTGTGGCTGCACCTCCAGCTTTGAGGACCTCAGCTCACTTCTCCACACAAAGCATTTTGGGATCTGGTTCATCAGTCCTGACACATCCATCACAACAAATCCTTCTGCAGGATCCCTGCAGAACATCCAGCAAACCTAAACCCAGGATAAGGAGCTGATAAAACATCCACCAAAGAGGGAAGAAAGCTAACACATCAATTGGGGAATTGTGAACTCCAGTTCCTCCCTTGCAGCTTTCCCAGTTCCATGGACAGAGCAGCAATGCACAATGGAGAGCAATCACACCCATGGCTGGTGAGTTCTGCACCCGAGACACCGCCTGCCCTTTGTACTCTTTGGGAAATAAAACAGAGAGGAGGCAGATTAAAAAAAGCATTGAGGGAAAAATGCTGTTGAAAATGTGCTTTGTTTTGTAGATAGGTTCTTATAGAGTTCTCATCTCTGCAACTTCCAGAAGTGCATTAAGCTGCATAATTAGCATCTGTCACATGAAGCTTTTCCCTTCCCTCTTCCTCTCCCTAGAGGGAACCTGCATAAAGAAATTTTAATATAAATTTTAGTATCTACTCTGCACAGTGCAATCATATTAGGAAAGCTACAGGCAAGTCAGTTTGTGCTCAGTCTAAGGCTTATCTTTGTGTAATAGAAACTTTACCAATTTTTGTTTTTTTTGAATGTTGCTGATCCAATTTAAAAATTAACCAGTCTCTTGGAAAGACACCAGGGGTGGGGGAGAGATGGTCCCCATTGCATCAGATTTAAACCAGTGGAACTGCCAGGAATTAAATTGTCAGGTATTAAATCCCTACAATCTCACATGGAAACATCCAGCCAAAAGGAGTAAGGGCTGGGTGATTTCCTCTTCTAGTCAAAGCATTTATTTAGAAAGGAATATTTATATTTTTAAAACATCTAAACAAAGCAGGAGTTCACGTTGCCTTGTCCTTCACATCAAGAGATTCTCCACTGCTGAATGTAAAAGTCAATGGATTACAGCATCTCCTGGTGAATCTCTGCAGGCAAAAGAAGATGCTGCTTTTTAGAAATAAAGATGAAATAGAAATAAGTGCAGCTTAACAATAGCAACATGACAAACAACTCTATTATTCAGCCTCTGATTTCCATTCAGACTCCTCATTTTTTGAAGTATTTCTTTTCTACTTAATTATTCCAAGAAAATTGAGATTATAGGATTGAACATACTGCCAACAACCTGAGGTATGGAGTGCAGAGTGAGTGCTTAAACTTCAGCTGCAGAGGTGGTAATTATTGTAATTGGTGCATGTGAAGCAAATATATCAAGTAGTGCAGAGTTCAAACTCGTGCCAGTCAGTCTCCAGTTGGCACCAACATTTCTGTCAGGAGGATACAGAGGTCTCAGCAGGACTTATTACTGGCAACTCTTCAACACTTCTCTTCTCCAAATGGTTTCAAGGGGATTTGGGTGGGAAGAAAGATAATTTTTAACAAATTAAACTACCTACAAATGGCGAGCTGCCCAGAGCCACCTAGTCTGCCTTAGTCACTACTACCAAGCCATTTTAAATAAGATTAAAAATATCACTGCTGGCAAAATTGCCTACCTGGCTTTAACAACTTCATCAGATCCCTGCAAAATTACCCAAACATGTGTGGTACACCGTGCTACATGTGAGTGTAAAATATGTCCAGAGTAAAAGGTAGAGCAGAATCTTCACTCAGCATGTCTTGAGTTACCAGAATCCAAATATCCCTATAAGGATATATACTACAATTAAAAAAAAAAATTAAAATCAGTTTTAATTGAAATTTAGAAGGATTAGGAGGAATGGTGATTTCCCATTAGTATTTATCTCCCAGCATTTGGGAGGTGCAAACCAGAGCTCAGCTCTGCACTCTGAGCTCTCCCAGGAGCCTCTGCCCTGTGCCAGATTGATGTCCAGCTGCTTTGTTTAGACCTTGCTAAAATGCCTTTTTCCAATGGTGGATTTGTCATTTCTAGCAGAGGTCTCCAAGAGAAGATTTGACTTTAATGCACAGCAATAAAAAGAGGAATATGAGAATTCTTGCTCTCTTTAGTGTCAGCTTTGGTTAAGACATATGAATGCACATGAATAGTCTTGTCAGAATCTCTGGGGCTACTGACATTCAAGATCTAACATATTATTACTTCTGACCAGAACATTAGCTGCTGTGCAGGAAGGAGAAGGGAAAGAGGAGAAAGGGATAAAGACAGGACCACTCCCTAATCAGACAGAAATTGATATGGATTTCTCTGGCTGGAAATCTCTGGACAGAACTTTTCTGCTGTGAAAATACAATGCTCACCTTCTCCATTTTGATTGTAGAGCCTCTTTAAAATCTGCAGCAGGAAAAACAAAAAAAGCATCTTTTAATGCCTGATCTTGCTCATTTTGCTCATGGAAAGGATCCTAATTAACCTATAAATAATGATTGTACAACCGAGTATTACATCTTTGTAAAGGACATGTGCTAAGGATGGTTTGAGCATTTTAAGCTGCTGACTCTAATTTTACCATTCCTTTGAATCACTATTTTCAGATATAAATAAGCTAATTAATTTAGTTAAAATAAGGTAATTTTCATTCCAATCTCAGCATATATCAAATCTGGACACCACTTACAATGGAAAGATTTGTTCACCAGAGGCAAAAACCTTCCAATGTCCTCCTGGCTGAATAAAAACGTATTTCAGATATTTTTAGTTGTTATTGTTCGTAATTCATTTCTAAAGAAATTGAAAATATCCAGCTATTGGTTTAATCAGTATTTTTGTGCTCTGAAATTTGAGCTGAGGGAGGACAACCAAAGGCAACACCCTGCCCTTTGTGACTGAAACCACCTTGAGAATCCATTCAGGAGCTCCAGCACATCAGACAAAGGCCTGGATTTGTTTGGAGCAATAAATGATAGAGACCTTTACATATTTGAAGTGCAACAGATGGTCCTGCAAGGAGAACAGAATGACTGGCAGACAGCACTTCGTTAGAGGGGCTTGGAATGTCTTCAGCAATTACACAGGCAGTGTTTTGGGGGGAAGCCCTGTCATCTCTGGGATTCTTCCCATGGAAATTGTTGTGATTTCCTTGTTGAGATGCTAAAAAATGGTATCTGCTAAAATCCAGGCAGGGAACTGGAAAAGGGAGAACCTTTGGGCCTCCCAAGGCTGCTCAAGATGAGGCTCCACCTGAGAAGAGAGATGGGAGTAGAAAATGAATTAAATCAGCACGAAGGCAAAAGAACTTTGGGCACATAACTGTGAAACTGTTAATCCATGGCCAAGTATTCCATGGAAGTGTAATCCAGGAAAAAAGCCAAGGTTTAGCACAAGGTCCAGCAGGCTTTTAGAAATTGGGATGTCTATAGGTACAACAGGCAGAATATCAAGGGGAAAACACCCAAAATACCTGAATTATGAATAAGAACCTCCTTTCTTTGGGAAGCTGGTGATTTGTGAGGAGCCCTGCTCCACATGAAACACTGTGGCTGCAGTTCTTCAGGGCAGGGGAAAGGGAGGTTTTTTTTTTTTTTTTTCCATTCTTTCCATTTTCCCAGACAAGCTATTTCACAAGCCAGCAATTAATACCTACAATTTCAAAGCAAGAGCAATAAAATGCTGATTTTCTACTGTAGATGTAGCTTTGAACAATTTAACTCCCATCTCCCCCATCCCTGTCATTCCAGGATTAATCTGTTCTGTTCCAAAACCTTCCCCACCAAATCCACTTGGAGTAAAATTTTCTGTGGCAACACAGGCCCAACAAAAAACGTGTCCTTTCCCAATGTAACTTAAATGTTGATGGAATCATAACTGCATTACTCCCTCTCCAATTAGCAGCAGCATTCTTTATGTTTGCTTACGAAGCGTGAACCGTTCTCTTGTCACTACAAAGACCTTCTGTGGAGGACCTAAAAATGCAGCCCCAGCAATTAAAATGACAACAACAGAGGTGGATTGGTCACATCATGACACAAAATATCCAGCTGTTTCTTCCCAGCACAAGGACATGAAATATTATGAGGAAATTTTGACAGGCCACGTAACGCTGCTGGATATTCGGGGGGAAATCTGGATTTCCAAGAAGGGAGGAGACTGATGTGGAACTATGTCTAAGCTCACAGATTGATTTTTTCCACTTGATCAGGATTGTCATTCATGCTTTTTATCTGTACAAATTTCCCTTTTTTCTTTGCTGGAACTTTATTTTGTGAGAAATTGTCTAAAACTAAGAAAAATTCGAGGTGGGGTATCCTCAAAAATAAGGCAAAAAGTGATCTGATAGGGTTAGATTTAGAAAATCAGATTTTAAACTTACTTAATTTGGTTGTGTTAAAAACATTCTAAGAGTTTATTAAGACCATAAGTCTCATTATAACAAACAGAACATCTTTTATAATCACATCTGTCTGCTGCTGGTTCCTGCCTATTCTGCTTCCCAATCAGATGGGAAGTTATTTGTAATGCATGTGGGGAATTTTAAAAATAATTTAGAATATATATTTAAATAATAAGAAAGGCTGAAAATTAAATGTTTCAGGTTAGTTTTTCCTAGTTAGGATTATAGGAGATAGATATATAGAGATAAATATAGATATATTTATCCTTCCCAGTTAGCATTATAGGAGATAGATGTAGAGATATAAATATAGATATATTTATCCTGAAGTGATATTTAGCTTTGATTTCTAATACAGCAGGAGAAAATAACTGACACATACAGACCCAGCCACTCAAGGGGGGAAAAAACACCCAAACACTGTCTATAGAATCCACCTACAGAAATGTCCTTGGAGAAAAACTGATGAGAAAATTATCAGGCAGATTTTTCCTTGCTCTTTCCTTCCTGGAAGTTTTTGCCTCTCCTAACAGCACAGCCATGGCAAGTGATATGTATCAGAATTCATCCATGCAGTTTATTTTGCACATCAAATTGATTATCCATGACTTCTTAGGCAAACACAGGAATGCAGAAAACATGTCAGCTGTTACAGAGGATATATGGGCATTGCTCTCCTTACTTCACATTTAGAAAGAGCAGCAGATAATGAGCTCAACCATTACCTTGAGAATAAATTTCATTTCCAAGTTCAGGAGTATCTCTGGATTCTCATCTGTTTTGTGAACCAGAACTTACAGGTAGCTCATAACATTTGTCTTCTGAGCTGTGTTTGTCTCCAGAGAAATTGTCATCAGTGGGCAAAGGCTTTGATGTCCTCATCCTCATGCCCTCAACCATGATGCCCTTACAGACTCAAAGCAATCCCTGCAAAATACAGAAGGCAAGGAAAAAATTTAAGAAATAAAAGCCCTGTCTTTTTCCTTCCTTAAATTCCCAGAATTCATCTTCAGATTCATGCCTGTAGCAAAAAAAAAAAAAAAAAAAAAAAAAAAATCAGACTAAAATATTACCCTTCTGTATGTTTCATCTGAAGTAATTGCTTGGCAACAAACATCTCTTGCTCTGCGAGTATTCTGCAGTGAATTTATTCACATCAGGAAAAACACAGCAGAAAGGTGTCTGGTTTGAAAGTTTCCAAATCAGACACCAGGCACAAAAAACCAGAGTGACAGAACAGGCAAGACACAACCTGGGACCATTCTGGGGACACACAGCCCATATTTTCCATCTTTTCATCAGCAACCACAAGAAATATAAGACAAACAAAAGTTTTGAGATCAGCAGGTTTTGACAAACCAGTAATTAATCCTGAGCTGTAATAATAATAATGTGTGTTTGAGCAATATGGCATAAATATAATTATTCTTTGCAGATGTTTGCTATTCATTACAATGGAAACTGTTCCATTCTGCACTGTGATAACACAGTGGGATCAGACCCCATTTTTATGAAGACACCAAGCACAAGATGTTCAGTCTCAGAAGGTGAATTCCAAGACACTGGGCTGATAAAGCCATTTGAGATTCTGTAAAACATATATCATACAATAATTACATTTCATTATGTGGTTTACAAAAATCTATTCACTGAACTACAGAAGCTTGTCAGGCATTCTTTATTCCCAAAGAATAACATTCATCCATGAAAACAGTCTGATTTAAATAACTCTGAGTGCTGGCAAATGAAAATTACTGGATAAAGCAAATAGTGTCTTATTGAAAATCAAAGCTACAAGTGTGAGTCACTCTTACTACTGAGGTACTCACACCTGACCAGCTTTAGGTACTGGAAATGCTCTCTGTTTTCAGACACATTGGCCTTGCTGTTGGCAGAATTCTTGCAGGATTTTGCAGCGAAATCAAAACAAGTCAAAGTCTGGAAGGCTCCAAAACTTGGCCCCTGAATGAGTGCAAAATGCAAGTAAAACATGAAGCTGCAATCACAACACACGAGTGGAGATGGGGCTGCAGCTGGAAGTTCAATCAAACCCCTTGGTGTGAAGTGAGGGACCATTACTCAGTTCTGTATTTGGCATCAGACACCAGAACCTGTGGAGCAGAACACCAAGGAGAAGGCAAAACTTGTGCTGGGAAGATCTGAAAGATTCAGGGAGGAAATTGGTGGGAAGTGCCCTTCCTCTGCTGCAGACCCTGCACAGCAACGGCAGGGAACTGTGGGATCTCAGGATCTCAGTCCTGAGGTGCCACCGAGAGCACCCTTGGGGGGCTCGGGAGTCCTGGAATGTTCCAGAAGTGTCTGGTGGCTGGACTTTGACCCTACACAGGAGACGACAAGGATGAGGGCTTCACCGGGGTGAATGGTGAAGGGATTGGTTAGTTAGAGAGTGAAACACAGGGTTTAGGATTTATGTACAGGGGGGTTTAGAGAAGTAAGATGGAGGAATTGGGGCGTGTCCTGTCCTTCTTCTTCTTCTTCTTCTCCTCCATCTTCTGTGGTGATGGTGGCACTTTGGGATTGGTCATTACTGAAAGTGCACCGGGTAATAAGAATAAATGGTATTGGGGAAAAATGATAAATATTGTACACGTAACAATGGGTATAAAGATAGGTGACTGCCCCGGAGGGCAGCACAGTGTGCTCATGGCTGGCTGCTGAGCAGAGCTCTGTCGGGCCGAGAGAAAATCTTTTAGATAAACAATTAATAAACATAAAAACCGAAAGAAGAACTGAAGCCTCTTCTCGTCCTTCGATACGCGGCTGCCCCAAGGCCACCCCGGGCCTTTCCAGGCCCTTTAAACAGCCGAAAACCCGACAGGAACAAACCAAAGGCAGGAGAACACAGCACATGGATCCTAAAGCCACAAGGGAGAATCAACCCCCCTCCTGCCAGGTAGAGCAGAGCCCGTGCCAACAGCAATCACACACTCCCACTGTTGCTCAACAGATGTACTTGAGCTGGAGATAAGGCACTTCAGAACTGCAGGGAAGTTATGTGCACAAGGTGTTGCCTCCTGTGCCTCTCTCCACGCAGGGAGGGAACACCAGGCAGGGTTCAGACACCCCATTCTGCAGTAAGGGAGGGAAAATGAGCACAAGAATTCTTGTCAATACAAATGATCCAGAGCAGAAGGTGGGGGACAACCTTATAAAGCAAAAGCACAGAGTCAATAATACATTTGTAAATCAGAATACAGCAAGTACACTTACCGCTGGAGAAAGCTGAGAGTAAATCTCTCCTGAAGAAGGCTTTAAGCCCATTTTCCCATTTCAAACCTGTATCACCAGTGAAGTGCCATAAATGAATATTCTCTTGCAGATAAAGTGGTTGTCTTCACCTTTTGGCAGCTGCAGTAAAAACAAAACAAATCCTACGAGGAGGTTTTACTCCTGAGAGTAATCTCCTCAAAGAGTGAGGAGAAAGCAAGAGCTAAAATCACTTGCACAATCATGTTTCATAACTGCTCCTAGGCTGGTGCTATTGCTCTTTCCTGAGTACAAAAAATGCACAAACTTTTCTCCCTCTTCTACTAAAGGGGAAAAAAAAATCTGCTTATCTTTGGATACACAGAGACTTTGGAGGAGCTCCAAACAATGGAGCACTGTGTGCCCCACTCATCACACAGACACTGAAGAAAGAGTGTGGCAAAGAATGCACAAAGTATGTAATTACTGTTTCACAAGATAATTCCATTATTAATACATCCCCAAAGATAGCATGCACAGCGCTGCAGTTTAATTAGATGGTAACTGGAGGGGGTTTGAATTTATGAGGTAATAAATATATTTTGGACTAATAAACTCCAAGGCTGAAGTGTTTATTAATCTAGAATATAAAGATTACATAGTTGATAGGAGACAACCTCAGGTTGTGCTGAGATGCCTGTTGTTTACACACTTCAAAATTAATATTTTCCTCTTTTGGGAGCAAGATTAGAAAGCCAAGATTGCTTTGGATGGTGCTGAAAAATACCAGAAACTGCCCAACAGTTCTGTGTTCTCACAGGCAAAGGCTATTTAAGTCTCAGCAGATGGTGTGGTTTTTAAGGTTTCACCTTTTAATCAATTTATCACCTCCTAAACTATTCAGTACTGCAAATAAACTCCCTTCTGACACAGTGCCTCATTCTGAGGGTAAAAACCACAGATTCCCTTGTAGGATAACCAGAGCCTTTACAAGGCTATCAGACCTCACCTCTGTTCCCCCCAGATACCATCTGGGAGGGAAATGAAATTCCATCTTCATTTTCCTGCTCATGGATTCACCTGCAAGACCTCATGAACAATTTTGGTTGAATTTTTTTCTCTCCTGAACATGGTTGTAGAAACTTTTTGCCCAGTGCAGCACATGAAGGATTTGGGAACCAACTGTTGTCAGGATTTATATCCCAACCAGCTGTGCCAGGAAGTCAGAGGAATCAAATGGGCTCATCTATTAACTTGTCCTCAGGTAGTTCCAACCAGAGCTTTACAAATTAGCCCACAGCTCAGTCCATTTAAACCACATTTCTCTGCTCTTTTGGAAGTCCCAATGCCTCACTCAGGCAAGACAGAAGACCAGGAAGAAAATGGGCATGATTGAAGTCAAAGAGCAGCTTTGCTTAAGCCAAAGCTAAATTGAGGGCTGAGGGAATTGCAGAGAAAGAAAAAGAAGAAACACAAGGAGGAACAACCTGTGGGATCCTGCAGGTGAATCAAGACTGAGGAGTGCAAAGGAGCTGCTCCCATTCCTGGCTGAGTGATGGATGAAGGGAACTGTGGGGCAGGAAAAGAGGAGAGAGGTGAGACAAACCACAGCTTGGATTTATTTGATTTATTGGGGGAGTTCCCTGCTGCTCCTCTGAGCCAGCCTGTGGTGCCAGCAGGAAGAAAGCATCATTACCAAGGGCTGTAGAGATGTAAAGATATTTAAGAAAATGTTTATTAAGGAGTTTAGGTGATCCAAATAGAATTGGCTGTGTGTAGATACAGATTCCAGGGTGTTCCACAGGTTCAGGGCAAAGACCTCAACACTAATTCTCGAGAAGATCCTACAGATAAATCATGGAAGATGACAAAGAACCATTTCCAGAGCTCCTGCTCCTTCCCTCCCAGGCTCACATCCTCTCACCAACCCAAGCAAGTCACAGAACCAAGTTTCCAATATTAAATCTCCAGGCAGTGTGTTATTCATACAGCTTATGGAGATGTCTTTACCCTCTGGAAAAACAAAGTTTAAGAAAAATGGCTCCATCTTTGGGGAGCAGTTTAAGTCTCAGGATAACTACATTAGGAAATCTAACTCTATTACTTTCTATCTTACATTTTATTACAAGATTGGTAATAGGAAATTACCAAATAAAATTGGTATTTTACTTGGTAATTTTTTTCCATGGGCCTCGTCTAATATGAAAGATGGTGATCATCAAATTTATTCAAGTTTTCCTGTCAACAACATCATTAACCAAATCCCTCAATTTCAAAGTAAATAAAAGCATCTGGGCTTCTTGCACAGCAAGACTGACTTGCATATTTAAGCCTCATATATAGATGAATCTGCACTGGACCAAATTTGCATATTAATGAAGGACTAATTGCTCTTTGCAGTCAATTTTATGCAGATGAATTTACTCCTCTCACTACAATTTTCATAATGTTCGGAAAGAACCAAAAAATGTAAAACTTTGTAAAAAAAGTACACAAATGTTAGACAATCAAGGAAGAAATATCCTAATGGCTTCCAACAGCTTTACATTAAATTGTATATAATTCATCTTTTATACTGTTGCTTTATTTTAACAGCCTCCCACAAAGAACAGAACAATCCATGGAATAACTTCAGCCTATTCCCCCTCCTCGGTCTCACATTTTAACAGCTTGTAATAACCCATTCTATGATCCAGTTTCCAGCTGGAAGGATGGAGCCTGAATTTTTAGGAGAAGTTAAATTTGCTAAACAGGAATTTATTTGCTCCCAGACATCCTCATGCCACAGGACAGTTAGGACAGAGTTTGTCCCACACATTTTTAAGGTGGTTTCCTATCCAGTTTTGTATTATTAAGGAAAAAACGTCCAAATCTTTGTTGAGCCTCCCCTGAGGTAAAGTACAAAATATCAAAAGAAGGAGAGGAAAATTCATGGGAATGAAAAACATCAAAAAACGCTGAGGAGAAAATGATAATAAAGGGGAAAAGATATGGAAGTAAAAGAGGAAGGGAAGTGGAAAGGGAAGGAGAGAAAAATGATGCTTCAATGTGTTTATTCAGGTCTGGTTGAAAAGAAAAGGAGAATTTAGGAGAAAGTTCAAGGCAAAGTAAACAAATAAAAGAAAAAAATGCAGCCACAAGTGTAGGCACAAAAAAGAAAAAGAACAGGAAAGAAAATGAAACAAGAAATAAGTGAGAATCAGAGAGCACAGGATACATAAAGAAACAAATAAAAGGAAATACAAACCCCACAGTTTTTCCTCATTCTGCCAGAACAGAAGGGCAGAGTTAGTGGGAATGCTTCAGGAATCTGAATTTGCATGTATAGCCTTCCTCCTGCCAAAGAAAAAAGCCTTATTTTAACTGTGAAGACTGATAACCATAATATTTATATGTATCATAAAATCACTTACAGAAGACCATTTTAATCAGAAAAGGAATTGCATAAAGGAAAGTTACAGCTCTGAATGACTTGGAGCCTTTTGTAGAAGGAACATGGGAACACAGCTCACCTTCCCCACATCTGCCTTCTCTCTGATTGCATTTTTTGTCCTTCTCTACAGTTTTTGCTGTTTTAACATCTCCTTTTTGAGGCAGAGAGAATTCACACAGATATAGGATGGGTTTATAGTGGTACTAAGAAATCTTTTGTGGTTTTACTCTATTTCTTCTCTAATTTCCTACTATCCCTCTTCCTGGGCCTTACAGATCTCCTATGATCCCACAGTTTGGCTCCAGAGAAGCAACAGTTCATAAATAAATTTTCATGATCAAAATAAAATAATCCTCAGAATGAACATCTTTGGACTGAGCTGTTGAGTTCTTCCAAAGAGGAACCAGAAAATCAGCCAGGAAGTCACTTTGGCCTCTCTCCTTCTGCTCTTTCCCACCTTGATGACTGAAGAATTTTTCTGGGATTTAATCACTCCTCCATGAGCAGTAAAAACAAAAGTTTTATGGAGGTAAGATCCCATTGCATGGAGAAAAAGGGAAAAAAAGGCTTTAGGGCAGAGGAGTTGGCAGAAAATATCAAACCAAGGGGAAGGACAGGGAAAATGCCAAGAGGCTTTCACTAGCACTCAAAAAAGAACAGGCCACAGAACAAAGACAAACAGAGTTACAAAATAATAACAGGAATAATTGGAAAAGAATGACAAATACTCCACCAGGAAAACACTGGAATGCTGAAGAATTCTCAGTGAGGAAGCAGGACTCAGCTCAGCTGGGCAGCCTGGAGGTTTGGCTCTTCAAAGTTATTTGACAACAAATTACAGCTCTTTGTGAATCCTGGGAATTCTGGATTATTCATCCAAACTGTTTCCCTGTTTTGCTCATAGAGGAGAAGGAAGGGAAATGTTTCTCCTTTATAATTTCTGTACATTTGGAAACCTGCTCTGGGCACTGCCCCTCTTTCCCCAGAGATGTCTGGTTCAAGGCAGCAATGCTGTGTGAAGGTAAACAAAGAGAATTATTCCAACAAGAACAAGATGTTCCACCCAAAATGATTTGCTTTCCAGTGGCTGAGATTCCTACTTCTAATCACCACCAAAGGTTAACCTGACCAGATTTAATTAACCACTTAATAGAAAAATAAAGTTGCATAAATAAGGGGGGAGGGAGCTCACAGAGGCAACAGTGAATCCAAATAAATCCCTCAGCAAGCACAAACTCTGGGCTGTTATCACCTGATTACACTGATGTAAGAATTCCCAAGTTTTCAGCTCAACTAGGCACAGTTTTACTCTTGTCTATGTGGAACTTGATTAATGGATTGTTTTAATTATTACTAAACAAACAGCAAAAAAAATAAAACCAAGAAACCACATCCCTAAAATTCAATGATGAAGTGAACCCAGTGATATTTCTTAGTACTGTGCTTCAAATTCATAGATGAAGTGGTTTGTGCAGAGTATTTGAGGAGTTCAGGAAAATAAATCACTATTTCCTCATATATAAATATATATATTGAGATATCAGATAGACATCTTAAATACAGACTTACTATTTTCAGTGAAAAAACAGTCATATTCTGGAATATTCCCTAGTAATGAGACAAAAACCTTCTATTACAACAATAAAGTAATTGCAAGTACTAAATGCCATAAATTGGGAATACTGCAAAATATTTTACATTTCAAAGAATATTAGGAAATATTATTGGCCCTGGATCTCTGGAAAATGTGTGCAGCACTTGCTGGTTGTGCTCAGAGTTACCAAATATTGAATATTAAAGAAAATAACTGGGCATCAGCCCTTCCATTTTCTCTCAGTAAAGTTTAAACAAAATAAACAATTTAGTGCAAACCAACAGACCTGCTATTGATTCATTCTGTTCATAAAAAGTAACAACATCGTGGTAAATTCAATCTAGTCAATGAGGAGTTTATGAGCCTAAATCTATCAAAAGGGCAATGAAAGCTAATATATAGTGATTAAATAACAATCTGTGAGGAAAAGACACCCAACTTCCAATTCCAGGGCACTGGAATCATCTCCTGATGAAAAATAGGGTTTGAATTGTTTCAGAGGACACTGCAGCCATTTGCCCTTTTTAACAGCCTGGAAGTTCACAAGGCAAGATTAACTTATCATTGAACTGAAGTGGATCTCAAATAAAGTTTTTTGATTAAAATCTCCATTTCTGTGCCTCCTGGCAGTGCCAATATTGCTGGAGCAGGACATCAGCTGCAACACCAGCAACTCCAGAATGCACTGCCATAAACTGTAAATCAGCTTTGTCCTACTTTAATATCGGTTTAACAATAAAAAAAGAACTTGGATGTTTAATATTTAAGTAGCACAATTATCCCTTTAGAACTGATCCAGGAGGATCCTTCATGGGCACAGGGTGTGAAAGCAAGGGAGGGAATGTGGGTTTGCTCCATGAGGAGGGTTGGTTTGTAGGGCCCAGCTGAAAGGTGGGTTTGTGTGTGCTGAGGGGATGTCCCAGGGGCTCTGGAGCAGGGCAGATCTGTCCCACGGTGCCAGGGACAAAACTGAGCAACAAAGCTTGTCCGGTTAATCTCTGTTGTTTGAGGGGCCTGGAAAGGCCCGGGGTGGCCTTGGGCAGCCCGCGTATCGAAGGAACAGAAGAGGCTTCAGTTCTTCTTTTGGTTTTTATGTTTATTAATTGTTTATCTAAAAGATGTTCTTTCAGCCAAACAGAGATCTGCTCAGCAGTCAGCCATGAGCACACTGTGCTGCCCTCCGGACAGTCACCTATCTTTATACCCAAAGTTACGTGTACAATATTTATCATTTTTCCCCAATACCATTTATTCTCATTGCTGGGTGCACTCTCAGTAATAACCAATCCCAAAGTGCCACCATCACCACAGAAGATGGAGGAGAAGAGGAAGAAGAAGGAGGACAGGACACGCCCCAATTCCTCCATCTTACTTCTCTAAACCCCCCTGTACAGAAATCCTAAACCCTGTGTTTCACTCTCTAACTGACCAATCCCTTCACCATTCACTCCGGTGAAACCCTCCTATCCTCATACAGGTGTCGTCTCCTGTGTAGGATCAAAGTCCAGCCACCAGACACTTCTGGAACATTCCAGGACTCCCGAGCCCCCCAAGGTGGTCTCGGTGGCACCTCAGGACTGAGATCTTGAGATCCGACAAAAGCTCAGAGCAGGGAGCTGGGAACAACATCCCTGGCCAGGCTGGTGCCTTGGTGTGGATGCCCAGACCAAGGGTGGCTTTCTCTTTATGGAAGGCAAGGTTAGAGCAAGTGAAGCCTCCCTTCCCATTCTCCTCTCCTTCCCATCTTCTGTCACTTCAGGCTGAGTGAACACAGGAAAATGTCAAGTTTTGGGAGGAACACTTTAACCATGAGCTAAGTATTGTCCATGAGCAGAGAAGCAGGAATGTTCAGATGGCAATTTTTGTGTTTTGGGGGAAGGTCAGAGAGGAAGTCCTGCAGGATGAATCAAACACTGCAGGGTGATTCTGGGTGCCAGTGCCCATTTGTGCCCACCCTGAGGACTCTGCTGTGCCACCAGGGCACGGCCAGTGTGCCCACACAGAGCTGAGGGTGCCATGGGCGCCATGGTGTGGGATCTCAGCACCTCAGGACTGAGGTGCCACCGAGAGCACCCTTGGGGGGCTCGGGAGTCCTGGAATGTTCCAGAAGTGTCTGGTGGCTGGACTTTGATCCTACACAGGAGACGACACCTGTATGAGGATAGGAGGGTTTCACCGGGGTGAATGGTGAAGGGATTGGTTAATTAGAGAGTGAGACACAGGGTTTAGGATTTCTGTACAGGGGGGTTTAGAGAAGTAAGATGGAGGAATTGGGGCGTGTCCTGTCCTTCTTCTTCTTCTTCTCCTCCATCTTCTGTGGTGATGGTGGCACTTTGGGATTGGTCATTACTAAAAGTGCACCGGGTAATAAGGGTGAAAGGTATTGGGGAAAAATGATAAATATTGTACACGTAACTTTGGGTATAAAGATAGGTGACTGCCAGGAGGGCAGCACAGTGTGCTCATGGCTGGCTGCTGAGCAGAGCTCTGTCGGGCCGAGAGAAAATCTTTTAGATAAACAATTAATAAACACAGAGACCGAGAAAAGAACTGAAGCCTCTTCTCGTCCTTCGATACGCGGCTGCTCCAAGGCCACCCCGGGCCTTTCCAGGCCCTCCAAACAGCTGAAAACCCGACACCATGGCTGCAGCACACACGTGAGGAACAAAAGCACAGAGTTATTCACTACTCACACAGATGGGTAAGTCCACTCTGGAGATCTCTGCAGACTTGTGAAATCAGGATGACGTGTCTGGAATTCTTCCTCTGCTCTCCACTGCTGAAGTAACTCAGGCAAATGCAAGTTGGCAGCTCCTTTAAAGACTCCAATTTACCCATTTTACATAATAACTTTCAGCTGCATTAAACACAAACGCACAAAAAAACCCAGGTAGCACCAACAGTGAAATCTAAATTTGGATTACTCACAGAGAAAACACACAAAGTCTGAATGATTTTGCAATTAAATCAGAAGCAAACTGAAGTCATTTTTACACTGAGCTGGATTGTCCATGGGACACATCAGCCTGCACCCAGAGGGAAGTGTAGGAGCAAAGTTCTGCACTTCCTGAGGCAGCTGAGGAATGGCAAATGCATCCTCACACCTCTAGAGCTGCTGGTTCCTCCCAAATCCAGAACAATCCCATCTCCTGGGGCATTACAAACCCCTTCTCACAACAGCCCTGCCAAAAGCAAAGTGCACATTTCTGAATTAAAGATTCTTTATTCCACAGCTCCTGCTGAGTGTATTGCTGTCCCACTCCTTGGATATTCATTTATTTGTTGCTGGGCATAAGAAACCTGAAATCATAACTCTCAGATTGGATTCATTTGGTGTTTCAATTTCCAATCTAAATTTTAATTAACTCTTTTACTTCGGCATTGCATTTCATCATGATGAATTACTTGGAGCAATACACAATACAGAAGCTCTATGGAGTAGCTGAATGTAAAAATATTTACTTAGAAATTTCCATTTATTTTTCTCCAAACTGTTAAAATAGAATGTACAGACATAGTAACAGAAATATGAGGTGACAGAAGAGAATGGGCCAGATCCTGGTGAATCCACTCCATTTTACAGGCACATAAAACTGAACTGGCCTCAGCTTGATGTAACTGATACATCTCAAAAATGAATGATAGACATGAAATGGCAAAAAGGCTGGTGAGCCAAATTCATCTTACAGGCTTTGGGTTTATTTTCTATTATTCCCTTTCTAGATTTTCAAAATATTCCTTAATGCTCTTTCCTTTCAGAAGGAAATGTAAGTCTATCAAAATAATATTTACAAGCTCAGCTGCAGCATCCTCCATGGTAATTCAGCCTGGCTGTTTGTGGCTCTTTGTGAGGAATAGTTCTGCTTGAGCTCTCCAAGAGAAGAAAACAACTCTGTTTTCCTGATATACTTCAGATTCAAATTATTGAAGTGCAGGATAGAGAAATGAATGAGATAAAGGCAAATGTGGAATTCATACCTGGTGCTGTGATGGGCTCGCTGGTAACTGATAAAGCTGTGAGTGTTAAAAGAACTTTAATGAGAAATGATATTGACCTAAGTGCCAGTGTTATCGGCACTACTGCATTTAAAATAAATGAAATTTAAAAATATTTAACTTGCACTTCAGCAGTGTCCACTGACAAATATTTTAGTTTAATATCTACTTCTGCCTTCCATTAAAATACCTTTAGATGAGAATATCAAAAGCAATTTCCATCTTAGTTTCTTACAGTCCCATAACTTTTTATGCTCTTATCATTAAAAACAATTCCCCCTTCTTTCCTCTGAGTAACTAATTCAAAGGCAGATGTAACACACATTTTTTGCTATCTCCTCTCTAAATTGACAACATTGTTTCTGTGCATCCTTTCAGAAAGTTTCCAGCTGCAAACAACAGAGCCCAGAGCAGAGGGGCTGCTGCTCCTGGTTACTGCTGGAAGAAACCTCAAAGTTACCATAAAGTAACTCTCATGATTAAGATGAGCTATCAATAATCATCTGTTTTTAAGTGCAGCATCTATAAATCCTCCTAATTAGTAAACTAGATGTCTTCTTTTTAGCAAACAATCCCCAGCCTCCCTCCTTATTTATTTCCCTGGATTCAATTATGTTTGCACCTGCTGGCCCAATCACCTAAATGACAGATTCTGGATGGAAGGGAGAGGCTGGGCCATAAACAATAATTTCATTAGAGTTCAATTTAAAGGATTTGCCTGCACCTATTTTCTCTGCTTTATGAAGAATGTTGATGCTGTTTCCTCCTCTGTGGCTCTGCTCTCCTGTCAGGAGATGCAACAAGAATTTCACACTGCTCCCAGTCCATCCTTCACTGCTGAATCCACTGGAATCCAGGCTGAGATTCTCCTGCAGGGGAAGGACCATTAGGATAAAGAGGGATCGAATGATTTCCAAATCTGGGCTGAAAAACTGATAAAAGTAAAAAAAATTTAGTTGGTTGCTAAAAAGGACTCTTTGTAAAATAAAGGTTAGGAAATATTTCTTTAGAATACAAAAATAACAGAGCTACTTTTGCTATGAAAAGCCATGGGGAAGGAGGAGATATTCCTGATGGTATTTACCTAAATCTTAATTTAAAATCCATCTACTCCCAAAATCAAATCAGTTCCTTTCCCAAAAACCTTCCTGAATGAAATTCAGTCTCTGGATGACAAATTCTGAAAATTTGGGGATGGAATCCGAGCCATTCTCTACCTTGAAGGATTAAACAAGACAGAGATGGATCCCAAACTGTGCACGTTGAAACTCAACAACATCCAAACCATCACAGCTCTGCAGCTCAGGTGTTCAAAGAAAAGCACATTTCCTCCCCTCACCTGCAACACAACAAACCTTCAAAATACGTTCTGAAGCTGTCACACCTTGCATGTTAAGCCAATATCAGGCAGAATTATCAATTTACCATATTTATCTCCCAATGAACGGTAATTGGGGCGAGTGTGTAAAATTGGATTTGTATAAATGAAAACAGCAACCAGAGGGGAGGCAAACAGGCAGCTAAAGCCCTGAGAGAGGAGCTTTGGAGAGAGGAACTGCACAGCATTTTTATGTAACACGTGGGGAAACTGTGCAGCATGGGAGTTCTGAATGTTAATTCTGCAGCTGTACTAAATCCAGTGTGTCAGACTCTGTCTGCAAGCAAGCCAGATTTAAGGAAGCACATTTGTACTGCAGCAGTGGAGGCTGAAAAATGGTTAACTTGGTGAAGTTCACCAGGAAGAAGTTTATCTAGGAGGCTAAGATGAATTCCAGTATTCCTTCAGCAGTGTTTCACTTCAGAAGTAGCTCTTAGTTAAATAGCTAAGTACTTTCCTAAGTATTCTTTCATTAATTCTCTCCATTAATAAAGAAAAGCATGGCATGAGCTAGAACTCTTCAATTAAGATAATGATTATCATAACCAGATGTTTTGTTTGACAGCTTGAAGGATATGGGTGTGCTGTGATTTAGTTCAGAGATTTTCGTTCAACTCAAGACTTCCATTAAACAACCTCACCCTCACCTCTGATTGTATCAATCCCAAAATCCCCATTCTGAGGGACAGAACTGGAGATGTTTGGGGTCTTTTTTTTTGTGACAGAAATGTCACCAAGCTGCTGAGGGCTGGGGTGAGCAGAGCAGGCAGGAGCAGGGCACAGGGCAGGGAGATAACAGCCGTGGTTAACAAGCACCCCGTTATCTCCCTGCAGCAGGCACAGCAGCCGGGCCTGCCCTCACCCACGGCTGCAGACAAAGGCTGGGCCAGGGGGAAAGCCAAGGATCAGCTTCCAGTGCACCTCAGCACTGGGAACAGCACCCAGACATTGACAGAGCTGGGACAGAAACATGGAGTGCACAGGGGAAGTCCTTCTGTGGAAATGAACTTGATCGCAAACGCGGTCTGGTCAAAATTCATCTCTAAAATTCATCTCTAAAATCCATCTCTAAAATCCATCTCTAAAATCCATCTCTAAAATCCATCTCTAAAATCCATCTCTGCATTTCCTCCTGAACCAGACAAGCCTGGCCACTGTGCTTTGGCTGAACTGAAAAAAAAAAAAAAAAAGGTTAAGTTAATGGTTGTTTCCAAACCAAAAATAATTTTCAGAGTAAGGAGTACTTTAATTTCACTCTACCCTCTAAATTAACGCCCGTGCCTTAAGTTTTACAGCCTGATTTTACAGACACAAGCAATTACTTTTAAATTTGGTAAGATATTTTGTCAACTTCAAGCAAAAAAAATCCTTTTCATACTTGTAAAGTGTTATAGGCATAATCTGGATGATCTAATTACATGACAAACATGGTCTGATTCATGGATAACACCTCCTAATAAACGAACACACCTCTGGTAAAACAAAATCTTTTGTTAGAGAAGAAGTAGAAAAGGCCCCCACATCCTTAAGAGAATTTAAAATATTGTCACCAAGCTAAAAACAGCAAGTAAATATTAACTCTGTGAAGTGCAAAACAAGTTTTATTGACCCGTGAGGTAAATATTGACTGAAATGAAGCAAATATTTATGTGCTGATGTTAAAGGGATGAATCCCCTTCACCACAGCAAACAGGATTTTGCCTACTACATTTCTGGGTTTGCATTTATTCCAGAAGGTCTGAAAGGAGAGATTTCCTTTTCCAGACATCTGCTTTTTAAAAACAAAACTGTCTTTCCTCAGTGGCTAAATTGGATGTGCACCCAGAGGGCTGCAATATTGTACAACACACGGGTTTGACAAATTGCTTTCAGACAGAAAACTCACTTGACTAAAACCTGACCAGGCAACAACATCCAGGACCCCTCTTTGATCCCCGAAAAGGTAAACAGAAAGTCAAATTCCATTTTAGGGGTTGTGGTAGGAGATTAATTTGGGTTTGGAACATGAAATGCATTGTGCATCACACACATGGTGGCATTGCCAGGGCTGCCCTGTGCAGGGCCAGGAGAGGGACCTGGATGATCCCAGTGGGTCCCTCCCAACTCAGGATGTTCTTTGATTTAACGAGGAAAATACAGAATAATTAAGGATATTATAACTACTAGCAGGTACTACAAATGGAATATAAATTAACAAACCCATCTACTCCTTCCTGGTAAATCCCCTCATGTTTACACACACGAGAATTCATTGTAAAACTGAACGATCCCCACTGGGATTCACACGTTCAGATGAGCAAATCAGACGAGAAAAACCCCTAATTTTGAGAAACTTCAAAGATCCTGTTGAAAATTCCGGCACCTTTAAGGACACCCATTAGAGAATACCCACGTCATGATCATTACATCTTCTGACCTAAATACCTCCGTAATGCTCTAAGAGCAGCAATTACCACACACCTCCCGAAATTCCTGAATATCTGAATAATTTCTGAGTCACTGGATTGAACAGATCCTCCAGTGTCACTACAGGAAAAGGCCGGTTCAGGAAACGGCTTCTCCACCTGGTCCTGGTGAGCACGGGAGCTGCTCCTGCCTGCAGATAAAGACAAGGGCTGAGCACCCTCCTGTGCAGGGAGCAAAAACTGCAGCTGCCCTTTGTGGCTCCGCTGGCTGATTCTCATTCAAGGCTTTATCTTCGCCTAAAAAAAAAAAATAAATTAAAATAAACAAGACTCCGGGATCTAATTCAGCTTTGGAACAATGACATGAGAGCACTGCAGAGGAATTGCCCTCGGTTTAGAATGACTTCACAGGAATGAGCAGGCTGCCGTACACAGAGGGCTTGTAAGATTTCTGGAAACCTCAGGGAACGGGGTGATGTCATTGCAACACAAAAATATCTGCTTCGAATTCCTCGCGAGTCTCCTTGACAAAGCCTGGGGGATCAGAGTTCAGCGGTGAAATCAGCCATCACCTCAGGGCTGTTCTCAGGGCTCTGCTCTTCACCGACTCGGATGCAGGAGCTGTTTGCTTGTGCTCGAAATACAAACTGAAGTCAGGGCTTGGAGAGTTGCAGGAGCCAGTTTTTAAAAGATGGAGCACTCAAAGCTCAGGAAACATTCGGATTTTAAAGGTTATTTGAGCCTCTTGGCAGGACTTTCAAATCCTTCAAACAGTTTAAACTAAACTCCCTTAATTTTGCAGAAGTCTTCCATGCTCAAGCAGCATTTTGGGTAAAATGAAGACAAACCAATAAAGCCTTTGAATATTCAGGACATTCTGCTATCCTACAGACTCTTACCAAAAAGCCCATTTTTTTATCATATCATTAACTAAAATTGCTTTCCTTGTATCTGAGATCAGCTCCTTTAAATTCCACCCCAGATGATGCTGCACACCTCATTTTCAAGCACCACTTCCTTCTGATGGAAAGAAGGTGACACAAAAGGTGAAGACTGTAATCCCTTAACCTGCTCAGCTTTCTGCAGAGCTCCTTCAGGACACAAAATATATTCTTCTAATATTTCTGCCCATAAAACAAGCTCTCAGCAACTTCTAGGAGGGAGGAACTGTTGTTGCAGAGGTCAATACTGAGCTACCAGGGCATCCCAGGCAGAGCTCCACAAGGATCAGAGTTTGTTCCAAAGTTTTCATGCACTGAACAACCCCGGGAAGAGCAGGTACACGCTGATGGAAAGTGCTAATTGCACCAATTAAGGAGGTACCACCTGTTCCTGGGAGGATGAGAAAGTCTGGGACACTTCTGAGTGTATAAACACCTGAAAATGTGCCTGTGAAATTTATTGGCGTCCTGGGAGTAGAATCCAAACACAGATTGGTAAATTTATCACCAGGTATTCCATGACCTAATGTGCCCAATGCCCATGGGAAAAGACTTCCAATTTTCTGTGAATAATCTCCCAAATCTCTCCTGTGTCAGGAGTTAGTAAATCCAGAGGTCATTAATGGCACTAGGAAAACATACCTGTTAAATAACAACATCTCTGAAGAGTTACACACCTTCTAATGAGCTGTGAATTGGAGATAAATCAGCAAGTGACCTGCATGAACAAACACCACTGATTAATAAGCTGCCACGAATTAATTTCATATTTTCAGTACATGTGGCAATGAGAAACAGTTTGAGAACAACGTGGATTTAAAGCTACATTTGTACTTTAATGCATTTTATAATTACAAAAAAGAAACAGCTGAACAAATCTTTTATATTTATACCCTTCCAAGCGATGTACAGAAGGCATGCATAATTTCCAATCATAAAACACTATTTAAAAATAAAAGATTTATAATTGCTTTCCCTGATTTGAGAAGCAAATTAAGATTTTTTTTCACATTGTCCTTCATAATCCAAACACGATGAGAGTGAGTGACTGAGCAAAGAGTGGGAGAATGAACAATATGGCACAGCAGAAGCCAAACACAACAGGTTTGTGTTATCCTTGGAAGGATGGGGACATGGCCATAACATTTTTTGAGTGCTTCCTGCCAGGCATCTGAAATCTGCATCAGTGCTGCTACTGAGTAGTATTGAGATAATTAGAAAGAAAAATTACACAAATGAGAAAGGTCTTCTGAGTTCAGAGGGCCTACAGGAACAGGAGTATGTTTAATACTTAAAATATATTTGTAATAACCAGCCCAGGTTTCTTCCAATCCATCAGCCACAGCCTGAGCAAAACGCAGAGGATATGTGACCTGAACTTTCCAGTCGGGAAATTCTAGGCACAGTTTCCAAAAACATCATAAAAGTAGACCAAATTGCCTCCTCAAAACCTACCTCCAAGAGACACAGAGTTTTCAGCTACTTCTTTGAAAATAAAAGAGAAGCTTTGTTGTTAGGTGGTGGCACTGAACATCAGGCCACTTAACTCTTCCAAACACTTAATTTTCCACATCATAACTTTTACATCTAAGGGCCCATCCTTTCCTTCTCCAGGGCTTACTGACCCCACAGCATTGCTGTATTCAAACTTTGGAATTAAAACAGCATTTCTGTCCTGACTCAAAACAACACAGCGCCGATTTTCAAAGCTGCTTAGATATTAGTCCCACTTTCCGTGTGAGCTGCATACCTAAACACTTTTCCAGAAAAATATCTGAGCCAGGGAAAACAGATGCCATTTCTGGACGCAAACTAATTTATTCAAGAGCATATTTCAAAAGAAAACCTGTATCTATCTCATTCCAAGCCTCTCCCAAGAGCTACGGCAGCATTAACTAGGGCAGCGCTTTCCTCAGGTTTCCTAGGAGGCAAAGCCAATTTCCAGACAGCAGGACTCCCTTAATCGCCACCGACAAGTAATGACACCGCAGTACACATATACTTTTATATCCATCCCTTCATTTCCTTCCTTATTATTGCCCTCCCAGATTAATTTTAATTGAGGCTTTCAATAAAAAGCAACAGGACCCACCCCCTCGTTTTGGCGGGGTTGGGGCTGAGGGGAGGCGCGCCCTCCTCACGGGCCATGGCGGGGCCAAGGCCGCGACGTTGCCAGAGCAACGCCCAGCTCGGAGCCTTCCTCCTCCTCCTCACCGCTCTCCTTCCTCCTTCTCCTCCCCTCACGGCTCCTCCTCTTCCTCCCCCCGCCGCGCCCTCTCCCACCCCCTCGGCCCCGGCGATGGCGGCGGGCGGCGGGCGGGAGGCGCCGGGCGCCCCATGAGGTACCATGAGGGGAAGGGCGGGAAGGGGCGCCCGCCGCGTCCCCTCACGGCGCGGGGCAGGGAGGGGGACACGGGGACGCGGCTCCGGGGTCACCCTTTCCTTCCCTTCTCTGTGCGGGGGTCCCGGCTGTTCAAACCCACCGAGGGTGCCCGGGATGGACCGTCCTGAGGAGCTCCGGGCGGTTCGAACCCTCCCGGGGATCCCGGCGAGGAGCGGGGCAGATCCCGGAGCGCGGGGGGAGCGGCGGCCCCGGGAGACGGGGAATGCGCCAAGGGGCCTTTCTCAAGAGCCTTATTTTAGTTAATATTTGGGACGGAGAACAAAATCTGGGTGCGTGCGGGAGTCTTCTCTGAAATCCCATTTAATAACTAGGTGATTTGAAAGTTTGTGCCAGGGGCGGTGCGATCCTCCAGCTCCGGCTTTTTGAGCACCGAGCTGTCAGTTCTTGCAGAACCCGGACCCAAAACACCAACAGGGCAAATGAATTAATCTTTTTTATTCCTTCCTCTAAAAGCATTTCAGTAACACTGCAACACTGTTCATTAGTCATTACCATCTCCACTTCATCGGTTTTATTCGTGTGCAAAAAAATACAGAACGAGAATTTAGGTTGTTTTGAGGTATGATGTCATCTTTGGCCAACAAAACAAAAATAGTAGTAGGAGGAGCAGCACTTGTAAATATTAGTAAGTTCGCATATTCATGTGTTAAAGTGCTTCTACTCTTTAATGTTACCTTCTTTTTAAAGGCTAAAGAATTTGAGGTTTGTGCAAATGCATCCAGAACTTTGTTTCTGTATTCCCAGTGAACCTAGCTGTGAAATAAATATTTTCAAAGAGGAATCCGTAAGAGTTTGAACAGTAGGAAATGGATTATATCAAAATTCTCAGTGTTTCAATATTACTCCCTAGTGACAAGTATTGTGTCAAATTCAGCTTCCAGGCATTCTCCAAAATCATTACTCTGATGTCACACCAGTCCAGAGAAGCTGATTTAACCCTATTTGAGCCGAGTAAGGACTCACAGAGAAGTGAAAAAGTGCCCAAAAGACAACCAAAAAATGCCAAAGGAAAGACAAATCAGCCCTCATTTGGCTGCATTTCATTTTTCACTCTTTTAAATGCTTTAGAAAATGGCCTAACCTGGTTCTGCTCCCTTCTCCAGACAGGATAATCTCATTAATCTCATAATGGCCCTCAGTTTTGAGCATGCACTGGCTTTTGACTGGACTTGTCTGTACAGTGCTCACCAATTAATGGATGCATGGAAATGCCCTCCCTGCTTCCTTCCCATCAGTGTTTGCTCCTTTTCTGGCCCACTGCTGCTGCTATTTTTGTGAAATTATGCAGCACTTCCAAGATCTCTCCCGTACAAGCCAGTGCTGGTCTCCTGTCCGGTTCTGATTTGCGCTTTTGGCTGTTCCTGAGGCAGCCGGGAAGATCTGCACAGGGAGGGAAGGAAATCCTTTTAATTTGGGATAACACAGGAGAGGGGGTGTGACCCACACAACAAACTCGGGCAGATCTCAGCACAACCTATTGTATTGGAATAAGAATCCCAATATAACCAGTTAGATGGTGCCTGGGCCAGTTCTGACCCTCGCTGCTGGGCCAAAGGCAGCACTGTGGTGCTTTACCCCAGAGATACCTTGGCTGAGAGTGCAGCGGGGCACTTCCAGGCTGTCAGGACTCCGTTTCCTCAGGAGAGAGCGCTTCTGGCGATGGTGGAGAGAAAGGGAGCGGATTCTGCTAGAAGGTTGCCAGATGTTTATTCCGTGGGTACAGAGATGTCTGCACCGGGATTGGATTTTTATTTTCCTGAATGATTTCTCTCTTTCTTTAAACTATTTCTATCCCGCTTTAGGAGACACAAATCAGAAAGAAGCCCAGGAGCAGCCATGCACCCTGACTGTGCCCATCTCCACATCTTACTTTAAACTGTTTCTATCCCGCTCTAGGAGACACAAATCAGAAAGAAGCCCAGGAGCAGCCATGCACCCCGACTGTGCCCATCTCCACAGCATCCAGGGCGGCGGTGATGATTCCTCCTCCTCCAGGCCGGCTGCGGCTGCAGAGGGCTCCTCCTGCCCCGGGGATGTGCGCACCCAGCTGGGCTCCTCCTGCCCCGGGGATGTGCGCACCCAGCTGGGCTCCTCCTGCCCCGGGGATGTGCGCACCCAGCTGGGCTCCTCCTGCCCCGGGGATGTGCGCACCCAGCTGGGCTCCTCCTGCCGCGGGGATGTGCGCACCCAGCTGGGCTCCTCCTGCCCCGGGGATGTGCGCATCCAGCTGGGCTCCGGCACGGCGGAACCCCGGGACACGCCGAGCTCCCGGGGCTCCCGGGCGGGCTCGCAGAGCCGCGGCCTCGGGGAGGCAGCGGGACCTGAGGATGCGGAGCCCGAGGAGCAGGGCGGGAGCTCCGTGGCCGAGCTGCGCTGCCTCCTGCAGTGGCTGCACAGGAGCCTGCCCTACCTCCTCATCCTCAGCGTCAAACTGCTCCTGCAGCACAGCACTGGTAGAGTAGAACCAAAGCGGCTCGGAGGGAGCAGACCCTCCTCCCCTTCCCCCCCCCTCCGTGCACTAATAACCCTGCCTGAAATGTAATTCGATTTATTTTTAGCTTTGTTTTTATTTGCTTTATTCATCAGAAAGAGAGATTTACTAAACTGCATTTCAGTGGCTTCTGTTTCCTTTGCTGGCATATGTACAATGTGCTTAATTATCCTGGCTTGAGAGTCTGAGCTATTAATTCTAATTACAAAGACATATTAGAAGTGGCTGCTTTTTAACCCAGTTCAGTGATTTTTTTTTTTCCTTTTCATGTTTATAACTGATCCTATTTTCCTAATAGGCATTTCTCTTGGAATTGGGCTGCTAACAACTTATGCATATGCAAACAAAAGCATAGTAAATCAGGTTTTTCTCAGAGTAAGTATCACCCTATGCAACAAAATTCTTTAAGTTAAGCAAGACTTTAGCAAGTTAATCCATTTTTGAAAGAAATGTGAACAGACATGTTGTTTTATTTACTTAATAATGTTAGCTATCGAGATAGAAGTAAAGTCTTAATGCTTCTGTACAGGGGAACTTCTCAAATAACAAAGTTTGCAAAATTCTAGGGGGTGTTTCTTTCCCCTCTGACTTGACTATTGAAATCACTTTTTTGTAAGTTATGGATTACCTTCTTAACTCTATTTGTGGGATGAAATAACAGTTGTCAGTTTAAATCTTCATCTCTGTGTTCACTCCCAAAGGGAAACCTGCTGTTTCTTCAGAGTGGGGTGGGTTTTGGTTGTCTTTAGAAAAATCCTTGGTACACCTAGAAATTGGTAGGCTGAAAATACTAAAATTACTGCTTTACCTTTCCATTGGGGTCTCAATCTGTCTATTTATTTTATCTAGGATAAATATCTAGGATTTATCTAGGATATTTATCCAGGATAAAGTCCTCTGGTGCTAGGGATGGATTGCAGCCCTGCTCTGAGGCAAGGACTGCAGTGTGTGTGTACACCCCCTGCAGGAACGGTGCTCCAGGCTGCAGTGCACGTGGCTGCTGCTCTACCTGAGTGGATCTTCTCTGCTCCTGTATTACACCTTCCACTCCCAGGCCCTGTACCACAGGTAAGTGTGAAACACCTCCACCCCACCATCAATGAACTGGGGACACTTCATCTGCTGGTTTGCTTTAATTGTGCCATTGGTTTGTCTTTCACTTTAATCTCCATTCCTCCCCTTCTGCCAAATTTAACAGGTGCTGGCCTTAAAAACAGTATGCTGGAATTTCCTAGGCTCCATGCTTGATTTAATGGCACAGAGAACATTCCTGGCTCTGACTGCCAGCTCTGACCCTTGGGAATACCAAATGTGGCATCCTGGGCAGTTCATGACTCCAATTGATTTTTCCCCTTGACCATTCTGTAGCTGCAGCCTTGGCTGGAAACCAAGGGCTAAATGCCAACCTGAGACAGCCAACTGAGCTCTGGAGGATGGGGCTGTGATGAAGATCCAGCAAAGAAGGTTCCAGCATGGAAAACTTGTCAGAGATCCTCAGTGATCCATTTACAACCAGCAGTTCATTTTCTTAGCAAATGTTCCCCCTTGGGGTAAACCAGGTTTCCTTTTTTAATTAAACCCGCTGTGATAATCTCAGGTTACAGTTTCCTCTAAATAGGGTGCTCCAGTAACTTCTGATACTTCTTTTTGTAGCTTAATCTTCTTAAGCCCCACTGTGGATTTTATGAACTTTTGGGAGGTGCTTTGGATTGTGGGAGTCACCGACTTTATTCTGAAATTCCTCTTCATGGGCTTGAAGTGCTTTATTCTCCTGGTGCCTTCTTTTATCATGTCCTTTAAATCCAAGGTAAGGAAACAAGCTGCAGTTTTGATTCCTTGTGAAGATTCTCTTATGGTAAAAGTAACTAATTATTAAATTCTACCTAGAGAAAAACCTTTAATTAAATGTCTGTATATAATCCACCACTACACCGTGGGCAAGAAAACCCTGTGGATTTCATGTTCTTCTCTGCTTGGTGCTAAAAAAGGTTTTCAGTCAGATCAGAAACAACTGCTTGTATTATATCATGGGATAAATGGGTTTATTTCTGTCTCCAAGTTGGGGGTTGAAGCAAACCTTTTATTTTCTGCTCTGGAGGAATGTGTACACAGGCAGTTGGCCTGGAGCAGCTGGAGCACAGCAAATTTTGCACATGCTCAACAAGAACTGTCAAGATTTTAGGATCTGCACATGCATACATGTGCATTTCTGGCTCTTCAAAAATAATCCTGAATTTTCTTTGTTGTTAATAAACTTAAAGAATATTTGTCAGATCAAGGAATTTGATGCATAGCTTCATTTCTCAAATCAGTGAGGTTTAATAATTTTCTCAGAAGCTTACACTCACTGGTGGTGTATTTATTTTTATCTGCTTCCCGAGGTGAGGCAGGCAAAACCAATTACATTTTATCTTAAAATTGCAATTACTAGTGCTGGGTCAGAAAAAATAAATTAGCAAGTACAGTGTGATGTGGTAGCATTTGAACAGGGTGTTTTGGGACGTTTCTATCTCTTATAAATGTACCAGAACAAGTCCTTCTGAGGTACAACTGCCTTCTCTAAATACTGATTTATCATCAAGATCTCTAATTTTTTTCCTACAGTGATGTAACATGAAAAAAATTTACTGAAAATTCCATTACAACAAAAATGGTTGAACTAGAGAAAGAATCTGGTTAATAGTGGGAAATTGTGGCATTATCCAGTTTACATTATAGAAAGAGTTACAAATATAATTTTGAGAAAAACTTAGTTTATTCCCTTTAAATTTAAGACAAATATTTATTATACATGTGCACACACAGTGTACCTGTAATGAGCTTTATTGTCACTGAAAAGCTGAGTGCAGGACACAACTCTGGCCAAATTTGTGTTATTCTCCTTCTTCATGTAACTTTACTTTTTTTAATGCTTATGAAATTAAGCCTGACAGCCTTAGGCATCTACCAAGCCATCCCAATTCAGCCTAAAATTTGATTTTCTGCAGTCCAGCAATCAATTCCACTACTGTTACATGGACAGTTGAGAGACTCATCCTCTGATCTTTTTTTTTCCGTGCTTCACATTTGTTTCATTAAGAAGCTCCTCCAAAGAATAACAATGCATCTTTTCTGTGTATTTTGCACATTTTGGAGTTGTAAATCTTGAGCTGTTCCTTTGCATGTCTTGCTCAGGGCTACTGGTACATGCTGTTAGAAGAGCTCTGCCAGTATTACCGTATGTTTGTCCCCATCCCAGTGTGGTGCCGTTACCTGATGGCCCATGGGGGGCTGGACACTGCCCTGGGATGGAGCCTTGGCATCCTGCTGGGCCTCCTCTACCTCATCCTCAAGGTATGCAAAGCTTTGTGCCCTTCTCAGGGTTTACATGGAATTCTCCAGTGGGTTTCTGCAGGAATAATCAGTGCAGGGTTACAGACACAGCACGTTTCTGAATGTTCCCCTCTGAGCTCGCTTCAGTTTGCTGCAGCTTCCACAGCTGGCTCAGGACTGAAAATCATCTTTAATCTAGCAGTGGGTTGGGGTTGCAAAGCAAAGAACACAGCTACCATGGGTGTGCTCCCATCACACACACAACTTGCAAAAATAAAGATAAAATTACAGCTAAAAGAGTCACCATTTCCCAGGAAACTAAATTTTCTCTGCTGGAGCATCCTGTGTGATGCTACACAAGTTAACATTTTCCTGCTGCCTCTCTGCTTCTCCAAGAGCTCAAATGTGTGTCCCAAATGTCACCAGTTTGGCTTTAGGAATGACCAACACTTCCTCGTGCTCTGGTACCTGAATTCCAGGACTGAGGACCATTGCAAGTATGATAATAATTCACTTCAGAACCTCAACACTCCTAAAAACCAGACCCCTATTAGGAAAAACTTCAGCCTAAATTCTTCATTTGGTTGCATTTCAAACCTTTAAAACAGGCTCAGGCTGAACTATTGCTGTGCTTATGTGATTCCTGCACCCAACCAGCAGTCAGACTTCCAGGGCTGGAATCAAAAGCTTGGGAGCTTTTTGGTTCACAGTGAAAAAATACTTAGCATAACTCAAGTTTTCTTTCCCATTTCAGCTTTTGAGCTTTTTTGGGCAATGGAAGAACTTCAGGCAGGTGTTACGGATATTTTTTACGCGCCCAGTGAGTACTGAGTTCTCTTATGACAAAACCATGACCCCAATTCACATGAAAATCCTTCTGGAAATTCCTCATTCCCATTCCTTTGTATTGTTTTAGCAATGAACAAATGCATTTTTAAATGAACCCCTGTATATTCATTCTCCCATTTCACAGTCTGAGTTCCTTGACTGAATGGCAGTGGTGTCACCTGAACAACAAAATCACCCACAAAAAAAATTTAAAAATCTGCACATCCCTTCAGAAGAAAGGATGTGAAATAATCCTTTTTGTCCTGCTTCTACTTTAAAAATTAGCTGTGTTCCTTTAGATTAGGGATTTAAGTTTCCCTATAGCAATTCCAAATTCCTTTCTGTCCTGGTATTTGGGTGTGTCTTTTTCATCCCCCTCAAAATTAATATTTGCTGCAAATCCTTTGTTCTGCAGCACTATGGGGTGCCAGCCAGCAAGAGACAGTGCTCTGAATCTGATGATATTTGTTCCATTTGCCAAGCTGAATTTCAGAAGCCCATTCTGCTGATCTGTCAGGTAATACACATAATTCCAATTATTTTTTTTAAATTAAAGAATATTTTAAATTACTGTTACACAAGACAACATGAAATTAGATGAGTGTGTGTTTGATGATTATTTTTAAAAATCAGACTGTACAAATAATACAAATGGAAGAGCTTAGAAGCTCTAAGTTGTCATTCTTTTCATTCCAGCATATATTTTGTGAAGAATGCATCTCTTTATGGTTTAATAGAGAAAAAACCTGTCCACTCTGCAGAACTGTTATTTCTGACCATGTTAACAAGTGGAAGGATGGAGCCACATCTATGCATCTCCAGATTTTCTAAAGCTTGTCAAACAACTTGGGTTCCAGTTTGTTTGTTCACACTAAGGTTTTTCAGTTTACTGCACATTAAACTGTAGGTGGCACAAGGAAAGTTTCCAAATTCCACATACCGTGTATTTAAAACCCTGCAGAAAATGGCAACTTGACCTTTTCTAAGTAGAGAAAACTTTTCAGAATGAATGCAGCAAAAGCCAGCATTGCTTCTCTTGTGATTCTCATAGGAAACAGACAAATCCTTGAATTGCATTTCTTAATTCAACATTTTCTTTTAGAGCTTCAGTAGGGTTCCAGACTCTACTGAACTGCATTAGTCCTTCTAACACAACTCAAGCCAAAAGGTCAACCTGCTGATTTTATTAAGATTAGGAGGAAATTTTATCCTCTGGACTGCAGTGAGAATTAGAGCTGCTTGTCACTCCTGGCATTACAGATCTTTCATGCTGCCCAGTAAATGAGAGAAATGAGATTTTTAATGCACCTGGAACAGCAACTGTTTCTCACTGCACCTGTAGATAAGCACAAGAATAAGATATTTCCCTTTAATTCCCCTTTAGGTTCTTGTAGGCTTCTAATGGATCCTTGGCTTCATCTTTTGGCTTTAAACCAACCACTGATGTTAGTTTTTTTACTTATAAAGCTGGTATTTTTAAAAGAAATCTTTAATACTATATTTTTGTCATTATAGGAGCCAGATTTTCTTACAGGGGAGAATCTATTTTATACTCTATTTGCAATTTGTAGTTTGCATAAAAACCAGAGAGAATAAATGCATTTGAATCTATTTGTTTGGTGCATGTCGAATAAAGGAAGGAGATTCCTTATTGTTTTGGTATTAACTCATGTAAGCACAGCTGCTCACTGCCAGGTGTATTTTTCTGGTTGAAGAAAACAAAACCCCTTTAAATGTTATAATTTATTCATGATTTTTTATGTTATTTCTAGCACTAACTTCTGTGTAACCTCACTTTCTTCCCTGATTTGCTTTTTTCACTTTGCTATTCAGATCAGACTGAAAACATAACTCAAATGATTGTCACAGGAAAGTTACATTTAGTTACCATTAACTCCAGCTTCTCTTGCCTGAGGACATTTAGGAAACTTGTAAATTCAGGAAAAACAATTAGAAAGTGAAACACTCAATACCCTAAAGGAACAGCTACAAGGGCAGAGTCCAGAATTCAGAATAAAAATCTAATGAGATGGAACATTCAAACTAAGAAATATCATTACATCTGGCCTGTAAAGCTCACCAGGATTATATTATTTTATTTTATTTTATGGAGCACAGCAAAGTGTTGGTGCTTTAAATCAACCCTGACCCTTTGTCTGCAGCATTGTAGGAACAACTGGAGCAAAGTGTGGAGATGGGTCAAAAACAGGGAACAATTTCTCTTCTTTCTCTCTTCCTGTTGATTTTTCTATCCAAACCCAGTGATACTAACACACATGGTTTATTAAAAAACCAAGAATAAAAGAGATGTTGGTCAGCTGGTTTAGATGTACAGTTCATCAATCAAACAAATCATTCTCACCTTAGTTGGAGACAGGAATAAAGTGAGTACCTGAAATGAGGGAATGGCATCCTGTGTGATCCAGGAGCTCCTCCTGGTCCAGGCCAGCAGCTCTGGCTCTGCAGGGACACACAAGGTGACAAATGACAACCAGCAGCCACTTTGTAAGAGCCCAAGAACCCAGGGGAAAGCAGCAGAAGGGATCTCTCTCTCTTGGCTCTTTATTTCTGAGGGAATTCCTGCTGCATTTCCCATCAGAGCTCTCAGCAAAGACAATGATTCACATTTCCTGTTCCACTCAGGGCCTCCCTACTTCCTAAAATAAAAACAAATGGGTCACTTGGATTAACATATGTTTAAATTTGCATTTAGTTGCTATTCACATCCACCTGCTTTAGCTCTTGAGGATATTGAGCTGCAGTGAAGTGTGAGAGATGGAAAGCAGGACAGGGATTACCTTTGTTTGTGCTCAGGCAGCTCAAGGTGTTCCTGCAGACAGCTCCAGATGGACTTAGCCTAGAAAAGAGCAACTGGAGAAGTTCATAAATGGGATCTGCACACAAGGATTTGCAGGAAAAATATTCAATTGGCTTTGTTCTTCTTAAGGATTTCTCCTTTGGATAAAGTGAATTGGGAAAATGAAACAGCAACAAGCCTGCTTAGAGAGAGAATTTAAATAAACCAACCAAACCCCAAACATCTGCCCTAAAACCACAACAGCCTCAAAGTTTGATGCACTTTTTGATTAACACAGATTGGGACTTAATACTGAAAAGAGAACAGACCCAAAATCAACTTCAGCTGTCCACTCAGAGTGGACTCAAATCTGAAATGTTCTCCAGCAGTTCGGCCTTTAAACAGCACAGCAAGGAAAAAAGGGATATTCAAAAGAACAATTGACTCGTTGATTTTTATCTTTTATTATGAGCTAATACCAGGATGACATTCAAATGTCAGATGGCACAATTAAGACAGTCTTGGTAGGAATTATTCCAGCATTCCCAAAATTACAATTTAGTACACGAATGGCATCACTCCCACAGAGAAAAATGATGGAATTCTGAATATCTTCTACCAGAAGAGTTTCTGCATCAAATGGGAAAAAGAAAAACTGCTGGTAACACAGCTGACCTAGAAACCTTTTCTGGTAATGACCTGCAGAACAAAATATTTCCCTATTTAACATCTAGTAAAAAAAAATATGACTTTTGTTCAAGTTTAAGATTTAATACTTTTATATGGTTAGCCACAACAGGTATTAACCTCAGTTTTACTATATTTTTGTAATGCTACAAAAATCCTATAAAATCAAATTATAGTGAATTTTTCAGTGATTATAATTAAAAAAGCGCAGCTTGTACAAAATAAAAAAAATAAGATTCTATACTCTAATGAAAAATTTAAGACATTTTTAAATGAACAAAAGAAAGCACTTGTTAAGCTCTCCAATATTCAATGCATTCTGCACTTATCTGAAATAGCCAGACAGGAGCTAGAACTCCACTCCCCTCAGTTCACAACTAGTAATTTTGACACTATTATATATATATATAGAGGATCTATGTCTGATATTTTTACAAATAAATACAGGATAAACCATATTGCATAGTGTGTGCTTGCTGTCTGAGTCACACTCCCAAAGTTTCACAGTCATGGTAGGGAATTCATTTTACAATCCAGGGGCTGAAACATTGCCAGTACATGGAATTGATTTCCTTGGAGAACCAATGGGTTGGGTTTGTGACTGATCAGTGAACTCAGACAAACAACTCTTGCCATTCTTGCCAGCCATTAAACCAATTCCACTGGACACTTCTGTCCAGGAGCAAAAAGCAACTGTTAGCTGTAACTAGGACCAAGAGAGATCTGCCTCTAAAAAGTTCTATTTTTTTATTATTTTTAAACCAAGTTCCTTTATCCTCAGTGAATGTCAGCAGAGTCCAGGTGCTGTGTTTGCACACACACTCCTGGATTTTGGTTCCACCAAATCACCCGTGGCCACGTCACCAATGAACAATGGCAATCCTCCAGGATGTCACTGTAAGGTAACTTGATTTTCCTGCTAAAACTATAAAAAAAAAATTATATTTTTCAACAAAAGGCTTATCAGGAAGTAAAAAGAAAAAAAAAAACCCTAATTTTTTCTCAATCATAACCATTTTTATGTGTTGGTTCTTTGATAGCATCAAGGTATCTCTGAATCCTTCTGCCAATTTCAGCAAAGAGCACTGGGCTTGGATTCAATGCTTACAGAGTTTTATGGCTTGGATCCTATGGCTCAAAAAGATTCAGTATCCACAGAGTAAGCAGAATCTAGAATAAAAAAATCCCTACAGTTGTGAAACACCAGAAGTAGACTTTGCACAGTTTGACTAAAAGATAATGCAACGTGTGGCAGGCAAAAAGTGACAGGACTTGTATGCAGCTGCATGATCATCTCCACACACACACACACCATCCACACTCTAACCTAGGGTAAAGCTCTGCAGATATTAACCCTTTCACCAGCTATGTTCATGGAAATGCTTTCTCTTTAAGGCAGGAAGTATTTAAAGTAAGGTAAAGTTTTACCTTTATTTTATTCTTTGTACCTGTAAGTCAGTTGTACAGATCGTGACAATTTTAAAAACATAAATAGTGTCCTTAAGAACATGTTTGCTAAATTAAAGTTTTTGCTAAAGTTCTGACCCACTGTGGAAGACATTCACTGAAAGGCCATTGAACACTTTTCTCATACAATCAGCAAATTTATTGCCCCAGCATAGAAAAAAAATGTTGATAAATTTAGAAATGTATAATGGCAGGAAACTACCATAAGCAAAATTTCATTAATAATAATAATAATAATTTTAAAAAATCCTCAAATTCTTACCCACTGGTTACAAAAATATTTGATTTCCTTATTCTCTGGAGGATTTGTCAGTGTTTCCTGTGGTACTTCTAGAAATTTCTACTGACCTTGTGTTCTGCTCCCTGTTGGTCTCTGTGGGTAAGAATGTGAGCTGCCCAGCTGTGCCCAGCTGTGCCAGAGTGATGTTTCCCAGTGAAATGTCTGCTGAGGACAGGCATGAAATAAGCAGGACGTGGGTGAGCCCATGGCTTCCAGTTAAGCCTAGAACATAGCAGCACTGCTGTTGGATTCAATCCATTTGTCTGTGCAGGAACAAACCGGGGTTTCAGCGGGGGAAGCAGGGAAACAGTTTCTCTCCCACCCCACACTGCCAGGCTGGTCAGTGAGTGATTCATTTATTGATTGGTTGGTTCATGAGGAGGAGAATCAGAACTAGAGCCTTGAACTTTTCTTCACAGCAACCAATTAAGTTTGCCTTTTTCATTTTGGGATACTTTCCATAATGAGCTGAATCAAAAAATCTATTTGAAAAATATATATTTTTTTTTAATATATATATATATAAAAAAAACTCATTATGTTTTGAATGTGAAACACCAATTAAGTTTAGCTTTCCTCTTTGATTCCACCCCATTGTAGGAAACCGCTTAACGAGGCTTGCATGCTAATTAGCCCTCAGCTGCAGGCCTGCAGGCATTCCAAACCCTGCCTAGTGAAAGGGCCAACCCTCCTGACACATTCAGACTACACCAGTGATTCTGAAGCAACATCCTGCCCCTTAATACTGTCAGTTTCGAGCTCTCAAGCTGAAAGATCCTTGATAAGGTGAGAAGATGTCACTGGAATCAGTAAGATGATGTGCCTAGAGTTCTGCAATACCATTTGCTAAAGTTTGTTTTTTTTTTGTTTTATGCACCATTGATTGACAGGAAAAAAAAAAAAATCCGTTTTTCTTTGCTTTCCAAGTCTCTCTGTGCAATGACCGATTCTTTGATACTGTCACTTGTTAAAAGTAAACCAAACAAGCCCTCAGATTTCAGCTCCAGGGGGCTCCTGTCCGTTCTGGTGTGCACCTGGAGGCTGCCAGGGCGCTGCTGTCATAGGTTCATGCGCAGGTGCTCCGGCCGCTTGGAGATCATGGGGAAAGCCTGTTTTTTGTAGGGCCCAGAGTTTGGCTGGCGGATTGGAAGTGGTGCTGAAGCCTCTCCACAGACTGTCACGTCCATCTGTTCGATCCCACTGCTCTCCATGGGGAATTCCACAGGTGCCTGCGTGGTGGATGCGCCGGCTGAAGCGCCTCTTCCCCAGAACTCCCCAGGGGAGAACTTGACAGGGCTTTAAAACAACAAATACACAAAGTCAGAGACACACACACAGCACCAAGGGGTTCCCCTACTCTGCAGGAAACCACTCAAATTCCTATGGAGAAGCAATTCTAATTCTTCCTTTCAATTCCAGGAGTTTGAGAAATTCCCATGTCTGGCTTCTATCACAGCCTCCTGTAAAATTCTCTCATTTTGATGTGACAGCAGAAGGGTTTTTCTGTACTAACACAGTTCTTTAGTGCTTAGGGTGTTCTGGAACAGTTTTAGCTGTATCAAAGTCACCACTGAAAAGCAACAAATTAGAACTTCATGTGCTGCCCAACACCCCAGACTTGTCTTTAATACTGTGGTTTATAAAACAGAATCATGTCTAATGGAAGTGCTGGGCTTACTCAGAAGCAAGGCTGTATTTTGTATTTCTACAAAATTTGTGCTTCAACTACTTATCAAAAAGTTTATTACAAAAAGAGAAGATAAAGTACCTGACAGGTGTCCTAGGGCTACCTATGAATCTGCGAGGTGATCGAATTTTTGGTTCAAAAGAAAATTTCTCTTTTACGCTTTCAAGTACAGATGGAGCCACGTACGTGAAACCCTGCAAAACAGGAAAAAGGCACTGCAGCTCACAGGCAAGGAGGCATTCAGGAGCACTTAGAGAAATCTGGTTATTACAGGAAAATTATAAAATGAAGAGTCAGTGTAGACAGATGAACCCTTACTCACTCCTTGAAGCAAACTCTGGCACTTCAGGGAGTTGCTACACCCCAGCTGTTTCTCCTCAGATCACAGATTCAATTTAGTGAATTTTGCACACTCAATTTAATGAACTTTGCTCTCTGCACTGGCCATTGTTGTCTCTGAATCAGAATGCTGACACCCCACAAGGGCAGCACTGTTTGCTGGCTGCTGGATAAAGACAAGGTCAGCAATAACCAAAGTATTTTCAAAGCCTTCAAACATTTCGAACCTGTTACAGGATTTGGGCTCAGTTATGAGAGTTTGCTTCAAGGTGTTAGGAGTCAGTAGGATGGATTCAGGTGCAATGCCCTCATTCCCAGCAGCAAACCCCTCTCCAGTCCCTGCTCACTCACCAGAAAGACCTGGTTGGCACTTTCACTGAGAGTTGAGTCATCTGGGCTATCAACAGGTGTCTGACGTGTAAACTTTGAATCAAACTGGCTCACATCCTCTTCAGATTGCTTTGCAAAAACAAAATGATTAAGGGTTTATATTACAGATATCAACCAAATGGCTCAGCGGAGAGCAGTGCAGCCTCTGGATGGAGTTCATTCCATGGGGTTTGGCAGAGCTCTGCTGGAGGAAAACCCTGGAGTGGTGTCGGAATCCTGGCGCTGCCATGGGAGGTCACTATGGGCACTGACACTGAGAAATAAAGGCAAGGGGGAGGGGCAAAAATTATGGATCAAAAAGGAACACGAATTAAAAAGATGCCTTAAAAAAAAATCTAAAATTACAAACAAAAACTTTTCGAAATACAATGCCAGTTTCTTGCAAGTTTAGCCCTTGTCACAACCAGTATAGAACAGTTGCAACTGTTTCGTTTTTGGAGGCCTCTCCAGACAGTTTTGTCCCATTTTTGCAGATACAGAAGTATTTATAGTCTGAGGGATAGAGGACTGTAATAAGTCATTATGAGGAATATTATTTTATTTGCTCAAAGAACAGCAGTAATTCCAAAATTCCTTCTTTATTCCCATGTGTCACTGGAAAGGCAGCAGGTATTTATTTGTGCAGGCCTTCATGCAACCATGGAAGCACAAACTGAAAAACCATCTGGCTTGTACAAGAAACTTCCATAAAACTGCTACTAACAGAAAAACCCAAAACCACCTTCAGATAAGTATTTGGAAATATCAATCTTGAGTCTTTCTGAGGGGAAAAAGGTCTGGAGTCTCCATGCTGTAGAATGCTTGACATTAGTGATGCTTAAGCCAGTTTTAGGTGAGAATTTTAGCAGCTGGGAATTACAGACGTGGCAACACCCACAGCTGCTGGGGCTGATTGTAGCCAGAGGGAAAAACCATCCCAATATAGGATGGGATAATAAAAACTTCTTCATCACATCACTGGTTTGAGGTAAACCCTAACAACTGCTCATAATGCACAAGATGCATTGTAAAGATTAATAAGCCACCACAGAAAATGCTTAATTAGGTGATTTCATTTACTTTTGCTTAGCAACTCTATCTAGCTGAAACTAAGTGCTGACTTACTGTAGAGGGTTTAGAAGCTGCTCTCAGAGTGAGCTGCACCTGCAGGTCTGTTTAACCATGGGTCAGAAGCAGGAGGAATTCAGACTGCAGCAGATCAGGGGCCAGATCAGATCTGCCAGCTTTAACTGAGGGAGGATCTGTGCCCTGAGTGACAGAACTCAGTACCAGGGATCAGGGCACTCCAGCTGGTGAAGTGAACCTTTCTCAGTTTGATCAAGAGCTTTGCTACAGGCACCCAGGGCACATCTCTCTCCCAGTATTCCCAGTACCTACCAATAAGGGTTTAAAAGGAGGTTCCACCTTGCGTGCCAGCAGCTCGTCCCAGTTGATGTGTCTGAAGAAGGCGTGAGCCTGCAGGGGACAGAGCACAGTCAGCACTGCCCCAGCGCCCACAGCTCACAGGAACACCCAGCCACACCCTGCTCTGGGCTGCCCCTCCCAAAATCACATTTTGGCTGGTGTGGAATATCTGCAGCACTACCCTGGAGAAGCTGCAAGAGCTGAGAGCTGAGATCACACCTCCAAGTCAGACACACGTCCCCATCTCCTTGGAAGTGCCAGAAAAGGGCAGTGTACATGGAAAATACCTCTGCATTTTCCAGCTTCAGAGTTAAACCATGACAAACACTGCATTAATGACAAATGAGCAGAGCTCTGAAATATGGAGGACTCTCCAACACTTTTCAATACCACCACAAAAACAAAGTCACTTTTCCCTTCAGGGAGCTGCACTAATACAGGGCTGGCAAGGTTCTCATGGGACTGCTGAGCATCCTCACCCTTCCAGGCTGCACAATCAGCATTGTGCAACTGCTAGAAAAGATCTACTGCAAGACACAGCTAAAGAATAGAAGTTATTTTCCAAATCTCAAATCATCAAATAGCCAGGCAGCTGCTTTTGTTAAGCTTTAAAGAGTTCAGGTTTTGCTGAGTTGTCTGTCACATGTGGCTGCCTTTCTGCTCATTACCCTTCAAGACAGACACTCTCCTTCCCTGAGGTGCCTTCAAAGCTGTTTTATTTTCAGTGAGGTTATTTAAGAAGTCTCAAGTTCCAGTTACCTGAACTTCTCCAGCATCTCCAGGACCAGCTCCTAGACGTGAGGCAGCATTTCTTTTTAGCAGCTTGATGAGAAATAACAGCCAAAAAAGCAGAATTAGTTATGTTATTATAACCAGACTAGTTCTGCCATGAATCATCACTTCAGTGAGTACTGTGCAGAACGAATACAGAACGATCAGGAAAATCTGCATTCACTTGAAAACAGTTCTATTTTCAAGGGAAATCACTTTCTGTACCACTCAGCAAAAAAGTGATTTAATCAGTAACAAATCAAGCTTGAACTGAACAGCCACAGTGGCATCATTATATTTCTGTTTTCTACATACATGTGGAGTAGTAACAATCATTAAAATTTTACCTTTTTAAGCAGATCTCTGGCTTCTTGTGTGAGGTAGGGAGGCAAGTTGAGTTTACACTTGAGAATCTTGTCAATTGTTTTCTTTCTGTTCTCCCCAGTGAAAGGAGGCTGGAAAGCACCATTGAAAAAGGAGGAAAAACAGAGGACTTGTTCAGATCTTTAATTTGTGTACACAGAACTCACTTCAGTCATTTATAAAGCAGGTAAAATTACTGCAAATAGGCTGGATAAAAGCAGCTCATGTCTATGGTCAAACTTGAGAGCTGGATTTTGGTTCTATCTTACTTGCAGTGTGTATATATATAATATATGGAATATATATAATAGATATAATACATGCAGCTGAGTTAGGTACAGGGAAGCAGAAAAGCTACAAAGGGAAAACCATGCAATTATAACTGTGCACCTACTGCTCCAGTCAGCATGTCATACATTAATGCCCCCAAACTCCACCAGTCCACAGCACGGTTATGCCCACTCCTCATCAAGATTTCAGGGGCCCTATAAGCAGAAAAATCAAAAATATGAAAGTGTTTTAATGAGATTAATACTAATTGTGACTGCTAGTTTTCAAACAAAACCCCATTTATCAAGTCAAGTTGTCCTAAGTGACTGAATATATGAACCACCAGTTAAAAAAAGGCAAACCACAGGCATTACCCCCAGAGCAGAGCAATATTTTGTATTTCATGGTGCAGCTCACATGTATTCAATTGTTCCACAGAATGTGTGTGTGACTGTTCCATCGTGAATGGATTCTTTACATAACCCGAAGTCAGTCAGTTTTACATGACCTGAAATTAAATAAATCAGATTTCAGACTTGTCAGAATTCTGCCATTTGTAGAAGTAACATTGAGAAAAATTAGGAATTTTTAACATGGATATGTAATTACTTTGAATTACTTCCACATATGGGCTGACAAAGCAATGCAGCTATAAAATAGAACAAGGTAATCACACTTCCAGAGAAAATCAAGTGCTGCCACTTGACAAACTACCAGAACTTATTCAAATACAGACAAATATATTTAAACATAAAGACTGTAAAGCATCATTTAGCTAAAAAAGTAGGTTACTGAATTTTACTGCCTGCTTCAAAATTCACAGAACCATCTTCAACAAACTGCAAAGTGCCCTGAATAATTCAGTACAAAGACTCAGACTAAGTAAATATGTTGTTTAGGAAAACATGAGAGTTCTGGGTGGTACAGAGTGCCAGACTGAGCAGTGGCACAGTCACTGGGGCACCCAGGAACTGAAGCTGCTGCCAGTGAAGTGCCAGCTGCTCCTCAGTCCCTTCAGCCACTGATGAGCTGCCATCCTGCCCACAGTGCCTTTCCCACCATCAGCCATCCCACTGACTAAAACATCACAGCTTCTACTTCACAGCGATCCAGCAGAAGAAAAAAATCCAGAGGTGCAGAAATGGCAAATCAAGCACTCAAAGCATGAACTTGGGCTTGCTGTGGCCCAGTAAAACAAGGATTTGTGTTTGAGGGCAGTTAGCTCTGGCAGCTCTTCACTTATCCCAGGGGTGCTACAGCCCTGCCTCTGTTCTGAGGAGATTCACCTCAAACTGAGGTGTGTGACTTTTGGCAGAATTGTTTTCAGCCTGACTCATGCCCAGAGCTCTACCTTGGTGGTTGAGCATGATATTCTCTGGCTTCAGGTCCCGGTAGATGATTCCTTTCTGATGCAAGTGCCCCAGGGCCATGGAGATTTCTGCCAAGTAAAAGCTGAAAGGGAACAAAAATCACACAGATTCAATCATGCAGAGCATCTTAAGCCAATCTTTCACAGTTTTTAACCCCCAAACCTTGATCGTTGCCCTATGGACAGAGCCTCACTGAGGCAGTGGAATCTCCTCTGTTGTAGGACTGGAGTTCCACCAGCACAAACTGGTGAGGGCAGCACACCCTCCCCAAACCCTCTGAGCTGCTCTTTCACTACCCTCTAAAATGAATGAGTAGTTAAATATAGTTTAAGCACTTGGAAAAAAACCCAAACTATTAATTTACAAAAATAGCTTCACTTACCAGGCTGTGTCTTCCATAAATATCCCTTCTCTCTCTAACTGCATAAATAGTTCTCCTCCTGTCATGAGAAAAAATAGATTGTACTCAATTAAAAGTATCACTTTAAGTCAGTCCAAAGTCTATTTTCTAGGAAAACTATCAGCAACAGGTATTTTTGCCTGCTGTACCACAGGCTGTTTCACAAAAAAACAACTGAGCCACTGTTCTGTCACCCTCAGGATTCCAGCAACCTGAAGAAATCAGCATTTAAAACCAAGAGCATTTCTGTCCCTGTTTTTTGCAGTTACAGCTTGAAAAACTGCTTTGAATCTGTGTCTGTTTCCCTAACCATGAAATAAATGTAAACTTTCTTTTGTCACAAAGAACCTGGATTAAACCCTCAGGTAACTCTGTAGGACTGCACAGAACACAAAAAAAATGACAAATCTAGTGGAAGGAAAAGTCTTTAAACCCCTTCTCTCCTGTACTGTCATGAAAAACAATTGTTTTATGTTTCATTCCTCTTTATTATATTAATCTAAAAGTTTATTCATGTTCCTCTATGTATTTTTAATACCACCCTGTTTCAGTTTAAGACACCAAGCCATCAGTAATTTTTTACCTGTAGGGCAAGAACCCCAAATTTTTGATTGTGCAAGACCCCAAGAAAGAGAAAAAAGAATGTCATATACTGACCACTGAGATACTCAAGGATGAGGTAGAGTTTTCCACCAGTCTGAAAGGCATAAATTAAATCTACAATGAAGGGATGTTTCACTTCCTCCAGTATATTCCTCTCTGCTTTTGTGTGAGCTGTATCCTTGGCATTCCTTACAATCATTGCCTGTAAAAGCAGGGATAGGTGAGCACAGAACATGCTAAATGAGGCAGACTTTTATACTGAGTTCAGTTCTGACTTTATTAAATTACAACACTACACTGGAGTTAGCAACAGCATTAAAAATTTACATTTCACCACAGTATCTACAAAAGAGGTTTCTTACAGAAGTTTAAGTCTTTATTTCATAGAATCACACAGTAATTCAGCTTGGAAAGGACCTCCTGACCTGTTTAAATGAGCTGCTGAGAAGTACCCAGACAGAAAAATCTGAAGTTTAATTTTAATTCCAACTGTATCTGAGTAAAAACTGTATATATCCTAGAATTATTTTTAGGTATATTAAATCATTAGATAATCCTAAAATGGAGGGATAGATTTTTGGTTTTTTATATTCAAAAAGTAGTGAAATTCAGGTTACCTTTTTAAGAACTTTCATGGCAAATATTTTCCCGGTGTTTGCTCCGGTTACTTTTCGTACTTGAAACACCTAAACAACAGCAACACAATGGCAATCAATCACTTATTTCAGCTGCATGAACTGCCACAAGCTAAAGAGCAAAGTTGTGCAAGACAGAGAGAGAGAGAGAGAGATCACCCACAAACTACAAGGCAAGAGAGAGGGGAGATCACTCCCAAATAATGAGACAAGAGAAAAGAAGAGAGGAGATCACCCAAAACAATGAGACAAGAGAAAAAGAGAGAGGAGATCACCCAAAACAATGAGACAAGAGAAAAAGAGAGAGGAGATCAGCCAAAACAATGAGACAAGAGAAAAAGAGAGAGGAGATCAGCCAAAACTACAAGGCAAGAGGAAGAGAGGGAGGAGATCATCCCCAAACAATGAGGCAAGAGAAAGAGAGAGATCACCCAAAACAATGAGGCAAGAGGCAGAGAGAGAGAGGAGAGCACCCCCAAACTACAAGGCAAGAGGCAGAGAGAGAGAGATTACCCACAAAATATGAGGCAAGAGACAGAGAGAGAGGAGATCACTCCCAAATAATGAGTCAAGAGGCAGACAGAGAGAGCACCCCCAAATAATGACTCAAGAGGCAGAGAGAGCACCCCCAAACAATGAGTCAAGGGGCAGAGAGAGAGGAGATCACCCCCAAATAATGAGTCAAGGGGCAGAGAGAGAGGAGAGCACCCCCAAATAATGAGTCAAGGGGCAGAGAGAGAGGAGAGCACCCCCAAATAATGAGTCAAGGGGCAGAGAGAGAGGAGAGCACCCCCAAATAATGAGTCAAGGGGCAGAGAGAGAGGAGAGCACCCCCAAATAATGAGTCAAGGGGCAGAGAGAGAGGAGAGCACCCCCAAACTACAAGGCAAGAGGCAGAGGCTGGATGCAGAAGACTCTGGGACATTCCCTGCTGCTCCAGCCCTGCCAGGGACCTCAGTGCCCACCTTGGCAGCTGGGGTGGTTCTGCCCCAGCCCACCTGTGGCAGAATGGAGTTTTCAGAGAGGGGGGAAGGAGAGCAAAGCCAGGGGGCACTGAGGGGGGCAGAGCTCTGACCTTGCCGTAGCCGCCCTTGCCCAGCACGCGCAGCAGCTCGAAGCACTCGGGCCGGATCTTCTCAGGGCCTCTGTTCACGCTGGTCTCTGAAATCTCAAACTTCTCACAATGCTCCATCCCTCTGCAGAAAAGCAGAAAGAGGCTGTGAGCCTGTCTGGGACTGAGGAGTGAGCAAATGAAAGCACTGACTCCCTGGAAGAGTCTAACAGTGACAGAGATCTGCAGGAATTATTGTTTATTGTGTGCAAAGTGCACCCTGCACTGAGAGGGCTGCCTGCAGATTTTGGGCATTTACAGAGCAAGATTTCCTTCAGACCCCTTCAATTTAATCCACAATACATCTGCATTACACCAGAATTAAGTTTAAAGGATGAAAAACCCAGATATTTCTTTTTATCGTTACATCCATATTGTATCGTTATATCCATATTATATCGTTATATCTCTATTATATCGTTATATCCATATTATATCGTTATATCCAAATATTATTCAAAGGCAAGACATTTGTTAGGAAAAACAAGGATTAAAAGACAAACAGCAGCTTTCACCAGAATTCTTTTTATTATTATTATTGTTTTATTTCAAGATACAATTGACAAATTTTAACCTGAGGAAATAGCGAAACATCTAAAAACGACTCAAAATGGAACCAGAATGATAAAATTTTCTATTTAGCTTAACGATGTAACAAAATGAGAAGTTATTTGTGGTGGGTATGAATGGTACAGAATATTTTCTAGCAGCAACTTACAGGTCATATTGGCCAACTCCTCCATGGTCCATGCTCTCACTTAATTGACCCTGGGGATGAGAAGGGTAGAAAAAAGATGAATAAGAAAAAGGAAAGCATTAAAAATAAATGCACTAGTGTGGTTTACAACTTTTTAAGTATGAAAAGACAAAATCTCTATATAATTAAATAGGTCAGGAATAAAAAGTTATCAGCAGAAGATAAAAAATGTACTAAATTCTGTGCCAGATCTGCAGTACAAACAGTGACACAGGGAACCCCTGCCTTACCTGGCTGCATTGTTACTCCATCACCCAAATATCAGAGGCACAATTTCACAGCCCCAAGTGAACTTGAAAAACCTTAAGGTACTGCAATTTTCTTTAAAATTCTTCTTACACAGAGATTTTTGAGTCCTGTTGCAGCACTATGCAAATCAGATCGATAATAAAGATTTTGTGAAGAGATGAACTGGGACTCCTCTGCACTAAAAATCTACTGAGAAAGTTTTATTATTTTACATTGGTAAGTGAAATCCCAATGGTGATGAAAGAATTCAGCTTTACTCTGATGTGAAACACATTTTCTGACCAATAATCAATACTGAAGAAGTTTCAGCACCAGAACCAGCCACCATTAAGGAATGGGGTTGAATTCTACAGAGATATTTCCCTCAAAGAATTCTGAACCTGATCCCTTCCCTCTGACTGTGGCTCTGCATGGCAAAAGTGCAAAGGCAGCAGACAGCTGGAATGAATGCAAATAGAATGTCAGGGGCAGCTTCTGGTGAGCTGCAGACTGCACTGTCACATTCTGATTTCTACAAGTATGGACACAAAATAACAACTGTGAGTCCGTGGGGAACAGCCTGGGACCTACAGACTGAACAGAAATATACTGAGTGACTTGTGAAATTCAGAGGAGGAGAAGAAAAAGAAAAACCACTGAGATCTGCAAAACTCAGCCCAAGCCAAGGAGTGCATTTTAAAATATTATCCAAGTGAAAACACTAACCAAAGAAAACTCAAAACTTTCAACAGCTTCCAGACCATTTCAACGTTAAAGTTTACAGAGGCTGGTTTATTTGGGGTGATCTAAAGGGGAATTTAACTCTTGGATCCACCTCTGAACACCACAGGCAATTAAGGAGTCCAAAAGATCAGGTTTGTTTCCAGCTCATGTCCTCCTGTTGACATTTATTAGAGAAATCCAGCTTATTGACATGTTTCACAACAAAAGCCTCTAGAGCTGCCCTTGACCCCACTCTCAGATGCCAACAAATGAATTTTTAAAAATTCAACCCAGAGAATAAACACCCCTCAGTTCCCAGAGCAACTCCTCCTGTTACCCAATGCCTCTGGCAGAGTTTGCTGTGCTGCTCTTGCTCTGTGAACTTTGGGTTCCATTCTCAGTATTAATTTAACCAAAAGTCACTTCAGACACCGTGCTGGTATTTTTTCAGGGCTCCTTCTCACTTCACAACACCAAGACAGGCTCTGGGAAGCCACCAGCCCTTCACTCCATACATTGTTTCATTTATTACAAACAAATTAAGGCTGAGGCTTTTTTCACCATAATAATTAGTGCAAACAACCACATGGCTTTTGAAGAAACTCCTTTTAAACAACACTTTAGATTTTCCAGGAGGGCTGTGCCTACTCAAACCCACAGCTGAGCTCCCTGGGCTCCTCCTGGACCCAGAGGTTTTGGGAAACAGCAGAAATTTGACAGCACAGTCCTGAGTGTGCCCCTTGACGTGCCCTGCTCTGGCTGCATCCTCTCTGCTCCCACAGGACACACACCCTGTGCAGGTAACTCACTGCAATGCTGTCCCCTCACACATTCCTGTCCCTTGTTTTCATCCCAAGCCCATTCTCACCCTCGTTATCTGTTTGCCAAAAGGCACCTGAGACCAATCAGGGCTGCCAAAGTCCATGGAGATGTCGGTCATGGCAAGGTTCTGAAATCCACAATGGTTCCATTGTTCCCCCAGACTGAATTACAGGAACACACGGGAGAACAAACTCAACTTTCTGAGCACCTCGATCAGAACCTGTTCTTGGCAGCCCTAACAGGGTGATGCAAGAAACGTTTTCCAAAGCCAAGTGTTTTATTGATTATTGAGGTGACAGACAGAGCTTCTCCTCCAGCAGGCTGAGCAGCTTTCAAGCCTTCAGCTGTCAAAACAAAATCCCTGCAGGTTCCATGGAGTGAGGGTAACAGAATATCTGCTTATCTCCCCAAGGGAAGCACCTGGAGGGAATCTACAGCAAACATGGAAGGGACTTTTCACAAGAGCAGGGAGGTTTAGATTAAATATTGGGGGAAATTGTGCCCTGGGAGGGTGGGGAGAGCCTGGCACAGGGCGCCCAGAGGAGCTGTGGCTGCTTCATCCCTGGAAGTGTCCAAGAACAGAGCTTGGAGCCACCTGGGAGAGGGGAAGGTGTCCCTGCCCATGGCCTCAAATGATTTTAAAGTCCATCCCAACCCAAATAATTCCATGATCTCAAGTACTCCGAGACTGTCATTAGTACTTAAAGAGCAGAAAAAAACCGCACTGGCACTTTGAGCAACAGCAAAGGGTTAATATACAAAACAACATTAAAAAACCACACAAGACCTAGAGAAACATAAACAGAGATGATGCAATAGAATTCCCTGAGGCTTTGACAGGGCCCAGATGAGCATCACAAGCCGCAAAGTGCAATTTCTGTCAGGTGCGCTGCTCAGAGCACGGGATGCGCGCAGCGCTGACCCGCCTAGCGCAGCCTTTCAAACCTCGCCTTTTAATTTTGGCGCGAGAGCAGCGACTTTCCCCGGCTCCAGAAAGATCGGCATTCCCGCACTGACGTTCGGACATGTGACAGTACAGAAAAAATTAAAGAAACCCCGCAGCGGCGCTTGTGCCGCGCTCCCGACGCCGAACTTCGGGCGGGGAGAGCTCCGCCACTGCCCGCGGCCCCGGCCGCGCCTGTCCCGGGGCGCTTCGGGCTCTGCCCGGCCCCAGCCGCGGCCTCGCCGCGCTCCCGCCGCCGCCCCAGCGCGGCCCCCGCCCGGCCCCGCGGCGCCTCCCGCGCCCTCCTTCCCTCCCTCAGGCCCCGCGGCCTCCCCCGCTCCCTCCCCGGCCCGCCTGCCGCTCTCACCCCCTCCTCCAGCTCCTCGTCCGAGCCCGCCTCCTCGGGCTGGTCCAGGTCGATGTCGAACACTCCCGCCATGGCGCCGCCGCCCCTCGCTGGCTCCGCCGGGTGCCCGGGGCCTGCGCCGCCTCATGGGCCCGCGCCCCGCAGCGCCGCCGCGGCCGCCATCACCGGCTGCGCGGCCGCAGCGCGCCTGCGCCCCCGCCCCGCCCGCGCCCGCCGCGCACGCGCAGCGCGCGTCCCGGCCCCGCCGAGCCTGCGCGGTGAGCGCGCCGCGCGCCCGCCCGCCCCCGCCAGCGGCGAGGCGCCTGCGCGGAGCACGCGGTGAAGCCGCGCGGGCAGCGCGTGCGCAGAGGGCGCAGTGAAGCCGCGGCGGGCGGGAGCGGCCGGGCCGCCTGCCCGGAGCGCGCTGTGCGCATGCGCCTGGCGGGCCGTTCGAAGGCGCGGCGGGGGAAGGCGGGGATGAGGTGAGACCTGAGGGACCCGGGGGATGGAACCGGGACCTGCACCGACATCAGCGGGACCCCGCGACGGGATACTGAGGAGAAAGGCTCGGGGATGGGCCTCGGGACAGCGGGGCGAGAGGGCAGGCGGCGCCGGGAGCATGGCGGTGTTCCCTGAGGGGAGCCCGGCCCTGAGGGGAGACCCGCCCTGAGGGGGTTCTGTGCCCGTGGGAACCCGAGTGGGGCTCCCCACAGAGAGAATCGGGCACGGGAGGGTCGGTGTGGTGCGCTTTGGACATGAGCCTTTCCTGACAATAATTCAGATGTTTATTTATTTATTTTCTGCGCGAGGGGTGACTCGGTCTCCCAGCAACACCCGACGCGCGCTGGAACCGGGCAGGAATGGCAATGAGTGCTGGTACGGCTGGGATGGCAGTGAGCAACAGCAGCCCAGAATAACCATGAGAGTTTAAAAAAAATGACCTTTTTTCTATGAAGGAATAGAAAAGTGAGAAAGTAGAGCTGCTGTCAAATACTGAGTGGGGAAAATGTCAAAACATAGCAGGATGGAGTGAGTTTGCTCTGTGTGGTGGAAACAAGGGGAATTCTGCAGGGAATCCTTTTGTCACCTCAGCTGGCTCTGGCATCAGGCCTGGTGCAGTTTTCAGCTGGAAAATAGCTACGGTTTTGAACTGGCTTAAGATTTCCAATTTTGCATCCTAGTCCTGTAACTCTTGAGTTATAATTACTTGCTCCCATCCTGCTTTACCAAGAAAAAGTGAGAAAACAAATAATTTTCTTTTTCAGGCTTAAATACCAAGTGAATCAGGATGTCAATTGTCACAGTGCAGCTCGGGCAGTGTGGGAACCAGATTGGGCACGAGCTGTTCAGTGCTCTCTGCAGAGACAGCCATGGCACCCACGGGCTGTGCTCCAAAAATGAGAACCAATCCTACCAGGATTCCTGCAAGGAACGGTTCTTCTGCCAGGAGGAATCTGCAGGTACAGCTTTAAAGGGCTTTTTTCCCCTCTCAGGGTCGGATTTCAGTACAAAAAACATCAAATGGTTTATTTTATGAGAAATCTGTGCTCTCTGGAGTTCAGATTTGGTTTTGGCACAATAACCGGTTCAGCAGAAATCAGGGCACAGCCAGATCCTTTCTGCACTGTCCCATTAAGAGTGGCAGGAATAACCCTGGGCCATTGTACCCATCCAAGCCCATCATCCCGTTAAATAATCAGCATTTTCCCCCGTTTTGTTTTCCCTCCTGTGCAGTGCCTGCTGCCCGGGCTGTGCTGGTGGACATGGAGCCCAAGGTGATCAGCCAGGCCTTGTCCATGGCTGCCAGCTCTGGCCACTGGAGGTACAGCAGCCACTCCCACTTCTGCCAGAAGCAAGGATCTGGGAACAACTGGGCCAACGGGTAGGAACAGCTCAAGCTTCCCTGGGGGAGTTCTGGAGGCTGAGGAGCTCATACAGCAGCTGTGGCACTTAAAGTAAAATTTTATTTTATTTTGGTGTTTTGTGTGACCCCACAGGTACTGTGTTCACGGGCCCAGACACAAAGAAGCAATCATGGAGCTGGTGCAGAGGGAAGCAGAGAGATGTGACAGACTGGGGGGATTTCTCACCATCATGAGCATGGCTGGGGGCACAGGGTCAGGCCTGGGGGCCTTTGTGACCCAGTGTTTGAGAGATGCTTTTCCAACCTCCTTCATCCTGAACCACGTCATCTGGCCCTATGGCACTGGGGAGGTGAATGTCATTTTCCTTTTAATATATAATAATACTTTATATAGAATGTATAGGTTTATAATCAGTGGTTACTTTTAAACAAAATATCTACAACAGAAATAAACTAAATAATGGGTAAATAAACATAATAAATAGATATTAATAAACATAAGTAAAATAAATCAAATATAAAATGAAATAAACATAAAATAGAAATAGACATAAAATGGGGAAATATAAAAAACTAAAATAGAAATAGAAAAAAATAAAAATAGAAATATATATTAAAATGGGTACACATTTTACACTGAAAAATTCAAGTGACCTGGTATCACAGCTAAAGAATTTTTACCAAAAAATTCCTGTTGCTGATTTAATTGCTGAAGTGATGCAGATTCACAAGAAGCCAACTAGAAATCTCCTGATCTGCCCTTATCTCAGCTCTGTAATCAGTTCCCAGGCAGATCTGGTTGCAGCATGTTTGTATGGAGGGAGATGGATAACCTGATTTTCACAGGTCTTGCCCTCTCTCCATGGAAAGGCTCTGACCTCATTCTGCACTCTGGCAAAGAAAATGAATCACTTCCTAAATCATAACTGAGGAAACAGCAGGAGCCAGGGGATTATAAACTAAAAGGAGATTAAATTGTTTGACTCTTCTTTGTGTGTGTGTTTTTTTTTTTTTTTGTTTGCTTCCAGGTCATTGTTCAAAACTACAACTCTGTTTTGACTCTGTCACATCTGTACCACTCCTCAGATGCCCTCCTTGTCCATGAGAATGATGTCATCCACAAGATCTGTGCCCAGCTGCTGAACATCAAACAGATTTCCTTCAGGGATGTCAACCAAGTCATTGCTCACCAGCTGGGCAGCGTTTTCCAGCCCGCTCACACAGCAGGAGGGGGCTCAGGCTACAGCAGGAGCCCCTTAGGTACAGAGCCAGCAGCCACTGCCCCTTCTGGGCTCAGGAGAGCTGGAGCTGAAGGTCTGGAACCCCTTGGGTACAAACCCAGCAGCCACTGACCCTTCTGGGCTCAGCAAACCTGGAACTGAAGGTCTGGAACCCCTTGGGTACAAACCCAGCAGCCACTGACCCTTCTGGGCTCAGGAGAGCTGGAACTGAAGGTCTGGAACCCCTTGGGTACAAACCCAGCAGCCACTGACCCTTCTGGGCTCAGAAAAACTGGAGCTGAAGGTCTGGAACCCCTTGGGTACAAACCCAGCAGCCACTGACCCTTCTGGGCTCAGCAGACCTGGGAACTGAAGGTCTGGAACCCCTTAGGTACAAACCCAGCAGCCACTGACCCTTCTGGGCTCAGCAAACCTGGAACTGAAGGTCTGGAACCCCTTGGGTACAAACCCAGCAGCCACTGACCCTTGTGGGCTCAGCAAAACTGGAATTGAAGTGCTGCATTCTCCTTGCTCAAGTGTTTGGAAACATCCCAAGTTTTAAGACAGGAAAAGAAGTTCAATCCCAATGTTGTAGCAGAGTCAAAAATAGATCCCCCAACTTCTGGTTTCATTCTTTACCAAAATCCCTGTTTCTCCTTTTACAAGTGATCACAGACAGCCTTGTACCTGTTTACATTTCAGAGGAAATTTGCTCAGGGCAGTAATTTTGGACTGAATTTCACATTTCACTTTGGGTTAGAAGTTTGTATGAGCTGAAACAAAACTGAGAGTTTTGAGTTTTGCTTAGGCAGAAGAGGTGAGCAGACACCTGGGTAGCAATGTGCAGCAGACTGACATTTGTACCTTGAAAGAATTAGAGAAAGTTGCCCATATTGCTTGTAAATTAAACTTTCACATCTGTCTGGAGTGCAGAGAGAATCCTTGAGATTTTTGAACTAAACTGTAAAATAAAAGCTACTAACCCCCTGTACAGAACTCAGTAACACACAGCAAGTTTGCATGGCTTTGAAATTGCTAAATCTGAACATCCCTCACTGTGCCCCCATTTTACCTGCCCTGTGCAGTATCTTTGTCAGACATGAGCAGCTGTTGCTCTCTCCTTTCAGGAGATTTGCTGGAGTCGTTGGTGCCACACCCCGAGTTCAGGATGCTGGGCCTGAGGAACATCCCCCAGATGGCCGAGAGCTCCCTGCCCTACAGCACCTTCAGCTGGCCTGGCCTCCTCAGGCACCTCAGGCAGATGCTCATTGCCAATGCTCAGATGGAGGAAGGTAAACAAACCCCAGCCCATCCCTCTTTAAACATTCATTTGTGCAGATGCACTAAAGCTGCGTGGTTTGTAGAGTTCAGAGAGAAGCTTCTGCCCTCAGCAGGAATTTGCCCCCACCAAAGCAGCTGCTCCTTTCACATTCCCTCAGACTGCTCCTGCTCTGCTTCCAGACATCTCAGTTAATTATAACTGTTGGAAACACACAAACCAAACTGACAGTCTGTGGCTGTGCACTTCATTTACATAACTCATTTGGAGCATTCCTTGGGTGGGAGCTCTGCTTTTTCTTTTTACACCTTCTATGCATAAAAATCAGGCTCAGCTCTCCCATGTCTTTACATGGAGGGTTCAGTTACAGCTCCCAGTTATGCAAGGGATGGGCTGGAGCCTTGCTAAGTATAGAAGCAGGTATCCATTTTCTGTGGCACTGAGTGCCAGGCAAATCCTGCTGGGTTAGCAGTGGTTTCTCTGGGAATTGTGTGATTGCTGCTCCAAACCCCAGGGTGGTCTCAGCCTGGGGCACAGTGACAGTCCCCACCTGCATTTCACAGAACATTCACTTGCTTTTCTATCTTTTTCCCAAATCCCAAAGGCATTGACTGGCAAGTACGACCACCACAGGCAGGCTCCTGCATCCCCTGCACAAACAAAGCCCTGCACTTCAACACCTCCATTGCCAACCTGCTCATCCTGAGGGGAAAAGATGTGCACAGCGTGGAGCTGGGTAAGGGAGCAGCACAGCCCTCAGGGGTCTGGGCTCACATCTCACTGCTGCCTGTGCAACCACACCTGAGGCAAGTGGGAACAGCCCAGGACCACACATGTGACTCCCAAGGTTGATATTCCCTCTAGAAACGTTTTGCTGTCCAAAGCTACACTGTCTAATTGCTTTGGGCTGTTGTGTTTTACTTCTGAGTTTCCTGAAGCACTTTAGGGAAGGAGGAAGAGACTCAAGTCTGTATATCTGGAATTCTTGGCTATAATGCCTGAAAATAAATTTAGCTGTTTCTGGAGTGGTGAGCATTGCTGGCAGGTGGAATATCCACAGCAGTGTACTGCTAGATAATCTGGGGAATCTGATTAAAAGTTGTATTTTCAGCAGGCTGCCCACTGCAGATGCTTTCCCAGGCCTGAACTGATGTGACAGCACTGATCAGGCACTCAGGGATCAGCTGTGGGTTTTGTCCTGTTTCTGCTGCAGGAAGTTTCCAAGATCCCTCCTTATACACATCATGGCTAAACCCCCAGGATGCTTTTACTGCATGGAAAACTCCCAGAGCATTTAACAAGTATGAAAAATCTGCTGCTTTGGTCAGCAACAGCCAGTTCCTGCTCAAACCTCTTGACAGCATCGTGGGAAAAGCTTGGAATATGTTTGCTTCCAAGTAAGTGAAAATGATTATGCTGGTATTTCACTAATTACCAATATCTTCACTGATTTCTAATGTCTGACCCATTCTTCCACACACAGAGCTTACCTTCACCAGTACACAAAGTTTGGAATCCAAGAGGAGGATTTCCTGGACTGCTTCACAACCCTGGAACAGGTTATCTCCAGTTACACCAATCTGTGATTCATTTCTTTGTTAAAATCATCTGAAATAGAGATTTTCTGAAAGAACCAAGCTGGAAAACCTTGCATCAACTCCCTGAAGTATGTAAATTATTGACTGGGGTTATTTTTCAGTCTCTGTGTGTGTGTGAATAGCAAGAACTGAATCTGAATATATTCATATATTCATTTTATTTTTATTTAATATATCTAATAAATACCTATTTTTCAATACATTTGCTATATACTGCAGCTAGATCCTTTTCTGACCATTTCACTAAGCAAAACTACACCTCCTGTTTTTCTCCAAGTTATAACTTAATTAACTTGTTAATTATTTAAACATATTTGCGATGGAGATGGCTGGTAGATGGCAGATGTAAGAATTTATAATTTAACATAATAAATACAATACATTTTCTAATTTCCAAAGTCAATTTGAGGCCTTGGCTCCTTTTTTACGAGTTTTACCACGACCACAAGGTGGTGCCCTGGGAAGCTGCTGCTCCCTCCTGGCAGGAGAAGGGATGGGATGACCTGGGAAGGCTCCCACTGAATTAAAATTAATAAAAATGTGCAACAGAATTAAAGATTACCTTGTAACAACACTGAGCTCTCTCCTGCCTCAGTCAGCTCTTCATTAATGGTAGGGAGAGCTCTGGGAATTCTTGCCATCCCCCCCTGTCACACTGTTCTCCCACAGAAATAACCCCACAGGCCAAAAATTCAAATAATTAAATCAATCTCAAGGACTTTTCCTTGACAAATGGACAAATTTCACAGTGCACCTTCAGCTTGTAGTGCCATTTCTCTGGCAGCTCAGAGCTGGGGCCTGCTCTGCTCAGATTTTCTGCTGTTTCTGCCACTTCCAACCATTGTCTGATTTGGGTATTTTCACAGAAGAAACTGCAGGAAAGATTGCACAAGAAGTTCAGACAAACAGCACAGGCAATTGGAGTGTGCAGGAACAAAGGGTCAGGAAAGGAGACCATGGTGAGCTTCTCCCTCCTCCCAAAGGCACAGGATGTTCAGAAATAAACTCCCCTGGTGTTTGCAGCAGATCACAAACTGAATTTCCAGAAATGAGAGCAGGTAACTCCATGAAAAACTGGCCAGGTCCCAGGAATCCTTTTCCTTCTCACTTCCCAGAACAGGTAAAAGAGTTTTTAAAGGCTAAGGACAGGTAAGTGCCCTGAGCAACAAGGAAGAGAGCAGTGGGTTATTGTAGCAATAAATAACTTTATTGCAGAAATAACCTCATGTTATCTCTATTCATAATTCTGAGCATGAGGCAAGCACAGCAGGTGCTCAGTGAACCCATGATTGTTACAGAACCATATTTGTTATTTATGGAGCAGGATATTTGGTCTTTTTTGTTTGTTTGATGGCAGAATTTGTGCCACGTCAGGAAACAGCACACAGGTAAAATGTCTGACCCCAAAGCAAAAATTCAAATTTTAGCTGCTGTAATCCCTTACTGGCAGGAATTGTTTCAGGCATCTCTAAGCTCCTTCCTGTGAATGTTTTTCAGTTCTGAAATTCTCACACCCTTTCCCAAACTCAGCCTTCATGGGTTTTGATCTATGATGGGATTCCTTTATTTTTTCCCCAGGATGTGGAGGGGGTCAGAGTGACAGGAAGTGAGCAGCCACTATCAAACAGCCATCACCTGCAATGGCATTAAAAATTGGAGGAATTATTCTCTGTGTAATTGATAAAATTAATTATGTAAATCGAGCCTGGAAGGAGGCCTTTATTTCATTAACAATTGCAATTAAAGAGGGAGATCAAAGGTCAGCACAAGGCAATGGCTCAGAGACAGGAACAGCAGAGTCAGCGGCCTTGACCTTGCTTGTTGTAGGCAAAGTCCCCACAGGATGTCCATAAACCCAGAACAATGCTCAAATTCACCATTGTTTGCTGGAACAGACAGGTGCAGCCCCCTTGGAAGCTGATTCAAGAACTCCAACTATTGCAGACATTTCATGAACAGGGGAACATTTATTTGACCACAAAACAAACCCTACCCCCAGAAAAACAACCCACAAACAAAGCAAAACAAACCCACCAAAATCAAAAATAACTCACCAAAATCGAAGAATAACCTTTAGCAGCCTAAAATGTTTTAAACACAGTAAGTGTTTGGCAATGGAGTTACAAATGATTTCTTTGGGCATAAATAGATATTGGTGTTTTTAAGGTTAGTACCAGCACAGGAAGGATGGAAATGTGTAAGAGAAAAAAATCTGTGGTTCCCACAAGAAGCAGGGTTTAACACATGAAAAGAGAAAATTATATTCAAATTACCAGTTGAAACACTACTGAGAAGCACTAAGGTACAAAAGGGCCTTGAATGAATAATTCACTTTCTACATTTGCTAATAAATTTAGTATGGATAAATATTATTAAATGAGAGCCCAAACATCCAAAAGGAAGTAGGACTGAGTGTACTTTAAAGAAATCTGCTTTTTACTGGACTCCACTTTAAAACCTGCCCAGAGGAATCAGGAAAGTGATTCATGGATCCGATACAGCACAAAAGCTTCCACAGGAACTGAGCTGCTGCCTTTCCTCCAGGGCAGCCCTGACTGAGCCTTTCCAGGGCAGCAAATTCCAAATTCCCCTGGAGCTTCCTGCTCCCGGCTCTGCCCGCGCTCCCGAGGCACAGCCACACACTGGGCACGGCCCTACACTGGGCACAGCCCTGCATTGGGCACAGCCACACACTGGGCACGGCCCCACACTCCTGAGGCACAGCCCTGCATTGGGCACAGCTCCACACTGGGCACTGCCCCACACTGGGCACGGCCCCACACTGGGCACGGCCACACATTGGGCACGGCCCTGCATTGGGCACGGCCCCGCACTGGGCACGGCCCCACATTGGGCACAGCTCCACATTGGGCACGGCCCCGCACTGGGCACGGCCCCGCACTGGGCACGGCCCCCACATTGGGCATGGCCACACACTGGGCACGGCCACACACTCCTGAGGCACAGCCCCACATTGGGCACGGCCACACATTGGGCACGGCCACACATTGGGCACGGCCACACATTGGGCACTGCCCACACAATGGGCACGGCCCCGCACTGGGCACGGCCCCACACTGGGCACGGCCCCGCACTGGGCACAGCCACACACTGGGCACAGCCACACACTGGGCACTGCCCCACACTGGGCACGGCCCCACACTGGGCACTGCCCCACACTGGGCACTGCCCCACACTGGCACAGCCCACACTGGGCAGCTTTAACGCCTGCAGTGGAGCTGATAATGCTGAGCTTGAACCACGGAGCTTTCCCAGCTCCTTCAGCCCAAGCAGGCTCACAAAGGTCCCTTCTGAGCCCCATTGTGCGAATCCACTTCCCTGCACAGCCCAACCCTGCTCAACCCTTCCAGGAGCTGCGAGAAAAACTCCTGCCAGGCACAGGGAAAAGGTGCAAACGGCCCCAGAGGGGGGACTGGAGAAGCTGCTCCTCAGGAAATCAAGGCAATTTTTAGAGTAAAGGTGCTCCATGATAAAGATCATGGAAAAAACCTAAATTCTAACCCCATGTTCATACAAGGCTGAGAGATATCAACCAGTGGCTCCTAAGACAGTCACACTTATCTGTGTCAGTTAGGAGCTAGAAACCTTCTTGTCTTAAAACCAAACTTAAAAATCCCAGATGTTACACTGTAAGATAGAAAACTTAGTAAACTGAGAGTGTTCTCTAGGCAAAATTCCTATTTCAAAAGTAAAAGCACTAAGCGGAGAAACTAAAATAAGCCACTGGTTTAACCAAAAAAAAAAAAGACATTAAAGCATTTCTTGAGCTTTTGTTTCACTGGTTGTGTGAGGAGAAAGGAGCCCTGTGCTGGATTTGCACTGAAATTCTGCTAAAATGATTATTGTACATATTTGGTTACATGGACAATGTCATGTTTATTTAAGGCTCACAAAATCCACTTTGGTTGCCTGGGATGGTGTAATTGTGGGCAGGACTGGATGGGAATTTGTGCCCAGCAGTGCCCGGGCTGTACCAGATCATTTACAGGAGCTGGATGGGAAGTGGCCCCATCCCACAGCTGGAGGTGGAATCAAATCCTGGTTGGGCTGCCAAGGGCAGCCGGGGCTGCTCCGAGCTGGGCACCAACTCAGCTCCTGCTGCCCCTGGGCTGGAACCACCCTGGGTTCAGGGATCCCTCTGCCCATGGAGGGCTTGGCCTGTCCTGCTGCCCCTTGCAAAGGAAACTCTGGGTGTTCTCCCACCCACTTTGGGCAGTTCCAGCCTGTGTCAGCTGCCTGGAGTCACTGGAGTCAGCAACTGTGTTTAGGAGTGATTTGGAGTTGTGAATCTTTCCTGTATGGGCTGAATTTTGGTGAAGAAACCAAATGGAAATGACCATAAATAATAGTTAAATATAGTAAATATATATAGTAAATATATACATAGTAATAGTTAAATATAATAATAGTTAAAACCATAAATATGGCAATGAAAGAGCAAAAATCCAATTAAATACTCTGCTCCCAAGAAGAAAGCTTCCATTCCCCCCACCAGGCACTAGCTCAGAGTCTCAGAGTTTCACATTATTTTCCTGTACTAAGATTCAGTCAGGCTCCTTCTCAACCCCAGAATTTTCACATAAAAACCAGACACAAACCTGACGTGTGCTGTGAAAGGAGAGCTCGCTCCTCAGTGACATCAGAAGGAAACCTCAGCACGGGGGGGGTCCTGTTCCAGCCGAACAAACCTGCAGGGAACAGGCCTGAACCCGGCCAGAACCGGCTCCACACAGGGCAGAGGGGCTGCAGGGCCCCGGGAGGGGACAGCAGTGACAGCTTCAAGCAGGGGCTCGCAGGCTCTGCCAACAACACCTCAACCCCTTCCTTTCCCCCTGACTTGCAAGGATCCCTCAGTCCCAGCTGGAATCCATTGCCAGGGATTGCCTCGCTCCCCCACAAACACCTGGCTCCTGCTGGGCTCTGCCCCAGCAAAGAGGGAGAGCACTTTGTACAGCAGTTAAAGGAGGCAACAGAATGAAAATCACCACTTGCAGCAGCAAAATACTGCTCTGAAAGTGGTTTTGGCAGCCATGAGTTGGAAGTCAAGTAAATACCGGCTTCAGGCATCCTAAAAGTTTCTTCTTGCTGCTCCCCACCTCAGCCTTACACAACAGCCAGGAATGCACTGCCTGTGTCACAGGAGGTCAGCTGGGCTGAGGAGAGACCTACAGATCCAGGAATCTGAGAAATGAAACGTTATGAAAATATCCTAAATATCCTAAGAGCTCTCCAGAAAGCAGCTGCAGCAAACCAGGGAGCAGCGAGGTTTCCAACCAGCCCAGAGAGGTTTTGTGACCATGGTGGGATTTGCACGAGGTTGTCAATCTGAATGTGTTTTCTGAGACAGAGAAATGCTGAGCACAGAAACTTGTGTTTTCCATCAAAGGATGGAAAAATCCTAATAACCTTTCTGAGGAAAGCCACAGGCCCTCAAAGTGTGAACCTTGAACAAGGTACTGATGTTTTACACAGCAGCAGCTCCTGCAGGAGAACTGCCAGGTTCATTCCTGACGGCATCAAGAGGCACCACGAGGTCATTTCCTGATGCGAGAAGCTCTGGGAGATGCACTGGTGTGGTGAGAATTCCTTGCAGGTGTCAGCAGAGCCAGCAGCCCGCGGTGAGGCCCAGAGGAGCCGTTTGCAGAGCCGGGTGTGGCTCCATCAGAGCAGGAACAGCCCCGAGCGCCGCCGCTGCCCCGCCGGTTCCTCATTGCCGCCGGATCCCAGCAATGCCCGGCAGCGAACACGGAAGATTCCACAGCAGCCCGGAGCTCACCCAACAGCTCTGCCGAAAGGTGACCTTTGGTTTAACGCTAATGGAGCACCGCTCTTTGACTCAGTTCAGGGATGATAATAATAATAATAAATTAATAAAACTCCTCAGCACAACAAAGGGCAGTGCTAAAGCAAACTAACCCCAAGCTGGGCCCATTCCAGGTTCCCGTTTGCACCTGTGTTCCACCACACACTGAAGGGCTGAGTGGCCTCAACAGCCTCCTCACTCATAATTCAAACACAGTAATAATCACCTTTTTTGACCAAAATACCAGTTTCTTCCCGAATTTTAACGCATTCCAAGCAGTCACAGACTGCAGGGCTCTCCCCATTTTCTGGGAGGTGACACAACAGCGGTGAGTTTCTGTCTGAGCTGCTTCCCCTCCTGTGAGAGCTGGCCCAGGTTGTTCAGCCTCTCCCTCTGCCAGAACAATGTTCTGCTGCCTTGCCTGAAGGCTGAGTGGATGCATCAATAAACAAGTGCAATGTATGAAGAAATCCAGGCCAGCACTTCATGCCCTCCATCAGGCACCTGAATCAGCAAAGCCACAGCAGGCTCAGAGTTTTTCACCTTAATCCTTCTAAAAATGGCTTTGCAAGAGCACATGCAGATATTTACCGTCTGTCTGAGTGCACCACAGGGGAGGGGAGTGCTCCACTGCCCTGTCCCGGCTCAGTGACCCAGCCCTGAGCCCTCACCTGCCCTGCAGTCTGCACACAGTGGGTGAAGCACTCACTGTCTTATTACTGCTTTACCTTCCTCTCCAAAAACAACCAAATTTACAGCAAAAAATGTGCAGAATTTTAAATCTCAGGAGTCATTCTAATTACCTTATCTAGAACTACATTCAGCCTTTTAAATGCTGATTACAAAGTATTTTTTAACCACGTGCTTCAAAGAATACAAATAATTTTTACCTCCTAAGATCACACCCAAGCCTCACTATTCTTTACACTTGCCATCAATTTTGTTCACCAATATTCATATTTCTGGTTGATAATCAGGGAAACATCCAGAGTGTTTGCCTGCAGTGATGGGGAGGCTGATTCTAACAAATGAAATAACGGAGCCCAAAAGCACAGCGGGGAAGAACTTTCTGGAACAGCACCAGGGCACTGTCAAGTGTTGGTGAGGAGGATCCTTGAGCAGGAACAGGGGGAGCTGTGAGGGAGCTGCTGGAGCAGAGCCAGGGTGACACGGGCAGGGCTGGGGATGGGGAGCAGCAGCTCTGAGTGCCCTGGCGGATGCAAGGCTGACACTGCACACACCGACCTGCCCTGGCTGCTGTGCCCCACCTGACCTCCTTTCACAGATCCTGACACTAAAATAAAAATCTGTCACATTAAAGTCATTAGTTGTTCTTACAGGGCTGTTACTTCCGTGTGATTTTCAGTCATTCCCAGAAAAAAAAAAAAGAAGCAAGATGCTTTATTTAGTGTCCAACTGCACAAAACAGCAGCTAAAAATAGGGATTTGGGCCAAGATTGTTCCTCCTGCAAGGGCTCCCTTTGGATTTGTCCCCAGCACGCTGCACTGGCTGACTGCTGCTAATGTGTAATGAAGAGATGTACAACAAAAGGGAGCAAAATCCACGTTTTCAGGCCAAATGCTAAAGGCTGAGTCTCTCTGAAGGCACAAAATGCAACTGAATTATCTCCTGTGCTCACACTGGAGAATGTCTGGGACAGCAAATATCACAGTGTTACCAGGAGAGTTCAATACAGAGAATGGAAACAATCCAGCTGAAATAAACACTGGGAAACGTTATTTCTTTGTTTATTTGAGCAAACATAAAACTATCCATTGCAAATCTCATCAGGTTTGTGTCACTTTTCCTTCTATTTTATGGGTTTTTTTACCTTTTACCAAGTCTTATCTCCCAGATAGAAGCAGGTAGAATGATCACTCTATTCTTTAATTAGTGTTAGAAAGCTTCAAAATAACAGCAGAGCTTATTGCAATGGACACATGGAAACACAAACTGAAGAACAACACACATATTTCTATTTCACACTATAAATATGTAAACATATTGAACCAAAAGTGGGGAAAAGTTTTCAGTTTTCCTTGTGGTTTTCCAGTGGGCAAGAGGCAGAATTTTAAGGAGACCTCTAAAGCATTTAGAAATGTGCAGTTTATTGGCTCAGGCTCCAGGGACAAAGGTTTTTTTTCTCTTTTAGTTATTGTTGCAGTGTCCTGATCCCAGCCTGAGAGCACACATCAGTGCCATCCCCTCCCAGAAGTGAGAGGACAACAAACACCTGTGGCCCTCAGGTGACACATCTGGGGACCAAACAGCTCCCCAGGGAGTGGGAGAGCAGCCAAGGGCTCTCACTGACCCAGGGTCCTCAGGGAGCCCTTCCAGAGTGCAACACCAGGCATAAAGTCTTCATCTTCTAAAGAACAATCTTTTCCAGAAGAAAATTGTGCATAACCTCAAGCAGAGGTACAGGGTGAATATTTGTGGGTGACAAGGGCTTTAACTGTATTAGCTGTGTGCTGGATGCAAGAGCTGTGTTGTCACTCTTGTTTTTGTAAAACCCAATAATTCTGTTTATCTAACTGGCATAAAATCCCACCAGCTTCAAAAATATTGTGATACACATAGACCGAAGAAATATGCAGTTACTTGACAATCTTCAGCACTCATAACAGCAAAAGGATATATCTTTTACAATCCCTTGTTCTGGGGCACAGAACACTTGGCTTTGATTGTTCTCACTCTAGTTGACCTTTCTGCAGGCTGCAAAGGTGAAGCTCCAAACAGCTGTGGCGTTTGGAGTTGTACCAGAACAGGTTCTTTGTGACTTTACTGTCAAAGGCCACATTCAGGCCAACAATGGTAAATGTATTAAATATTGTTCACCTTTAAAAACCACCAGGAGCAGCTGAGCAGCCTTTGTGCTCTGAACTCCCTCACAGTGACCAACTCCTGCTCTGGGACTCACAGACAGAACTGAACCTGTTGGAGCAGCCCCTGCAAACCCTCCCCAAGTGCCTGGAGAAAATACAAACCTCAGCCCAGGGCAGCTGCACCTCCACCAGGCTCTGCCCTGCAGGATGGAGCTCAGGGCCAGCCCAGGCACTGCCAGATGTGCTGCTGCTGCTGCTGAGGCTCAGTGGGAACAGCTGGGCACGGCTGAGGAAGGGTCAGATGAGAGATACCAAAATGTCAGACAGCCTACCGACTGTTGTTGCCATGAGATCCAACAGTCAACATCAGTCTGATAAGCTATCCGACAGGATGGTACAGCCAGGGCTGGCACAGCCCAGCTCAGCTGCCCAGCCTCCCTCACCTGGCAGGAGCAGCCCCAGCCAAACTGAGCTCTGCGCTCTGGGCCACCTCCTGGCAGTGCTCATTGGAAAGGCAAATTCATTCTCAGTGCTTACCCCCCTAGGATAAAAATGATCAAAACACAAAACAATTGTTCACAAGTGGTGAGAGCAATGCAGGTACAGCAGAGGTGGGACTGAGGCACTGAGGAGGGAAAAGAGCCATTTCAGTATCAATTCTGTTCCTGGATATCTGAACTGGCACACGCTGATCAAAACAAATCTGACTTTAAAAGCATGGGGGTAAAGGTTCTCTGCACCATGACTGGGCAAAAATCTGCTTTCAGACACAAAATCTGCTTTCAGACACAAAATCTGCTTTCAGCTGCAATCTGAACTCTTCCCCCTCTCCTCCTCCACTGCCCACAGTTCAGGGCTCGGGGGCAAACACCTGAGCAGAATGTGAGATAACCGATCTCGTTCTCTATTTCACCTACTTAAGCACTGACTGTGCTTCAAGCAAGGCTCAGCCTTCCTTCCCTTTGCTAAGCAAAAGGTTCTGAAGAAAAAAGAACAAAAAAAAAGAACAAAACAAAAAAAGAACAAAGGGTTTGAGCACCATTAGTGCAGGAAGGATGAGCAAACATGCACAGAGCATCCAAAGTGAGAGAGGAAAAGAAACAGCTTAAAAGACTGACACAAGAAATTCTGGAATGATCATAAGATGACTTTATAAAGTTTTTATCTTAACTTCATTCTAAATATACAGAATAAAAAATGTTGGCTTCAGCATTTTGACATCAACCATCTCTGCTAACATCATGAAGTTGGAGAGGGTGGCTTGTCCAGCGTGCAATGCAATGGGACACTGGGAACTCAGACAGAACAGCCTTACCATGAGGGACATGCAACATTTGTACCCCACCTGTACTCAGTTATTTACATTTTCATGGTCTTGAAACTTATGGAAAAAGCAAACCAGCCACCCTTCAAAAGAAAATGTTACCCTCAGGTGAGTCTGAGGTTAAATCAGGAGATGGGGAGTATTAAAGCATCAGTTTTGGAAGTAATTTGGATGGACAACATTTGTGTTAAACTGCATTAACACCCCAGTGCCCATCCTGTAAAACACAACCCAGACTCTGAAGCATTCACCCCTTACTGAAACGTTTCTAAGTTTGTCAATGAAACCGTTGCTCTAATATCCAAATTACTTTCAAAATCAAACAAAAAAAAAAAAAACTTGTTAAGAGTTGAAAATTGATGTTAAAAATTTTTCCCCCTTTTGAATAATGCTGTTTTTTAAACATATGAAAAGTTGTGTCATTTCTCGTGTCTGCCAAAACCCATCCTGAGGGGTTTCTCCCATTTTTTCCAAGCTCATTTGGTTTTTTCTTCTGAGTACATCTTCTGTTGCAGTCGCTTGGCATAGCTCTGGGCCATGGAGTTGATTATAGATAAGATAAAATAACAAACCATGACAATCACCAATTTCTCAAATATCCAGGATAGCCAGTTTTCCCCCTGAAGAGACAAACAGAAGGAGGAGGAGAATGAAGATTAGGAACAGGGGAGTTCTGGGTGAAAGGGGAAAGCCTGACCGTGTCTTTATTCTGCAATTAATCAAATTAAAAGCAGGACCCAAGTGTGAGCTGACAGGATTCCTGCAGGTCCCTGCAAAGACAATGCAGGAGGGGCTGCCAGAGCCACGGACGAGTCCCTGATCATTCCCAGGGCTCCCAAAGTGATTTATTATTCCCAGTATTGCTGGGCTTTATTAACAATTCGTGGAGCTCAGAATTAGCAGCCCCTGCCTGTCACTCCCTGTTCCTCGCACAGAAATCAGTTTGTTGGTTAACAGTGGGGTTTTTCCCTAAATTGCCTTTTCTGGGTTATCTCCCCGTTAGGATCCCACTCTTTGGTGGCCCTGAAGCTCCCGGCCGCTCGCAGCGTTTGATTCACGGCAATTGGAAGTTGTGCTTTTTGTCAAAGGAGGGCAGCAAAGCCCAGCTCAGCAATCTGCGCACATTTCCCGGTCCGGCTCTTTTGTGGGAACAAACGGCAAAGGGACCTTTCCAACAGCGCAAGTTCTGCACGTGAAATGTCACTTGGATCCGTGGATTTACCTCAAAATGCCTCAGCAGCCTCAAGAATTTCATGTCAAAGCTGCTCCGTCCCACCGAGAATTCAGGGCAAGTTCTGAAAAACTTTTTTCTGTATCAAAGGACACCTCTGCCCCATGTACCTGCCCCGGACACTGTAATCTCTTTTCCTTTCAAAGACTAAAGGCTTGGGGATTTTATTTCTCTTACTGCCCACTGAGCCACAGATCCCATCGGCTTCTGAAGCATCGGTGCTGCCCAGTTACCATTTTACGTGGAAAGGCAATTTTTTTCTCTTTTAAATTTCTCTTTCCAAAGAGGCAGCTAATGCAGAGGCAAGACAAGCCACCGGGTTTGATTTTTACTTTCATTTTTTCTCTGAAGAATTTAAATCCAGTAGCACACAATATTTTTAATTCCCAGGTTGCTTTTAAAATGAGATTTTTATCTATTCTCTGGGTGAGTGCAGATCTTTGAAAAACAGAATGGGGAGTTATGATTGTAAAAACTGCAAGTCTAAGGCAGGGAAGGGAAAAGTGAGGGAGGGAGGCAAAGAGGGTCTTTCTTACCTGTGGCACAGCACTGTCGGATTTGTGGTGAAGTTTTATCCTCTGAGCTTCCAAATATTCTTGAAATGGCTTCTGAAGAGAAGGACCTATACTCGGAATAGCACTGATGGAAAGTTCATCCCAGAGAACAAGACAAAATAGAGGAGAAAAAAAAAAAAGAAAAAACATTTTTTTTTTAAACTTACCACTTTACCTAATCAGAACAAAGTTCAGGCTGAGCCACAGCTCAGCAAAGAACTCGAAGCTACTCGAGAAAACAGAACCCCACGAAATAAATCACATTTCATCTTTTGATCTGATACTTCGGGAGGGATGCATTTCCCCAGATCCTCAAAAAAGTTCTTAAAAAGAAAAATTTTTCTGAGCGAGGCAGCGCTGGGAGAGAGGAGGAAGGCGAGAGCCGGAGCATTTCCTGGGAGGCAGCAGCGCCGAGAACCCAATGAATGACTTCGGAGAAGTCCCACATTTATCAGCGGCAGTTCCTGTAAGAACTGGTTTGAACCGATTAATGAGGAAATGACTGGGGCTTGTGTCATCCCTCGGTTAAAAAAGAAACTGCTCGCCCAGGCCTCGCCCCTCTCCCTCACGGAGCCGGCCCCTCTGCCCGGCCAAGTCCTTTTTAGGACAAGCCGTGCGTCATCCCGGCCCCGAAAGAATGCGGGAGCCATCCTGGAGCGCCTCCCCCGAGCCGGGATTAACAAAGGAACAAAGGAGAGGCTCCGAGCCTGAGCCCCGAGTGCTGCCCCGGCCCGGGCCCTGAGCCCCGAGCCCTCAGCGCTGCCCTGAGCTCCGAGCCCTGAGCCCTCAGCACTGCTCTGAGCTCCGAGCCCCGGGCCCTCAGCGCTGCCCTGAGCCCGAGCCCCGAGCTCCGAGCGCTGCCCTGAGCTCCGAGCCCTGAGCCCTCAGCGCTGCCCGGAGCCCTCAGCTTTGAGCCCTGAGCGCTGCCCTCAGCTCCGAGCGCTGCCCTGAGAAATGTCCTGAGCCTTCAGCTCCGAGCCCTCAGCCCTGAGCGCTGCCCTGAGCCCTGATCCCTCAGCCCTGAGCCCCGAGCTCTGTCCGGGCCCGCTCCAAGCCCCGCTCCTAAAGCCGGGACCAGCCCGGGCTGAGAACGGCAGCTCTCGGCAGCCTCCAGCCTTCACAGCAGCTTTTCCTTAAATCCTGCTTAGCAGAAGAGCAAAACTCGTGTGAGGATTTTCACAACCCTTCAAAATGTCCCCAGATATAAACTGTACATGATCAGGAGCAGCCCCACGGCCTGAGCTGTGTGGGGAGAACATTCCCAAAGCTGGATCCACCCCATCCTAAGTCCAGCACGGGGAAGTTCTCACTACTGACCACTTCAGTTGTAAAGAGAAGGGAGATTCTGATTTTTGTTTAATTTTAAAGAAACCACTGTGTTCTTCTACATTATTCAACTCCCCCAAATTCAAATATCAATTTGAAATGACAGCAGCAGCCCCATGGCCTGAGCTGTGAGGGGAGAACATGCCCAAACTTGGATCCACCCCAGGCAGTTCTCATTACTGACCACTTCAATTGCAAAGAGAAGAGAGATTTTGATTTTTGTTTCATTTTAAAGAAATCTACATTATACATTATCATACTCGTGGTTTTCTACATTACAAAAACTCACCTGAATTTTGATTATTTGGTTTTATTATACCCACTACTCCTGCTGCTCCTCCAGGGAGGGTTCAGTAAAACCCCTCAGACCGAGTTACACCAGGTGTACATCCGAGGAGTTGTACAATTGCCCATCTCAAACCCTTCCCCTCAGCCTCCTGCTCTGACACCATATTCTCTTTTCCAGGCCGAAGCCCAATTAAAAAATAACAGCTTTCTAATTTTAGGAATTTATGAAAAGCACGAAACAAAGTGTCTCATTCTCCTCCAGTAAATCTATTTATTTCCTTCATGGCCAGGGGCAAAGGAGGTTTTTTGAACCCATTTCCCAGCAAAGGTCGCTTCCCTCGTGATTCACCGCCGGGTGAGGAAATTCTGTGCCCGGACTGGTAAAAATTCTGGGAAAAAAACAACCCTGTGGTGCCCAAAGCACGTCCCTTATCCATTTTATACAAGATGTGTCAATGTTCCAGAGGATTCCAGTGATCCCGAGGTGTCTCAGCACTGGGAAAAGCTCGAGTCACGCCTGGAACATCAGCCACATTTTGAGGTTTCTTTTCTTTCTCACCCAATTCTTGGGAGGCCTGAGGAGCGACTGCAAGGTAATGGTTTACTTTTGAACTCCTGCATGATTATGAAATGAGGAATATTTAAATGGTGAGGGATCAATGATTAACAGGGTGGTGTTCGAATGACTCCGTTCCTCACCGAAAACTGAACTGGGTCAGTCCCCAAATCGAATTAAACACAGAACAAAGACATGAAACCCAAGAGCAGAGCCTTGAGGAGCTCCTGCTGCATCAAAACAATATTTCAAAAATTTTCTCACTAAATAATTCACTTTTTATTTCCTATTCTGGGCACGGCTATTTGTTAAGTGCACAAAAGTAATTTTATCAAAGCCATTTTGAAGAACTGCAAGATCCTAAATGCAAGGACCTCAGCCCCTATTTTTGGTGCATTTGTAAAGATTTTAATTCTGAAAAAAAAAAAGTGTGCACAGATTTAAATAAGGAGTAAAAAAAAGGTGAGGAAAACTTAGAAAATCAGAGATCCACATGAAATTCTTGAAATCCCATCTCGGCAGCACAGTGTTGGTTACTGGTGCTTTTTTGGAAAAAAATTAAATAATTTAATTTAAAAATTAATTTAAGTAAAAATTAAACCATTTAATCATCCACTTATGTGCCACCTGATATCCAAAGGCATAATCTGAAATCTAAAAATCTTGAAAATAATTTCATTTGATTTAAGTGAGTTCCGTGTCCCTGCAAAGCTCCCGGATCCAGCCCGGAGGTCCCTGGGTGCTGAGCCGAGGAGGGGAGGGGGAATCGGGGCTGAATTTTGTGGGATCGGGCAGGGCCAGATTTGCATCACAATTCCTGCACTCAGCACCTCCAGAATCCCGCAAATTTCCCGGCTCTGCCGCAGGAAAATGCTGGGAGAAAACTCGGAATAATCCAACCCAATTCCCTCTGCTCCCTCGGGAATCAAACCCATCGCCTCTCACACCCAGAATATGGAAGCAGAAATTCTGATTCACAAGTTGTTTTAATCCAGAAGTTGGTTTAGAAACTCTTAATGTTAAATATTAATTTTTTGTTGGGATTCATCCTGATTCTTTGCTAAAATTTAATGTTTCACAAGGAGATGAATCTGAGAACAGGCTGCCCGTAATCCTAAATTCACTAAAATTGTAACATTTTAGTCAAAACTATTATTTCTGTTCTAATATTACAACATAAAAACACCCATAAAAAATTAGGATTCACTGGAAAAACACTCCTGGTGCCTGTTTTCAGAACAATTACCTGGTATTTGTAATTAAACAGATGCACTTTTTCATTTTTTTAAACTCAGACCTACAATTTCTATCCCAAAGACAAATTCTAAAGCTCTTTTTCCAATAAATAAAACAAAACTCCCCATCTGTTTGAAGCAGCACATGACAGAAATTCAGCAAAGTTGCTCAAAGATTATTTTAAAAATTACACCAAGACCCTGCAGAGTCTGACTCCAAAACCTTCCAGTGCAGTTACAGCAAATCTGAGTTTAAATGTATTAATTTGCTTTTCCAAGAACAACTGTCAGCAGTTGCACCTCAAATGCCTTTCACTGGTTGTTAAATGATTTTTGGGTAACTTTAAATCTTTTTTACAGAACTTTTGGAACTACAGAAAGGTTTTTCTCAAAGGCAGCAGGATGAAGCACCAACCTCAGAAGAGAAAAAATTGTATTTTCCTTGGGCCAGCTTACAAAAAGTAGGAAGTGGTTTGATATTCCAGTCATCTGCATTTTTACTAATATTAAAATACTTATTTATAATGATTTAATAATGATATTTTAATCTTACAAGGTCTTTAGGAGCAGGGGTTGCTCCTGCATGACTGAAATCTCTCAAACCTGTGCTTTGAGAGGTTGGGGACACTCAGGGAATAAATTCCAACTCTGCTAAATCCTCAATTACAGTCTCTATAATGCTGTGTCAGTGTCATTGCACCAATATCTCACAAAATTAGGATATAAAATTCCCATTATTAGCAAAGCATATGTGGATATTTGTTCGTTTTTCCAGGGAGAAATGTTAGAATTCTCAATTGTTTTCCAAAAAAAAAAGAAGCTGCCACTGTAGACTCAAATTTGGGAATAAAACAAATCCCCAAAATTTTGGGATTTTTCATGAGTGAAAATGTGAAGGTTTATGGAAGTTTCTGATTAATAACCCAGAGCTGTTCTCAAACTGCTCCTGATGGAATTAAAGATGGGAATGAGAACCTCAGAGCAGCCAGCCCTGAGAGCAACTGGGATCCATCCCAGGGGGACGTCAGGAAACTGGGAGCACTGGGGGGGTCACAAACACGGGAGTTAATATTTAATTTAATTTCATTTAATCACAGAAATCCTAACCTGGAGGGAACCCAGAGCCCCATGGGGGAGCAGGAGGTGCAAACAAGGCCGGACACACCTGGGGAAGGTGATGCAATATTGAGTCAGGCTCCACTTTATGGATAATCCCTGCAATATCCACAGCCCTCAGCGTGGAAAACCCCTGTGGCTCCACACCCTGGGGCAAACAGCAGCAGGTTCTGCCCGGATTCAGCTTTGTGGGCTGAAGGAGGCAGAGAATTGATCCTTTGGGGAATGAGGGCTGCACAGGAGGAGCACAGGGCAGAGCTCTGGCACAGCAGCAGACCCGGCCCTGGCAGTGCCCAAGGCCAGGGATTATCTCCCGCTGCAGGACAGCGAGGGCAGAGGCACTGGGGGATCCCACAGGGAACGGGGACGTGCTGGGCTGGGCTCCTCCTGCCCGCAGCTCCAGCTCCCTGCAAACACTGCATTGCTGTGGGATCCTGACAGCCAGCCCGGGGGGCAGGCAGAGGCTGTCACCTTCCCTGCACTGATGGAAAACATCACCACCCACCAACACCGACTGAGCGAGATTCCCGCTTCTCCATTCCTCTCAGAAAAATCCATCCTGCAGCTCCAAAGCAATGCAACATTTAGGAACAGGCTCTGGATTTGGAGATTTTAGTATTTAGGGTATTTTACAGAACAAGCTCTGGATTTGGGCATTTCAATATTTAGGGTGTTTTACCCACCCCTCCCTCAAAACTTCAGTCCAGCACAGTGGCACAGACTTCTTTGGAAGTCGGATGTTTTAAAACCAGATTCCAGTGGAAATATTTTTATGCCACTGGCCAATTAGCAAAGCTGATTCATTTGCATAACGTGTCCTTGTCTCAACGGGGCACCTTTCTTGGTGTGAGCCCTCTGAGCCTTCAATGGTTAATTTTTTTCCAGACAGTGATCTAAACTGGCTCAACGGTTAGTATTTTAATGAGCTGTCATTTCCTGTGCTGATAAAGATTCTCACAGTATTTAAACCATCCACTTCCCCGAGGCTGCACCACCAGCAGGACCCTGCAGTGACTCACGGGCTCAGCCTGAGCCTGACTCAGCCCTGCGAGCTGGGCCGGCCCAAAACCTGGATCTGCCCAAAACCTGGGTCAGGGAAACCTGGGCCTGCCCAAAACCTGGGTCAGGGAAACCTGGATCTACCCAAAACCTGGCTCAGGGAAACCTGGGCCTGTCCAAAACCTGGCTCAGGGAAACCTGGATCTGCCCAAAACCTGGCTCAGGGAAACCTGGATCTGCCCAAAACCTGGCTCAGGGAAACCTGGATCTGCCCAAAACCTGGATCTGCCCAAAACCTGGGTCAGGGAAACCTGGGCCTGTCCAAAACCTGGGTCAGGGAAACCTGGATCTACCCAAAACCTGGATTAGAGAAACCTGCATCTACCCAAAACCTGAATTAGGGAAACCTGGATCTACCCAAAACCTGAATTAGGGAAACCTGGATCTACCCAAAACCTGGCTCAGGGAAACCTGGGACTGCCCAAAACCTGGATCTACCCAAAACCTGGCTTAGGGAAACCTGCATCTACCCAAAACCTGGCTGAGGCTTAGAGAAACCTGGATCTACCCAAAACCTGGCTTAGGGAGACCTGGGCCTGCCGAAAACCTGAATTAGGGAAACCTGCATCTACCCAAAACCTGGGTCAGGGAAACCTGGATCTACCCAAAACCTGGGTCAGGGAAACCTGCATCTACCCAAAACCTGGTTTAGGCTTAGGGAAACCTGGGACTGGGGTTGCCCAAAATCTAGGTTAGGTTTAGGAAAAGCTGAGACTGCCCAAAACCTGAATCCTGAGAGCTGAGACTGCCCAAAACCTGGGTTAGGTTTAGGGAAACCTGGGGCTGCCCAAGACCTGAATCCTGGGAGTTGGGGCTGCCCAAAACCTGGATTAGGCTTAGGGAAACCTGGGACTAGGGTTGCCCAAAACCTAGGTTAGGTTTGGGAAAAGCTGAGACTGCCCAAAACCTGGGTTAGGTTTAGGGAAATGGGGGGCTGCCCAAACCCTGACTCCTGGCGTCTGGGGCTCCCTGCCCAGCCTAACGTGGGACAAGCAGAGCCCCCAGAACCTGCCCTGCTCCCAGCTCAGCTCTGGGGCTGAGCTGTTCCCTGTGCCCAGAGCTCTGAAGCTGCAGAAAATAAATCTGGTTTATGGTCAGGTTTAACAGGGAGGTTTTGGGGTTTAAAGGTTCATTTGCTCTCTGAGATGGGGGAAGGGATCCTGCAGGGGTAGAATGGGCCCAGGTGTGTCCTGGCTCACCTGAGCTCTGCTCCATGGCCAGGGCAGCCCAGGAGGCTCCGGGGCTGCTTTTCCTTGGGACATTCTGTGATGTTCCATCAGCGCTTTCCAAATGAGCAATTGCAACATCTCTGACCTGCCCGGCCTCGGCTCTGCTCACTGCTGCTCTTTGGAACCAAGCTTCTGCTTGCTTTTTAAAGATTCTTTTAAAAACTCAATTTAGGAGAAAAAAACCTTTGCTTATTCAGTTAAATCCTTCAAGTCTTTTGCAAATAAACTCTTCTAATTCTGTTGTGATCCACTGGCAGCCTTTCAACACCAAAGCTCCTCAGATTTCAGCCACATCTGGGTCCCTTTCAGGGCAATAAAGCCATTTTTGTGTGGGGCTGCTCTGCTGTGCTCAGGACACATCCCCAGGTTTCTGATGCAGGGAGGTTGCTGAGTTTTCAACCAACAATGTCAATGGGATTGGTTTAACCTTCCAAAATTCCTGCCTGGAGGTTGAGAAGCTCCTGCCCAGCTCTCCCCACCCCAGGACAAGATTTCTGCTTGTCCCTTTATCACTTCTTGCCTTGTGCTCTAAAGAAATAACCTCAACCTGTACTGTCAATTATTTTTGACTAAAAAAAAAAACCCCAACAATCTTTAAGCAAACTTTCCAGTTACCTCAGTCCCCATGATCTCATTTGTGCTTTTTTGGTGGAAGGAACACCACGCTCCCTTTACCAGCATCAACTGAGATTAAGCTGTAAGCAAAGAATTATGGCACAAGAAATAGCAACAAACTGGTTTGTCCAGGCTGAGCTTCCCGAGCCTGGGACCAAAAAACTGCTTTTATTTCACTGTGCAATCACTCACAGTGCCCTGCACAGCTGGGAAGGGGGAAGATCTCCCACAAAAGCAGGGACACTTCAGGAGCTCTGATATTTTTGGGTGGATTTCCCAGAGTTTGTTGGATTTTCAGAGGTAGCACCCATGAGAAGGGGATTAAAAATCAAAGTAGCAAAATCTCTCTGGGTTCTGTTTTAATCTCATAAATCAGTTTCTGAGTCTTTCAGAACTAACAGGGCACCAGAGGCTGTGGCTGTCCCTGAAGTGTCCCAGGCCAGCAGTGGGAGTGAGGGGTGGGACTGGATGAGCTTCAGGATCCCTCCCAACCCAAACCCTTCTGGGACTCTCATTTAGGCAGGAATTCACTGGTTTTGCTGTAGGATCCAGCCCTGGGCCTGAGCACCTCTTGCAGGAACAATCCCAGACACTCCAGGTTCACCATTAACCACAGCACAGGGAATCTGTGGGGCCAGGGTGGGATTTCTCCCTAAAAAAATGTACATTTTTTCTTTCTTTCTGACCATTTCCCACCAGAATGGATGGGCACAGTTTAGTGGATGCTGTGTGCTTTCAGAAATACTTCTTCAGTGGTTTTTTTGGGAATTCTTAACCCCCATTTGGAGCTGCCCCTTCCCAGAGAGCATCACCCTGCTCTGAGGGTGAAAAACAGGAACAGAAAGATGGAGCAGCCAAAAACCTCCCCAGCACACGAGGTGATAAAGAGCTGAATAAAATCAGCAACAAAGCCTTGCTGAAGTGACAGAACACAGAACAACTCCAGCCCAGGGAGGGCAGGATCCTGTCCCAGCTCTGAGGCACCAAAATTCACCAAAAACCACCAAAAATCAGGAGCTGCTGGGACAGGCTGGGAATTCCAGCACCTCTGGAAATCCTCCTCAGCCTGGATTTCCACCTCACACCAACCCCACTCCTCAAACCCACTCATCTCCCTCATTCCCAACAAGGTTTGTTGCCAAAAAATTCCACAAAAATTTAAAATTTTCTGTAAACAGCTTCTTAATTTCCTGCCACATTTTCTTTTTTTCCTTTTTTATTTAATGAATAGAAAAAGTATATATAGTAAATATAGTAAATATAGTGTATATATATATTATATAGTAAATATAGTATATATTTATATATACTATATATATATAGTATATGTATATATATATAGTATATAGTATATATACAGTATATAGTATATATATAGTATATAGTATATATATAGTGTATATATATAGTATATATATATATATATAGTAAATATAGTATATATTATAGTAAAGTTTGTAATGGAGACCTAGACAAAACTGTAAAATCAAATTAAATGATATTAAATACCTGGTTATAGCAGGCTCAGGGAGGGACCCAGTGACAATAAAAACAAGGTTTGCACCTAAATCAAGTTTTGCCTTTTTGACTAAAAATCACAAAATTGTCAAGAAATTCTCCCTGGCTTATAAAATCAGATTTCCTCAGACTTTATCTCTCAACTTAATCTTCCAAGTTCCATTTATCCTGGCTATCAGCACATTAATTATTTTCAGGTATTGTGCTCAGTTATTTCCTATTGTTTAAGAGCAACAACCCTGACAAAGAAAAGTCCAAAAGTCATTGTGGTGGAGAGGATTTGATTAAAATGAAGTTAGTGCCCATGAAACAGAGCTGAGCTTTAATTCAATAACAGGGCTTTTAGAGCAAGGTATTGTTTAACATGTTTGAGGCTCCCCTGCACCAGAATTGATGAGGTAATGCTGGGAAAAGCCAAGGGTACCAGGACATTCCAGAAATCTCACTGTCTCCCAGGAACATTTTTTACCTCTGACATCAACCCTCCCATAAAAGCCGAGCCCAGCACAGCTCCTGTGAACGCTCTCGAAGTAATTCCATGCAAAATTATCTCCAAGACAGATGAAGTAGGAAAAATCTGCTGGGTTTGGCTGAAAGCATCCACAGGAGAGTAAAAATCCTCGGGAATTGTACCTGAGCTAGGGGCAGATCAAACTGTGTGCAGTGATTGATGCTGAGACAAACTCAGGGTGCTGAAAAGAAACCACATTGCCCTCCCTCCCTCTCTTGTTTAAAATAATGTTCACAGCAACAAATTCATTCTGAGTTTTGGTGGAGAGCAGATGATCAGGAATAATAAAGGATTTGTTCCATCAGTGGAATGCCCTGCAAGGTTCTTCTGACACTCCTTTTCTCTTTCAGCATCACTGCTCGCAGTTTTGGTTTAAAAGGAATTATTTCCAGACATTCCTGCCCTGGAACTTCTCTTGAGGAGTGTGGTTTTTATGTGAAAATAGTTATTACACTTTGAGCAGCAAAATATCCATTTCCCCCAGAGAAGAGACCTTGGAAAAGCAGGAACACCTCAACATTTATTTTATGGATTTATGTTAGGCTGGATTCATTTTAGTTTTAAAAAACCCAAACCAAACCTTCTCAAAACCAGGACACTTTATCCATTTCTACAGAATTTAACAGAATGGGGACCAAGCTCCACACACCAAATTTCTCATTCTGCTGTTTTATGACTGATTTAATGTTGTAAATGTATGAGGTACTTCCAGTTCAGGAGGATTTTTATTGTCAGCCTTAAACACTGCATAAAATCTCAGCTTTTTAATATGGAACCACAGAATTCTATTAATTTTTTTTTTCTAGAAATAGAATTTTCTATAAAAATTCTCTTTTTTTTTTACCATAGGATCCCAGTACAGAAACCCCATAAATGATGGATGGGAGAGAGGAAGGGCTGAATTTTGGTTTGGGGTGAAAGCTCTGAGCTGATGCCACAACCCTGCCCCAAAACACCCAGCCTGATGGGGGCAGGCGTTAATTAATGAATTATTAATGAATTAATGAATGAATTGCTGAGCTGGGAATGACTCACCCGATGAGGGCCACCATCTGCTCCACGATGTGTTTGCTGAAGGTGATGATGACGAAGAGTTTCTGTGGAGGGACAAGAGCGGTCACACCCAGCCCGGAGCCACCCTGTGCTCCTGCCCACCCTTCCTCCTCTCCTCTTGCTTTTGCAGGATTTTCAATATTTTCAATATTTTCCATAATTCAGTATTTTCAGTATTTTCAATATTTTCCGTATTTCAGTATTTTCAATATTTCATAATTTTCAATATTTTCAATATTTTCAATATTTTCCGTATTTCAGTATTTTCAATATTTTCTGTATTTCAGTATTTTCAATATTTTCTGCATTTCAGTATTTTCAATAATTCAGTATTTTCAGTATTTTCAATATTTTCCACATTTCAGCATTTTCAATGTTTTCCGTATTTCAGTATTTTCAATAATTCAGTATTTTCAGTATTTTCAATATTTTCTGCATTTCAGTATTTTCAATATTTCAGTATTTTCAATATTTTCCGTATTTCAGTATTTTCAATATTTCTGTATTTCAGTATTTTCAATATTTTCCATATTCCAGTATTTCAGTATTATCAATACTTCTGTATTTTCACTATTTCCCATATTTTCAATATTTCCCATATTTCCGTATTTTCAATATTTCAATATTTTCAATATTTCAATATTTTCAATATTTCAGTATTTTCAATATTTTCAATATTTCAGTATTTCAGTATTCTCAACATTTCAGTATTTTCAATATTTTCAACATTTCAGTATTTTCAACATTTCAGTATTTCAGCATGTTCAATATTTCAGTATTTTCAATATTTTCCATATTTTCAATATTTCAATATTTCCAATACTTTCAATATGTCAGTATTCTCAATATTTTCAATATTTTTTATTTTTCTCCTCAGAAAAGAGGCAGAAGGGATTAAAAATCCGTTCCCTTTCTGGCCCTGCTTGCTGCAGTTTGCATTTCTTGCCGTGTTTTTGCTGCCCATTCTCATCCTCCCCAAACTCCCATTCCCACAAGCTCAAGGTCATTTTGCTCCATCAACAATGTGTGAGTGGAAAAACAGGCAGAGAAATTCAGAGCCCCTCACACAAACACACCCCAGAGGGGAAAATAAAAAATAACCCTGATTCACACAGAAACAGCAAAAAAGAAAAGAGCTTTGGGCACGTGGGATAAAACAGAAATATAATAATATAATATATTATTATAATTATAATTATAATAATAATCACACTCCTAACCCTAATCCAGAATGGATCCAAAAATCTCTTCAGAGTAATAAATATGAAAATCTAACCTAGCAAGTTTTAGTCCTAAATAAAAATCAAACCTGTAATTCCAAATATAATATTTAATCATATAAAAAACTACTAAACACATTAAAATCAAGCTTCAAACACAATTTCAACCTTAGAAAAAAGTCCATTTATCGAATAAAATTTTACACAACAGAATAACTCTTCATTTCCTACTGACCAAAAAAAATCATTAACGCTTAAGCAAATCAGAATAAAAAATTGGGATGGAATTGACAGAATTTGAGTGAGGGAACAGGAGAGGAGTCCTAGGATGGCACTGGGCAGTCACTGCATTAAAACATTTTCCATGACTCTCACATTTCCCAAATTCCAGCCAGATCACTCCAAAAAATCAAGGTTATTGCACAAGGGTGTGCTTGAAAAAGAGAATTAAATGACAAAATCATGATTTATCAACTGTCCAAGGCACTGGGAAATGGTTTTTCACTTACATGGGGTCTGAGTGTGGAGCACTATAAATTACACAGCAAACACTGTGGTAGCTGAACAAGGCAATTAAAATAATAAAAGGAATATTAGCTGATGTTATTTCACTTTTCTGTGCTGCCAGAACACATTTTAGCAACACATGGATTTAAAAGCAGAAGAAAATTCAGCTAATACAAAAATAAGTGTGGAGAAAAAGCTGTTTGATCCCAAGAAATGGAAGAATTTCCACATCTATTTGTTGTTTTGTTGGGCAAAATAAAACAACCATTAAAAAATGATGGGAAGAAAAGAGCTCATGTTTAGGGCAAAATAAAGATTTTAAAGCAGCCTGATGAGGCTGGAACATGAAATATTTTTTTATTTAAAGCTTCTGATGGGAGTCACAGCAGAGATTTGCAAACAACAGAGGCAGAGACGCTGCAAAAACCCAAAATCAGCTGAAAACACCCCAAAAACAGAGAGAGCTCCAGCCCTGACCACACCACAAATCCCCAGAAACAAACCCAGCTCTCTCCTCAGGGCAGGGTGGTGCAGCTCCAGGAAAATTCACATTTTGTGAATTCTCAGTTGTGCAATTTTGTGAATTCTCAGTTGTGCAAAGAACTGAAACTCAGCACGTCCCACCTGCGACACCCAACTGCCCCAAAACTGCAGCAAATCCACCCAAAATGGGCTGGCCCAGCTAAAAAAGGGCATTTTAAAGTGCAAATGAGGGTTTGGGACCAAAAAGGAGCTCACTGCTGGCAGGCTGGTGATGACTGTAGGTAAATATTTTGGCTAACCACCAATTTCCTGAGGGGTCAGCAGCTGGAAATTACTCACTTATTGTAAATCCTTTGCACCAAATTAATTTCCATGACTTCAAGTCGGGCAAGGAGACTGCAGGATTCATTCCCAAGTGATACAGGGGGACAGGCAGGGAAAAAAATCAAAATTTCAAAGGTTTTAGCCCCAAAAAACACAGGGGAACAGGCAGGGAAAAAATCAAAATTTCAAAGGTTTTAGCCCCAAAAAACATAGGGGAACAGGGAAAAAATCAAAATTTCAGAGGTTTCACTCCCATATAACACAGGGGAACAGGCAGGGAAAAAATCAAAATTTCAAAAGTTTCATCCCCAAAAAACATAGGGGAACAGGCAGGGAAAAAATCAAGTTTTCAGAGTTTTCATCCCCAAAAAACACAGTGGGGCAGGGAAAAAATCAAAATTTCAGAGTTTTCATCCCCATATAACACAGTGGGGCAGGGAAAAAAATCAAAGTTTCAGGGGTTTCATCCCCATATAACACAGTGGAACAGGCAGGGAAAGAATCAAAGTTTGAAAAGTTTCATCCCCAAGTGAAAAATCTAATTTTCAGAGTTTTCATCCCCATATAACACAGTGGGGCAGGGAAAAAAATTAAAGTTTCAGGGGTTTCACTCCCATATAACACAGTGGAACAGGCAGGGAAAGAATCAAAATTTCAGGGGTTTCACTCCCAAATAACCCAGTGGAACAGGCAGGGAAAAAAATGAAAGTTTCAGGGGTTTCATCCCCAAAAAACATAGTGTGGCAGGGAAAAAATCAAAGTTTGAAAAGTTGCATCCCCAAGTGACACAGTGGAACAGGCAGGGAAAAAAATCAAAGTTTCAGGGGTTTCATCCCCAAAAAACACAGTGGGGCAGGGAAAGAATCAAAGTTTCAGAGTTTTCATCCTCAAAAAACACAGTGGAACAGGCAGGGAAAAAATCAAAGTTTGAAAAGTTGCATCCCCAAGTGACACAGTGGAACAGGCAGGGAAAGAATCAAAATTTCAGAGTTTTCATCCCCATATAACACAGGGGAACAGGCAGGGAAAGAATCAAAATTTCAGAGGTTTCACTCCCAAATAACCCAGTGGAACAGGCAGGGAAAAAATCAAAGTTTCAGGGGTTTCATCCCCATATAACACAGTGGGGCAGGGAAAAAATCAAAGTTTCAGGGGTTTCATCCCCATATAATACAGGGGAACAGGCAGGGAAAGAATTAAAGTTTGAAAAGTTTCATCCCCATATAACACAGGGGAACAGGCAGGGAAAAAATCAAAATTTCAAAGGTTTTATCCCCATATAACACAGTGGGGCAGGGAAAGAATCAAAATTTCAAAAGTTTCATCCCCATATAACACAGTGGGGCAGGAAAAAAATCAAAGTTTGAAAAGTTTCATCCCCAAATAACGCAGTGGAACAGGCAGGGAAAGAATTAAAGTTTGAAAAGTTTCATCCCCAAATAACCCAGTGGAACAGGCAGGGAAGGAATCAGAGTTTGAAAAGTTTCATCCCCATATAACACAGTGGAACAGGCAGGGAAAGAATTAAAGTTTGAAAAGTTTCATCCCCAAATATCCCAGTGGAACAGGCAGGGAAGGAATCAGAGTTTCAGAGGTTTCACTCCCAGATAACGCAGTGGAACAGGCAGGGAAGGAATCAGAGTTTGAAAAGTTTCATCCCCAAATAACGCAGTGGAACAGGCAGGGAAGGACTCAGAGTTTCAGAGGTTTCATCCCCAAATAACCCAATGGAACAGGCAGGGAAGGACTCAGAGTTTCAGAGGCCTGGGGGGCAGCACTTGCCTGGATGTGCATTTTGATCACAGCTTTTCCAATCAGGGTGGCACCGAAGAAGGTCCAGAAGGGCACCAGGAAGTGGCCGCAGGTGATCCCGGCCAGGTCGAACAGGGGGTTTGGGATCTGTGGGTGCAAGGCAGGGAAAGAAAGGGGGTCAGGAATTGCAGAATTGCACATTGGGATGGACAGTTTGCATTTCTTGCCGTGTTTTTGCTGCCCATTCTCATCCTCCCCAAACTCCCGTTCCCACAAGCTCAAGGTCATTTTGCTCCATCAACAATGTGTGAGTGGAAAAACAGGCAGAGAAATTCAGAGCCTCTCACACAAACACACCACAGGAAAATAATCCTGATTCACACAGAAACAGCAAAAAAAAAGAGCTTTGGGCACGTGTGGTAAAACAGAATTATAATAATAATAATCACACTCCTAACCCTAATCCAGAATGGATCCAAAAATCTCTTCAAAAACAATTTAGCAGAGTAATAAATATGAAAATCTAACCTAGCAAGTTTTAGCCCTAAATAAAAATCAAACCTGTAATTCCAATTATAATATTTAATCATATAAAAAACTATTAAACACATTAAAATCAAGCTTCAAATACAATTTCAAATACAATTCAATACAAATTTCAAATACAATACAATACAAAAGTCCATTTATCGAATAAAATTTTACACAACAGAATAACTCTTCTCTTCCTACTAACCAAAAAAATCATTAACACTTAAGCAAATCAGAATAAAAAATTGAGATGGACTTGACAGAATTTGAGTGAGGGAACAGGAGAGGAGTCCCAGGATGGCACTGGGCAGTCACTGCACCACAGGGGCTGGAATTGTGAAAAATGAACATTTTCCCTTCTCTTGATGCAAAGCTCTCGTGTCCCAATAATGACAGAAATGTTGCTGTCCCACACAGAGCTCATTGGGATTCAGCCAAACACTGTCCAGACAATTCCATCCTCAGGGTCCCTCCCCACCCCTGCATCCTGAAAAAAACCAAGGAAAAGTTTTCTGTGTGAAATGCACAGAAACCACAGCAAAGCCATTCTGAGGGATTTATCACATTTTCTCTCTGACAAGCACATCGCTCTTGGAAGCCAGAGTTTCAACTGATCCCCAGTGATTCCAGCTGAGAACCTGCATGAAAAACTGGCATTTACACTCATATGTATCCAGTTTAAAAACACTGATTAGATTTTATTAAGCATATGCATTTCATTTAAAATTAAAAGAATTTTTTATTATTATTAAACTGCTGGCCTGACTTTTGGTATGGTGATAGTATCTGTAAAATATTTTTGAAATGAAATCAAGAAAGTGTCTGAATTCCAACCTTTCCCTGTCAGCCTGGAGCACAGGGGCAGTGTCTGAGCAGGGTCACTCCCAGGAGCAGCGTGGTTCTGTTGGGCTTTTGGGATTTAAAAAATGGAATAAAGAGGGCATAAAGAGTTTTGTGATTTTAAAAAAATGGAATAATAAAGGACACTCTGCACCAAACCTGCAGCCTGTGACAAAGGGTTGCACTGGGCTGCTGGAGAGCAGAAATTCAGATTTATTTATGAGCAGCCACAGCAGCACCTGCAGAGGGAGAAATCTGAACTGGGTTCAAACCAGCAGGCTCCCCCTGCCCTGCCCACCTGGGGCAGCTGCTGGGGCCACAGAGCTGGGAATGATTGTTCCAGAACCTTCTGCCCCTGGAGCTGGGAATGGTTGTTCCAGAACCTTCTGCCCCTGGAGCTGGGAATGGTTGTTCCAGAACATTCTGCCCCTGGAGCTGGGAATGATTGTTCCAGAACATTCTGCCCCTGGAGCTGTCAGGGATTGTTCCAGAACCTTCTGCTCCTGGAGCTGGGAATGATTGCTCCAGAACCTTCTGCTCCTGGCAATGGTTGTTCCAGAACATTCTGCTCCTGGAGCTGGCAATGATTGTTCCAGAACATTCTGCCCCTGGAGCTGTCAGGGATTGTTCCAGAACCTTCTGCTCCTGGAGCTGGCAGGGATTGTTCCAGAACCTTCTGCTCCTGGCAATGATTGTTCCAGAACCTTCTGCTCCTGGAGCTGTCAGTGATTGTTCCAGAACCTTCTGCCCCTGGAGCTGGGAATGACTGTTCCAGAACCTTCTGCCCCTGGCAATGATTGCTCCAGAACCTTCTGCTCCTGGAGCTGGGAATGGTTGTTCCAGAACATTCTGCCCCTGGCAATGATTGTTCCAGAACCTTCTGCCCCTGGAGCTGGCAGGGATTGTTCCAGAACCTTCTGCTCCTGGAGCTGTCAGGGATTGCCCCAGAACCTTCTGCCCCTGGCAATGATTGCCCCAGAACCTTCTGCTCCTGGCAATGATTGTTCCAGAACCTTCTGCTCCTGGAGCTGTCAGTGATTGCTCCAGAACCTTCTGCCCCTGGAGCTGGCAGGGATTGTTCCAGAACATTCTGCCCCTGGAGCTGTCAGGGATTGCCCCAGAACATTCTGCTCCTGGAGCCAAGGCTGCTCCAGGCTCTTCTGGGCTGGTTGCTCTGAGGGATTTTGTTGGTTCACAGACCATTTCAATCCCTGCAGTTTGGGGCAGGGCTGCTGTGGGTGCAGAATTTACTCAGCACATCCCCAGCAAGGTTTGCTCTGTGCTTGTTACTCAAAGTTGCCAAAAAAAAAGGCCACAAAAACAAGAGGGCAAATTCTCACCAGTCACAGCGAGGAACTTGGGGCTGACTCTTGCTTTGTTCCCTGCCCAGAGCTGCCTTTATATAGAAATAAACTGCAGACAATCCTGACTTCCTTATTGCCACTAAACACCACGACAGGCAGTTGGCTTCACTGGACAAGCCTGCAGAATTCTCATTTCCATTTGCTGGGGGTTTTCTGCAGCATTTTGAAGCCACCACTTGAGAGACAAGGGCCCACAGCTGGGACAGCCATGACTTCACCAGCAAATTCTCATAAAATACACATCAAATAAAACTGCTGAAATGCAGGAGGAACGTCACAGTTACAGGGGAGGCAAACAGAGGAGAGAAATGCTGAGGTGCCCCTGGGCTGGTGAATTCAGATCAATTCAAGGAGAACATGGAGGGGGTGCTTCCCTTCCCCTGGCTCACCCAGAGGGACAGCGCTGCATTCCTGCTTTGCCAAGGCTTCTGGAACCTTCCACCTCTGCCTTTTCCTACAGCTGCTGTGGGAGGACATTGACAAACTCACACTGACAAACTCACACTGACAAACTCACACACTCACACTCACAAACTCACACTGACAAACTCACACTGACAAACTCACACTGACAAACTCACACTGACAAACTCACACTCACAAACTCACACTCACAAACTCACACTGACAAACTGACAAACTCACACTTACAAACTCACACTTACAAACTCACACTCACAAACACTCACAAACACATTGACAAACTCACATTGACAAACTCACACTCACAAACTCTGACAAACCCACATTCACAAACTCACACTCACAAACTCACACACAAACTCACACTCACAAACTCACACACAAACTCACACTCACAAACACACTGACAAACTCACACTCACAAACCTTACAAACCCACATTGACAAACTCACACTGACAAACTCACACTCACAAAATCACATTCACAAACTCTGACAAACCCACATTGACAAACTCACACTGACAAACTCACACTGTCAAACTCACACTCACAAACTCACACACAAACCCACACTCACAAACCCACACTCACAAACCCACACTGACAAACTCACACAAACCCACACTCACACAGCCCAGGTGTGCCCTGGTGGATCCTGATCCCTCCCCCAGCCCAGGGCTGAGCAGCAAAGCGGGGAAGAAGTTAAACAAATGTTTAAATATTTAAATGTTTAAATACAGGAGGTGTTCCCAACCCTTTCCTCCATTCCTGCACCCCGGCCAGTCCCTCACCCTGCCAGCTCCAGGCTGTGCTGGTGACAGGGACAGGGGAGGGACAGGGATGTGTCAGAGCAGGAGCAGCTCTGGGAGGACAAACTCACTGCAAACATGAAAACATTTGTGAGGATCAGTGAGCAGCAGCTTTGTGTCAGCAGCTGTGATCAGATTAATTCCAACACAGGTTACCCCCACTCAGCAAGCAGCTGGCTGTGTCATCTTTAGGGAAACAAGAGATGCTGGACAATGTGGAGTGAAACCTCAGAGCTGGGGGATGCAGAAAAATGGGATTGGGGGTCCCACACTCTGCATCACATCCCACAGTTTGTGTGTGGGATGAAGAACAAGGCTCACCACTCCTGCCAGCTCCAGAGAGAGTGTTAAACCTCCAATATTATTTTTTTATTCTGGAAGAAGAGCATTATCCTACTAAAAAACTAAAATAGCATCACTGGAGGTGCTCCTTTCACCCCTTGATTAAAAAAGCCATGAGCAGTTTGTAGCCCCACAGCCACAACTGAAATTTGCTTCCTTTTTTCTGCCCTCTCTGGTTCCTGAGGGCCCAAAGAGCAGATTTGGGAGGTTTGGAAGGGATGGATGGACACCCCAACCAGGATTTCTGCAGGGACCTTTCCCCTCTCAGTCCATGCCCACCTCTGCATCTGAGCATGTCGAGAATGTCAAACACAATCCACCAACACCTAAAGCAACAATGACACAATTCCAGCAGCTTTTGTCTCCCTGAGAGACACAGAAAGTGCAAACAAACCTGAGCTGCATGGCAGGACATGCAAGAGCTGCATTTTGTGCCCATAAATCCCAATTTCCTGGGGAACTCACCGAGGCACAGGCCAGGATCCCAAAGAACCCGACCTTCTGCACCAGGTTCTGCACGGCCACTCTCGCCCGGGAAGCAAAGTCCTGCAACAGGAAAATCAAATTATTCATGAGGAAACCCCACCTGAACAGAGCTCAGAAGGTGTGTGACATCCAGCAGGAAAATCAAATTATTCATGAGGAAACCCCACCTGAACAGAGCTCAGAAGGTGTGGGATATCCAGCAGGAAAATCAAATTATTCATGAGGAAACCCCACCTGAACAGAGCTCAGAAGGTGTGGGATATCCAGCAGGAAAATCAAATTATTCATGAGGAAACCCCACCTGAACAGAGCTCAGAAAGTGTGTGACATCCAGCAAGAAAATCAAATTATTAATGAGGAAAACCCCACCTGAACAGAGCTCAGAAGGTGTGTGACATCCAGCAGGAAAATCAAATTATTAATGAGGAAAACCCCACCTGAACAGAGCTCAGAAGGTGTGTGATATCCAGGATTTCCCACCTGGGAATTGGGGGAATTTTAAAGCAGGAAGGTCAGAGTGAAACCCTGAGTTTGGGGGGACAGTGGTGGTGGAATGGGAGCTCCCATTCACTGAGTTTGGTTTTCACACCCTGAGCTCCCACTGCTCTGGAAACAGATTTCCCATGATTTATTTCCCCATATCTTGGGGAACTGCTCTGAAAACAGATTTCCCATTATTTAATTCCCCTGTTTTTGGAATGCCAGGGCTGCTTGCACCTATTCCTTAAACAAGCCCAGGGAATGAATTCCTCCAATGCCTTTCTGAGGAATTTCCTGAGGACACAAAAAGCACAATAATCCCAATAATCCCAAACCCAGGATCTCAACCAAAATTGCCAATTCCAGGCACTGCCTACAACAGGCTTGTAAAATTCATTAAAATCCAGCCTAAATGACTTTAAATTACTGAGCCTAAATTGCTTTTAAAGCAGGGGAGGTGTGACTGGAGCTGCCTCCTTTTATTTTGTGAACAGTTTTTACTCCTGAGGCTCAAAATTCACCAAACACCCAGGAAACCCCTTAAAAAAACCAAAAATAAAGATTCTCACGAGCAGTTTCGTTGCATGTGAGAAGGGAATTTACAGGAGATAAAATTCTGTCCAGAAAAATAAAAGCAATTTATTTTCAGTGCTCCCTGCTCAGGCTTGGCCACAGCAGTTGCAGAAAAATGGGAATCCTTGGGAACAGCAAACATTAAAAAATAATTACCCATTCCTTTTAAAAAACATACAAATAAGCAATAAATTCTGATTTTTTTTCCAGGAGCAATGCAATAAATTACCCAAGGAAATGACTGTAATCAATAATTAAATGATATTCTAAATTCCACCCTTTGCTGTTGAATTGTAGAATTTAGAATATCATTAATTATTGATTAAAGCAACTGCAGGGTAATCCAGAAAAATTACATTTATGCAATTTGAGCTTGGTTACAGTTCTGTTGAAACTTTAAATACTACACACCAAAGAAGGAAAACTACAATTATTTTACAATGTTCTTGCATATTATTTAAATTTTGAGCTGTAGAATTGAGAAAATTTTCTGTGGCAGATTAAAAAATAATAAATCTGTGATGAGACCATTTGCTTCTTTTTACACCCTTTTTTAAAGTAGTAACTTTTCTCCATTACTGTGCTTTCAAAAAGTTAAATTCCATTTTTGAAAATTAAAAAAAAAAACCCAAACACTGAACAAAAAATAATTATTACTCAGTGCAGAATAATTCTATTTATTGTATTTAATGCCTGGAAAAAGAACTCAAATGAAAACTGCAAGAAATGAGATTTTCTAAATCTTTCAGTGGGATATTTTTAACCCCAGGGGAATATAAAACCCCTCTAGAATATCCAATAAAGGTGAATTTCCACACTTTGCCCAGGAGTTACACCTTGGGCTCACGATTACAAAATGGAAAAGATCAAAATTCACTTTTTAAATGAAAAATTTCCCTGATTTTTGTAGGATTCCCCCAGAACATGAGGATTAAACCTGTGGCACCAACCCCTTGAGCTTATTCTGAATGAAACAATCTGGAAAATAAAACTAATTTTTATTTTATTTTTAATTAAAAGAGTGAATTTGGACAGGAATTGTTGTAAACAACAAAACACAACAATTTCCTGAGACCCAGCCCGAAACTGTTGCGACATCCAGGGCAGTTCCCAAATTCCCTCCGGGTTTTCCAAGGAAACAGAACCCAAAAAGGGGTCCCGGATGCAGGGAATAAAATATTTCTATTTTATAAAAATACCTTTTTATTTTATTTATTTATAAGATTTTCCCCAAGGAAAACAATACAAACACAGTGGAAAATGTTTAGGGTTCTTTATAAATTCATTTAAACACCACAAGGTGCTAAAGCAGATTTTGTCCTTGGGAAAAGTATCCTGGAATTGCTCTTTTTAGAATAACAATTTCTACTTTATAAAAATATTCTCATTTTATTTATTTCTAGGATTCTCCCCAAGGAAAACAACAAAAACACAGTGAAAAATATTTAGGGTTCTTTAAAAATTCATTTAAACACCAAAAGGTGCTAAAGCAGATTTTGTCCTTAGAAAGGGTGTCCTGGAATTGTTCTCTTTATAAGCACAATTTATACTTTATAAAAATATTCTTTTATTTCATTTATTTATAAGACTTTTCCCAAGGAAAAAACCCCAAACACACAGTGAAAAGTCTTTAGGATTCTTTATAAATTCATTTAAACACCAAAAGGTGCTAAAGCAGATTTTGTCCTTGGGAAAGGTGTCCTGGAATTGCTCTTTTTAGAATAACAATTTCTACTTTATAAAAATATTCTCATTTTATTTATTTCTAGGATTTTCCCCAAGGAAAACAACACAAACACACACTGAAAAATCTTTAGGGTTTTTTACAAATTCATTTAAACACCACAAGGTGCTAAAGCAGATTTTGTCCTTGGGAAAGGTGTCCTGGAATTGCTCTTTCTATAAGAACAATTTCTATTTTATAAAAATACTATTTTATTTTATTTTATTTATTTCTAGGATTTTCCCCAAGGAAAACAACAGGCAAAGACACAATAAAAAATCTTTAGGGATTTTTACAAATTCATTTAAACACCAAAAGGTGATAAAGCAGATTTTGTCCTTGGGAAAGGTGTCCTGGAATTGTTCTCTTTATAAGAACAATTTCTATTTTATAAAAAATAGTCTTTTATTCTATTTATTTATAAGACTTTCCCCAAGGAAAACAACACAAACACACAGTGAAAAATCTTTAGGGTTCTTTACAAATTCATTTCACACCCAAAGGTGCTAAAGCAGATTTTGTCCTTAGGAAATTGGAATTTCTCCCTGGAATTCAGGGATTTCTGGAGGAGCTCACTGGGGCATTTTCAGCTCCCCCCTTTCCCAAAGCTCACGGGCTTGCAGCAATAATTTCACTTTTATAAGCCAATAAATATTTTTTTCCTCGCAGTTCCATAAATCTGATGGCAAAGTATCTCGAAAATAAACCACTCCAAGACAATTATTGAAATGGCTCCATGATTTATTTGCATGGGAGTTGTTTCTATTCTGATTTTTATTTATTCCCCCATGATCTTTTACTGTGTTGCTAATGCACTGTTGTATTCATTTTCACAAGCTGGAATTGGAAATAAACTCTCTATAAACTAATAGTTGCAGCACAGCTGCTTTAATAAAATATATTATTATAATATTATTAATATTATAATATATTATTAGAATATATTATTATAATATATATAATATAATATATTATAATACATTATATAATTATAATTATATAATATATAATATATAATATATTATATAATACATTATAATAATATATTATATTATAATATTATTATAATTAGAGAAAAATTGACTGTATGAACTTAGGGGAAAGCACCATTTTTAACCAAATTTCTTAAAAAGAACCAGATTCCCTCACCCACATTTCTCAACTACAAAATTCAAGGCTGCCTTGAAATTAATATTTTCCCTCCAGCTAAAAAACACATAAAACATTAAAAAGCTAATAATGAAGGTCTTTAAAAAAAGTTTAACGAGTTTGTCCCAAACCAAAACCAATGTTGGAGCAAATTTTCTCACCTTGTTAGTTCATAATTTATTTTTTAAAGTTATTACTCAGCTTGTTCCATTGCTAAGTTTTGGTTTTACATTGCCTAGCACAAAGTACTTCATGGAAAGCAAATTTTAAATTCTAAAATTTCACTAAAGAACTTGTGATTGGTCTTCCTTTTTTTCCAAATTTTCTGAATAAGCCAAAAGACAAATTAAAGATATTTTTGTACCTGTTTTTTATGATCTAATGTAATCAAAGCTGGGAATAATTTGCAGGGTAATAAACCAACAAAACCATGAATTCCAGCCCCAACATTTACTCTGTGGAAACAAGTCCAGAACTATTTCTCTTTGGGTCCTTCCTTAAAGTTTGTTTGACAAATCTTTGTGACATCTGCAACAATAAAAAACCTTCAAAGTTTCATTTCCCTGAGAATCCAATCCCCACTTTTACAACTTTTACCTCTTTCACAACAGAATTTTTTTTTTCTTTTCTTTTCTAAAGCCTGCATGGGGAACAATCTTTTCTGTCGTTTTTTTTGAGCATTTGAAATAAAATCAGTTTAATCAATTATTGCTTTAAAAAATAATATATATATATATATATGAAGAGAGATAAAATTCAGCTACTTACAGGCAAACCATTTTCCCCCCAAATTCAAGTTTCTAGCCTGGAGTGGCCTCCCAGCTAATTGTGATTCATTTTTAGGACATTTCAGGATGCCTGAGCTCACTGTGTCCCTTTCAAAGATGATTTATTTGTTGGAAATGGATTTCCTGTCAGTGCCCCAGAGCAAGGTTGGGTGATTCAGGATGATTTCATTGGGTTCATCATCACATCCCCAATCAGGGAAAGGTCAGTGATGATTCCCCAGGCCCTGCTCAGCCCCAGCAAAATGAATTTTTCATCATTTCATTCACCCATTGCCTCCATAGCATAAAAATCCCCCAAATTTCCAAACCCAAAGGGATGGTAAGGAGAATTTCCATGTTCTGCCATGTTCCTCCCTGTGTAAATATGGAATTTCTATCCCTGGAAAATCCTTCCTGAGAGAGAGAATGGACAACCCTGTCTAAGTTACAAAGTTATGCCCCACCCCTCTTTTATTGGGTTTCCATTTATAATTTAAAATTATAAAATTATTTCCAATATAATTTAATATTTAATATAATTTAATGTTCCGATATGTTTCCAATATAATTTAATAATTTAATCCCTCACTGTGAAGTCAGTGAGCTCCTCAATGTGAGGGAAGAACAAGAACCTCACCAGATTTAACTAACAAGCTTGAGGAAAAAAATGTTTTAAAAAATAAAATTGTTGTAATAAATTGTTTTAATAAATTAAACCTCACCAGATTTAACTAACAAGCTTGAGGAAAAAAATGTTTTAAAAAATAAAATTGTTGTAATAAAATGTTTTAATAAATTAAACCTCACCAGATTTAACTAACAAGCTTGAGGAAAAAAATGTTTTAATAAATAAAATTTTTTTAATAAATTGTTTTAATAACTAAAACCTCACCAGATTTTAACTAACAAGCTTGAGGAAAAATTTGTTTTAATAAATAAAATTGTTGTAGTAAATCAATTTGTTTTACTAAATAAAACCTCACCAGATTTAACTAACAAGCTTGAGTAAAAATGTTTTAATAAATAAAATTGTTTTAATAAATTGTTTTAATAAATAAAACCTCACCAGATTTTAACTAACAAGCTTGAGGAAAAAATGGTTTAATAAATAAAATTGTTTTAATAAATTGTTTTAATAAATAAAACCTCACCAGATTTTAACTAAGAAGCTTGAGGAAAAAAAGTTTTAATAAATAAAATTGTTTTAATAAATTGTTTTAATAAATTAAACCTCACCAGATTTTAACTAACAAGCTTGAGGAAAAAAATGTTTTAAAAAATAAAATTGTTGTAATAAATTGTTTTAATAAATAAAACCTCACCAGATTTAACTAACAAGCTTGAGGAAAAAAATTGTTTTAAAAACTAAAATTGTTGTAATAAATCAATTTGTTTTCATAAATAAAACCTCACCAGATTTAACTAACAAGTTCAAGGAAAAATAATTTTAATAAATATTTTTTTCCTCTTTTCCCTCTCTAACAGAACAGTCGCCATTGATTGTTCCCATTGAAATTGTGGAGCATCTTTTTTCTCCCTCTGACTGATCCACAGGAGGTATCCAAGGAATTCTGAATAATCAGAATTCCCCAGAAATAACCTGTGCCACCCCCCAGCCCTGCTCTCTGAAGCCTGCACAGATGATGCAATGTCAGAGAAAATTTTCAAAATGTTGAAAATTTTCAGACAGCTGCAATCAGATTTTAGGAGCTCTGAGAAACCAACAGCTCCCAGCTCAATCTCTGAAAAACCCATCCAGCTCCACATCCCAAGGATTTGAGGCCTGGCAAAACTTCTTTTCTTTCCTGCTGTAAATATTGACAATAAATTGATAAAACTGGCGGATTTAACAAAAAGATGGAGATTGAATTTAACAATTCCATGCCAAGCTGTTGATGCACATTCCCTGCTCAGGTCTCACCCATGCCATGGACGTTCCTCACCTGGTGGCTGCTGGCCTGGAGGAATTAGAAGAATTTTAATAAATTTTTCTAGAAGGCCTGGAAGGGGATACACAGGATTTGTGACTCTGACAGAAAACAGGAGAATTATAGAAAAAAAATTAAAAGTCATAAAAAGAGAGATCTGGATGTGTTACACCTCAGTGGCTCTCCAGGAGAACTCTGGAGCAGCTGCAGAGATGGAAATTCCTCCTCCTGCAGATTCCTCCCTTTTGTGTGGACAATCCCTCAGGATTTGACATTATTTCTATTATTTTGAGCATTATTTCTATTATTGTTATAATAAAAAAGTTGAATTATCCAGATAATCATCTGAAATAAAGAACATTTCCCCTTCCCCCTCCCAAAGATTGAAGGCTGGGTATGAAGCCACCACTCAGATCACCAAAATTAGAGAGTCCTTAACATTTCAAGAGCTGCCTACAAAGACAGTGCCCCTCTTGATGGAAAAATCCCAGTTATGTTAAAAATGAGCTGCACAGGATTTTGTTTCTTCTGCCTTTCTGTTCCAACACAATGGAATCAAACACAGCTGATGGGAGAATGACCATTTGTGGTCAGGGAATGGATTCCAGGATTTCAGACTGGGAGGAATTATTAAATATCCTTGGAATAAAGCATTGACTGCAGGGGAGCCACAGAGGGACCCAGGGCTGGGGGGCCACAATGGTTCAGCACTCACTGGCCAAAAATCACTGCTCAACCCCCCCAAAATACCAAAAAATTACAAACAGGAATATTGTGATAGCAGCTCAAGGTTCTTTGTTCCAGTTTCCCCAAAATATTTCCAGGTATAAATGCAAAGGGGCAATAAAAAGAGGAAATTTCCATTGGATGCTGGAGAGCAGGGGGTGTGTGAGGGGAAAGGTTTAAATTTTATTCCTCATCACCCAAAAATCTGGGAGAGAAAGGTCCTGGCTGGGAAATCAGAGGGAGCTGGGAAAAATAATGTTCAAGGATTTCTGAAAGCAGTGGTGGGATGGTGGCAGAACTAAGCAAGGACTGAGTCTGATGAAAAAAGGGATTTACAACAGGCACAGGGCAGATATTCCAGATTCTCAGCAAGTTTCACGTCATGAGAAGTCTGGGTTTCCTGAGGCATTCAATTCTGGAAAAGGAGTTGGGAAATCATGGAAAAGTTGCAAGAGGAAAGGACGTAGATGTTGAACATGATAACAGTTTTTAAAAGTACAAGTTGAAGGGAACCAAGCAGCAATAAAACAGGCAAAGAACTGTGGAAAGGAGAGAGCAGCACCCACAAAGCCTCATTAAACAGATTGCGCTGGAGATCTGAGGGCTTGAAACTGCTAAGAGCTCAATATTCAGAATATTTGCATGTAAGCATGAACATACAGTAGGTATTACAGAAAAATCCCAGGTCAACAAGAAATTCTATTTACAGGTGGATTCTTCCATTGTGAGGATGAGAAAGCAGGACAGATTGTGAGGGATTTATTTCCACATCTGTTTGTCTTCAGATTCTTCAGGGTGGCTGCATGTTAAGGTTGAGGGGTGATGCTGCAATCCAGAGATAATCAGGAGGATGCTCATCATCTTTGGGACTTGGTAAACTCAGACATGAGCAACTACAATTAGTTCTTGGGTCAGAAAAGAACTATTTCTATCTATAGAAAATACAATTAAACCCACTGTTCTCTTATCAGATGTTAAAAGTGCTGTTAGATGTTAGAAAAGACAGACAAGAGAAGCCACAGAGCACAAAAAGCTGAATTTTTTGCAAGCCCTGTGGGAGCAGAGACAACAGAGTGAAGTGTCCATTCCAACAGCAGGCTTGGCTTCCCTGGGCATTTCATTTTAGGAGTAAAAGTGTGAAACTTCCAAATGATGAGTCCATTTTATGGTAAATAAGATCTCCCCATTGCCAGGAGCAGGAATGAAGTCAAGCAGCTCTGGATCAGTCCATTAGTTCCACCAGGAACTTCCAGGTATTTCCTTCATTTCATTAATCATCTGAACCATGGTAGGAACTTTTTATTTCCCTCATTTCTCCCTCCCCCTTGCAAAAATGATTTTTCACAACAAACTCCATCTCAGGAGCTTCCATTTCAAGATTTCAGCCTGTTGCAATGCCCAGCTGGGTTCAGAAGGGAAATACCAAAAGGAACACAGATTACAGGGCTCTGTCAGCTCTCTAACTCCAATTTAAACCCAGCTTTTCCCACAGCCAGAACTGAAACCCTCACACTTCTACATAAAAAGCCCTTTTTGCTTCACTCGCTGTAAGAATACAGAAATTTCGTAAAGAATGAGACACAATGAAAGGAAACAGCCTAGAGGAAGAGGAAGGAGCATGTCCTTTCAGCTTATCAGATCTGTCCTGCAGAGCTGCAGCCCCTGAACCACATCCCTGCCACCTCTGCTCCTCAGAGCAGCCCCGTGTCCACCCTGACACCCTGTACACAAACTCCACATAAACTGATTTATTTCCTTGCTGAACAGCCACAGGGCAGACCCTGCAGCCCATGTTCAGGGAGAGTGCCCAGGGAGCTTTGGCTGCCTCCAGCCCTGGAGGGCTCCAGGACCAGCCCACACAATGCCCTGAGGAACCTGAGCTGGACTAGGAAAGGAAAAAATAAAAAAAAAGTTGGATTAGAAACTGCCTCAGGTCCTTCTGGAGGTGATTTTTTCTGTGATTCCATGACAAGACACTGCAGCCACAGGCAGGGGATGAGTGGAGTAAAGAACATCCCAGCACTGCTAAAAACCCCCTGAACTGCTCATTTATCTCACTGCAATCAGTTATTGTGAGCTCTGCCAGTTCCAGAATATTGTTAATTTTTAAAAATCCATTCTGAAGAATCAAGTCTTATTTTAAGGTGGTTTAAAACCCAGACATTGTAAGGAAGGAATTTTTGATCACCAGCTATGAAAATTGACATTTTCAATCTCTGATAAACCTGTGAACTCAAAGCCATCAGCACTGAAAAAAATATTGTTTCTCCACACAGAACTCAGACATTAAGGATTAAAATAGAGTGGAAGTGAGGAATTGTGACACAGCTGACAAAGCCCTCAGCACACACCAGCCTTCCCTCTGAGCCCAGATGTGCAACCTCTCTCTCCCCCGTTGTCCCTGGGAGGGACAGAGGCTCCCAGACAGCTCACACAAGTGGGCTGCATACCAGACTCTTGTACAACACAGATATTTAAACAGTGTCTGGAGCAGGGGGGAAAAACAGACATTTCTTGATTATGATACCAGAATGAATTTCTATCAGTTATTGAAGGTTGGCCTTAAAAAAAATATTTAAACCGCATTTTTGACCCAGCTTTTGATCATTCAGTCTTTCTCAGAATACTGAGGAGTGAAATATCAAGTATTGAGAGACAAATTTTCCCCTTAGAAACTGGTGTTGAGCATTCCCAACACACACAGAACAGGGAAGGAAAATCCAATGACAGAATTCAAGCACCTGCTTCTCCACAGCTCCTGTGCAAATGCAGCTTCCAGCATTTCCAGTACACCTGGTGACATTATTTCTAATTTCTGTTATAAAGTGAGAAATTTGTGACTGAGAAAATCCTCCTGACCTAACACGGAGTGAAAATGTTTCAAAGCAACCCAGGTTTCATTGCCTGGGTGATTTCTGTACTTTCACACTGGACATTTAAATCATTTTTTAGGGAACAGACCCTTCAAAATAGAACTCAAAAATCCTCTCCAGTCAGCATTAGTAATTAGTGCAATGCCCTGTGCTGTTTTTTCCTTATCTGTGAGCAGGTGTGCAAATGAATAGAACAATGTGGGCACGTTCTCCTGCCAGGGCCCAAAGAAATCCAACCAGGAGGTGCTTTACACATTCCTTACTCACAGCCCTCATTGTCTTCCCCCTGCCTGCTTTAACTCTTTGCTATCTCTTCTCTCAGGAAGTGCTCAAGTTCCCTTATTTAAAGCTGCCATTGACTCATTCCAAAACTTATTTTAAACGAGGTAATTTTGGAGAACAGCTCAAAACTGAGTTGTTACTCAGAGCACCCACTGCCTGTTCTACTGTCTGTGAAAACACGCTGTCACTTTGTCACCTCACTCCCCAGCACTGTGGGGACTTTAGACTAAAGTGCAGCTCAAGGTTTGATCAGTTGTGAATTTCTATTTAATTAAAGACCATAAAAAAAGGGAAGAAACCTCCCCTGGAGTTATTAACAAATACTGGCATCAAACCTGAGGAATGCAGGGTGTGAGGAGCAGCCTCCTGGTGACCACCCACAGCAGGTAATAAATAACAATTAATAAAGAGAGGAAGCTGATGAGGAAAGGGAAGACTGAGCAAGAGAAAGGATGAGTGGAATTCGATGTTCATTTCAGCAAGTGATTTCTGGGAAAGCAAAACAAAGAAATAAAAAAGAACTCAAGGTTTCCCAGTTATTGTACGTGACCCTTCCACTTCCATTTTTATGATAAACACTTTATAAAAACCTGCTTGTGGTCTGCTTGAACTTCTTTTTTCTTGTACCAAGTACCCTCAAACGCTGTTGATTAAACAAGCCAGCAGCCTTTTCAAGCAGGAACTTATCAGCCAGCAGTTGTTAATTTAATCACGGCACAGATCCCGCTCTGAATTTGGCCATCTAAAACGCTGCTAATTAAGCGAGATTTCTCTCATTAGCCGCGCTCCATCATTCCCGGGCAGTGAAGTCAGTGTCGTGTCGGAACAGAGCGCTGCCCTGTCCCGGGTGTGGCGCGGCCTTTGTTCGGCCCCGCACGCCGAGATGCGGAGCAGCAGGGCAGGGTTTGCACCGAGGCCGGGTCGGTGTGAGAGCCTGTCCCCACATGGTTAACCCCTTGCTGCCCTCAGGGAGGGCTCGCTGGAGCTCCAGGGCAGGGTTTGCAGCGAGGCCGGGTCGGTGTGAGAGCCTGTCCCCACATGGTTAACCCCTTGCTGCCCTCGGGGAGCTCCAGGGCAGCGCTTGCAGCGAGGCCGGGACGGTGTGTGCGCCCGTCCCCACATGGTTAACCCCTTGCTGCCCTCGGGGCGCTCCAGGGCAGGGTTTGCACCGAGGCCGGGACGGTGTGAGAGCCTGTCCCCTCATGGTTAACCCCTTGCTGCCCTCGGGGAGCTCCAGGGCAGCGTTTGCAGCGAGGCCGGGACGGCGTTGTGAGCCTGTCCCCACATGGTTAACCCCTTGCTGCCCTCAGGGAGGGCTCGCTGGAGCTCCAGGGCAGCGTTTCCAGCGAAGCTAGGACGGTGTGTGAGCCTGTCCCCACATGGTTAACCCCTTGCTGCCCTCAGGGAGCTCCAGGGCAGCGTTTGCAGCGAGGCCGGGACGGTGTGTGAGCCTGTCCCCACCGGGTTAACCCCTTGCTGCCCTCAGGGAGGGCTCGCTGGAGCTCCAGGGCAGCGTTTGCACCGAGGCCGGGTCGGTGTGAGAGCCTGTCCCCACATGGTTAACCCCTTGCTGCCCTCAGGGAGGGCTCGCTGGAGCTCCAAGGCAGGGTTTGCAGCGAGGCCGGGTCGGTGTGAGAGCCTGTCCCCACACGGTTAACCCCTTGCTGCCCTCAGGGAGGGCTCGCTGGAGCTCCAGGGCAGGGTTTGCAGCGAGGCCGGGACGGTGTGTGAGCCCGTCCCCACCGCGTTAACCCCTTGCTGCCCTCAGGGAGGGCTCGGCGGAGCTCCAGGGCAGGCGGTTGCAGCTCGGTTGAATTCAAACCCTCTCGAGTCCACGTTGACAAATTCTTCAGCAAGCCCTGTGGTTACAGGGAAGCTGGTTTCACTCTGAGTCACTCCTGTTCAAACAGTTTACTGGAAATGGAGGGGAGGGGGAATTTTCAGAGAAGTCATGTGATGGCCAGACAAACCACAACCAGTAAAGGTTCAGTGGAGGCAAAAACAGGTCCCAGCAACGACTGACAGCCAGTGTGCAGATGGCACTCAGTCATTTCCAAACCAGCCCTGCTGCACCTCGGCGTTTCTGAGCATTTAACCCTTCTCCAAGGCTCTATTCTTCCCCAGCTTGGAGAGTAAACAAACAGCGCTGGCTGATAGTAACATAGGCAACTAGAAAATATTTTTACATGGAAATTTGGCTGCGGGCGAGGCTGCACAGAAGCAAACCCCCGATGTGTAAATCATTAGTTCTTAAAGAAATGCCACTTAATGAAGCCAAACACTCAGAGCCATTAAGGACTAGATATTCAGAGATATCAGTACTTTCCCCTCCTAGCAAGGAGCACCGGCATACAGCAATGCCCACGCACTGTCACCGGGTGCCCTGAGGGAAGCTGGCACCAAAAGTTGCTTTTTCACTCCTCAGCTTGAAGTGTTCCAGCATGACAGAGAACTGAGAAAAATTACCAAGCAGCAAGTATTAAACTGGCAAAAGAGTCTCTGCTCATGTGTGTGGGACACAAAACTGCACCAAGAGTCTGTGACTGTGTCATTCCCAAAGTGCTGCCCCAGCACTGAGCATTCACTCTGCTTTGGATACACTCCCTGTGGCCAAAAGGGAGCTCTGATAAAAACCTCCCTTCACTCTGGAATCCCACTGGAGCAGAGCTGACAGCAGCTCAGATGCTGTTTGAAACGCTGCTGGGTTCTAAACCCTGCCCTGAGTATGAACAAATCCCAGCTGGGCGTGCTGGGCTCTGCCTTGTGGCAGCTCTGGGGACAAAGCAAAGGCAGAAAAGGCAGAAAAGGCAGAAAAGGCACCCCCTTGTGCAGGGCACGGCCACGAGGCAGCTGTGACACTCCCTGCAGGAACTGGGACTCGTGGGGAGCACACAAAGGGACGCGAGGAAGGAGAAGTGAGTGTTCCTCTAAAAGAAGGGGCTTTTTCTCAAGGGTGCTAATGGGAAGTGCAGCACAGACACATCGGCTGCAGGTTAATGAGCTCTCTCAAAAGCCAGCACAAGGAGACAGGTCACTCAGATCTGACATCCAGGACAGAAAACCCATCAATAGACTCTTTAAAGTAAATGGCATTTTGCTCTGTGCTGCTCTGAATGGAGCACTAAACCTTTACGCTGTTTAATCCTCTTAGGTCCCTTTCTTGGCTGGGTTTTTGTGGCCCAGCCAGGAGCAGATTCCCCCTGCCAGCCCCTCCAGGCTGGATGCTGCAGCCACGATCCATTCTCACCAGAGAAGATGCTCATCTGTTTCTCCAAATGACCATTGTTGTTGAGAAACAGCAGCACTGAGCTCTCTGAGCAGCTCACACGCAGCAAAAACGTCAAACAGCTGGCTCTGCCTCATGGGCAAAGAGCAGCTCAGCTATTCTGCAAAATCCAACACCCATCCCCAAACCTTCCCAAAAAGCTGGCTGCAAGGAGACATTTCTAGTGAAAAAATGCTCCTTCACTTGGCATCAGGCATTTGCAGCATCCCCAAGGCACAGGACATTTGTCACAGTGTGAGTGTGAGGCTTCAGGCTCTCAGAGTGGGAGAAAGCTGATGGAGGTAACACAATTGTTAACGAGCAATTTAAAATTAGGCATCAGCGCTGCTCATGAATGCAAATTACAGGGCAAAGAGTGATAAGCTGTGCTGGAGATTGGGATTTGCAGAGGTCATAGGAAAGGCAGGCCTGTCTCCCACAGACATCCAGAGAAAACATGATTGAAGCCAAAAGCAAAAAGGAAGTCACATTAGCAAATGGAAAAAACTGAACTGTCAGTTTTACGAGCACAATACAATTTAATCGGATTGTCAAAGCCTCATGTTAAAAGAGTTTATAGAAACCAAACCACAAGTGGAGTTCGAAAGATTTTTTTTTTTTTTTTCCTGGCCATCCATCCACAAAACAACACGCTTCAATCCAAACTCAATTGCCAAGAAAATAAAATCAAAAGTACTGGTAAATAACAGCATCATTTTCCTTCATTAATTCCACCAGGCCACTTGTTTACTCCAGGCAGTCAATACAGCTATAGTTTGGCCTGGCCTGACAAAATGCTCTCTAGCAAAAAATTTTCTTCCCAAGAATCTCACTGTGCGTTCTGGAAACCATCTCTGGCTGCTCCCACAACTGTACACACATATAATTTGCTGGGAGAGTTTCAGTAAACACAGATACTGAAGTCATGTATTGAACTGGTTTCCTTGTTGTTTTTTTTACCACAACTTGATTTTCCTACAGTTAAGGGATTACTTTGCAAAGCAAAGATTGATGGGAGACAAAAGAACAAAGCAGATTCTTTTTTCCCCCCTGCTGCATCTTTTAAAAAAAGAGAAGAATTTACTATTTATAATAGCAGAAAAACCCTTTGGAACCTTCTAGTAGGGAGAGGCTTTTGGGAAACACAGGGTTTACTGTTAGAATTACTAGATTGCACTCAGTATTTCCAGACAAACCACTTTCATGGAAAAGCTTCATCCATTATTTTTTGAAGGAGGGAAAAGAAAAGTGTATATTTATCTCCAGAAACTACCCTGGCAGAGGAGTTTAAAGACATCAGTGCATGGTAAATAGCATCTGCTGGTTTTTAACAGCAGTCTCATGACCCGTTTCAACTTCGTGGCAGACAAAACAGGATAAGAAGGAAAAATACAGAGGGAAAAATTCAGTGGCAAACAGCATGAGGAAAAAATGTTTGATTTGGTCTAAAACACTATCAGGAACTCGTGACCAGGATACAAACTCCTGATCTGAAGGAAAAAATATCCACAGCAGTACCTGACTGATGTGCTGCATCAACTGCAAACTGAGCTCTGTTCAACCCCTGGAGAAAATAAATGACAAGAGCAACAAAAAGAGACTTGGAGCAGTTTTGCTGCATTTCCACATCAGGAAAAATATTTCCTCAGGCTGGTGAATGGGTCACACACTGGTCCCTGAGGGTGTCAGTGGCAAGGCAGGCAAATGCCATCTGAAAGGGATGAGCTGAGGCTGAAAATCATCTCTGGCCCAGGGAGGAGTTCAATGCAGCAGAACAGCCAGGATTATGGAACAGCAGCTCCTGTACCCCTGTTTTCCCAGCCCAGTGTCTCCCTGTCTTTACTGTGCTGTTCTTGTACTCTACATAATTGCAAATGCTTGGCTGCACTGGTTTATCTGCTCCAACAAGCTGCACACTTGTCCTGCCATCAGCACAGCTATCACCCAGCGCAGGATCTTTCTCCACCCCTGGGAAGTCTGTTGTGAACTCACACCAGCTGATTGCTTGGCCCCCTCTCATTTAACTGGAATGGTTATTTCCCCCCTGTAAGCTGCTCTGTGTCATTAACTCTGTTGTTTCACACTCTGTCCTTACTTGTGCAGTCTCTGCGTGTTCCAGCATCTCCTCGAATTCCTGGTACTCCTCATCATCAGGCTCAGCCCCCGACAGCCGGGCTGCCCTCGCCATGAAATAGGGGGGCAGCTCTCCAATGGCTGTACCAGCACCCTGGGAAAAGAAACAATCCTGATTTATTTTCCTGTTTATTCCCAAACACAAAACATGTGACACGCACAAGTCCCGTGGCCATTCTCCGAGCCGACAAGAGCAGCTGTTTGGAGCAGTTTGCTTTCACCCACCGGGTCAGAATTCCCATCATTTCCAACAGAATGCTGCTCCTTTGAATCCCTATTTCCCTGTGCAGGGGAAGGCCTGGGGGTTACAGGGTTAAGCAGACAGGATCTGTGCATCCCTGGGGCCCTGTGGAGCAGCGCGGGGGCGCGTGGAGCAGTGTGTGGAGCTCCTCCCTGGAGCAGTTTGCTTTCACCCACCAGGTCAGAATTCCCACTATTTCCAACGGAATGCTGCTCCTTTGAATCCCCATTTCCCTTTATTTCCCTGTGCAGGGGAAAGCCTGGGGGTTGCAGGGTTAAGCAGACAGGATCTGTGCATCCCTGGGGCCCTGTAGAGCAGCGTGTGGAGCTCCTCCCTGGAGCAGTTTGCTTTCACCCGCCAGGTCAGAATTCCCATCATTTCCAACGGAATGCTGCTCCTTTGAATCCCTATTTCCCTTTATTTCCCTGTGCAGGGGAAAGCCTGGGGGTTGCAGGGTTGAGCAGACAGGATCTGTGCATCCCGTGGAGCGGCGCGTGGCCGGAGCCGTGGGAGGCTGGAGCTGGTGGCCCTGCTGTCCCCACGTCCCTGCTGTCCCCACGTCCCTGCTGTCCCCCACGTCCCTGCTGTCCCCCACGTCCCTGCTGTCCCCCACGTCCCTGCTGTCCCCCACGTCCCTGCTGTCCCCCACGTCCCTGCTGTCCCCACACCCTGAGTCAGCACTGCTGTGTCTCACCCCACCACATGATGCCAGACACATTCCCCAGCATGTGACAACCCTTGATCCCCAAGGGCCTCCAGAATAATCCGGGAGCTCCTCCCCGGTGCTGTCCTGGAGTTTGCTTGTTCAGTCATGAGACTCTGGGCGAGTGTTTGTTAGAAAACAGACTCAGGTTTTACTACAGCAAGGAAATAAAAGGTTAAGCAAAGCCTGAGCTGGAGTTTTCCCTCTCCTTCAGCTGGGATAGCTGGAGCCAGCCCCAGATGAAAGGACGGCTGCGTTCTCACCGCAGGAAAATCGTATTTGTTTTCTCAGGACATCAAATGACTCATTCCAGTCTTGTGGGTAAAGGCAGCTTTAGCTTAAGCAAGGGAAAAAAAGAGAGACAAGCTAAGATTGAACATATGGATAAACAGAGGCTAATGGAACAGGAACTTGGAATTAACTCAGGATGGTTTAAATTTAGGGCAGGTGAGAGACAATGGCTGGGCACTGCTCGGGAATGCGCTCCCTGCAGATGGCTTTTCTCTCCCAGGGTCAGCAGTGAGCAACAAACGCTTTTCTCCTCCTTTGAAGCAACGTGAAAGCTTTTCAATTTCCTTTGTTCCTGCTCTATGCACAGCTGCAAGCAAGAATTCCAGCTGCTGTGGATATTCCAAATCAACAGGTTGTGGTTTTAAATACCACCGCAGTTAAATTCTCAGTTTAAGCACCCGAAGTGCACACAGGCCTCGAATGTTTATGCCCTTGTTTTCCACAGAAGAAAAAGTTTAAATGACTGCAACAAGCTGAACTTCATTAATCTGCATATTTCTGGCACAAGGGGCAGATAAGCCTGAAAACAGTAGCAACAACACTTCAGAAAAATTAACTTGAGGTTATGTTCTCAGGGTGATGCAAGAAGAAAAAGTCACATTGCTCCTCCAGGCTCTGCCAATTTGCTTTGGCTTCGTTCTGCGAACTGAGGAAGAGGTTTGCATGTGTGTACTGGACATGAACTTGCTTTAAATTGGATAAGTCACATGCTCATTATTACAAAACATTTCAGAAGTGCAACAAAAATCATATGATTTCATGTCTGCTGGAGATAGGTTCCTTAAGTGAAGAAAAGCAAAAATAAAAGAAGAAAAACCAGCAAAAGCAGCAATTAAGGACTCCAAACCAGTAACTATTTAACTGCTTTTTGTAACATTAGATATTTTCCCCATTTAATTCTGAATGCCAGTTTTACATGGAGATCCCTTGGACTCACAACAAACTGGAAAGGCAAATGCTAATCAAAATTCTTTTACATTCAGAAAAGGAAACTGGGAAATGCCTCCACTAGAAAGAGTCCTTTAAACAGATTTGATCCTGCTCAGGACACAGGCAGCCTGTTCTGCTAATCCCAAGCAATTAAACATTTTTATTCTTTCCCCTTATTTCTTGTAAAAAACCAAAAAGGCTGCAAGACATTAAAAATATAGGGCACTATTGGATTGCTGGTCCCTGTGGGCTGGGAGGCTGTGAAAACTGGCATTCACCTAAGGATTGTTCTGAGCCCTTCTGCAGGCCAGGGCTGCTGCAGCCAACTTTTACAGGGATTGCAAAAAGCATCATTTTCATCCCACCTAATAACTCAGGGAGATTTAATCCATGTTACCCTCATTATCAGCAGCAATGGCCAGCCCTGCCATGCTGGGCACTGGGAGTGATTTTAATCTCTGCCTGAAGTTGGCTGCTGATGGTTTGGTGACCCTTGTGCACAGAAATGCTCACATTTCACCCCACAGCACACTCAGCCTGCAAAGTCACCCCGGGTGAGCTGCAAAAATCAGCTTTTTCACCTTCTGCAAGTCACCTTGCTCTTTGCTAAGTGGACATTTAGCTCCAGAGTGACAGAATCCAAAATAACTCTGCTCCACAGCTTCCATAAGGAGCGAGCTGGAATTAGGACAAAAGAAACACTCTGGAAGCAGAGCAGCAGCAGTTGCCAACTTGATTTGGCTTACAGGAAATTAGCAAGCAGTGTTTATGTACTCAGGAACATTCCAAGAAAGCATAACATTACACGAGACACCCGGGCAGGACAGAGGATGCTCCCCAGGGAACAGCCAGGGGAGACAGAGTTCAGAGCAAAGGGAGCTGACAGGGAATCTTAAAAAAAGGGGGGGAAAGGGTGAAAAAAAGTGGGATGGAAATGTTCCTGTTCCCTTGGCCTCTGCCTGATTTAATCCAGGGAGCTCAGAGCACCCAGGCACTGCCTGTTCTCCCCCATGGCTGCTCTGAGATTCCAGCTCTCAGCTTCATTCTCCTCATAGCTCAGCTTTTACATGCTGCAGATGAAGCAAGAGATGTTTACCCTCAGCTGCATTTTTATTTTGCAACCCTAGAAACGTAGCTGTAAATGCCATTTTTATGGCTTGTCTCTATTAAATGGATTTCAGCGGGGGGGGGGGGTGAGGAAGAAAACAAAAAGAAATCTTAGATGTATTTACAGTCTTGTGAGTGTTGGTGTGATCAGCTATTTACTGAGCATTCAGGCAATTCTGGACTTTCATTAAGAGTCAAATTTAAGTTGTACTTTGCTTTTTGACAGGGCTGTGAGTTCACTTTCTCTGTTGCTGTTTTGATTTGAGTCCCTAAACTCACACATTGACTGGAATTTTTGTAACTAACACAACAGCTGCTGTTTAAGAAATTGTAGTGAGCAGTTGCCTTATATATTAAAAAATACCAGGGTAGGCATCAGATCCTGGTTTTAGAATTTCCTTTCCTTGCATTTGAGTTGGAAAACCAGGAATTTAGTAATTAAATCACCAGCTAGGACAGGAAGTCAGCAGCAAAATAAAGTTAATTTGGCTTGTAGTTCACAGCAGATGCATCTGTGTAAACTGCAATTCAAAATGAAAAAAACAGCCTGGCCAACCAAAATTCTCCAAAAATTAAACTTCTACAAGAAGCTGTAAAGAAAAAAAGAGGAAAACGGAAAGGAAGTTCCAATGACAGAGTTTCCTAAGAGCCTGATTCACTTAAACAGGAAAAGCTGCTCAGCTTTTAAGTGAAAAGTGGAAGCAGGCAGAGAAACAGAAATAAAAAAGATATAAAAACGTGGAAAAGAAGAATTTTAAATTAAATCCAATTTAATTAAAATTTATATATTTCATTAAAATATGTTAAAATGTGGAAAAGAACACTTTTAAATTAAATGCAATTTACTGCTGCAGCCCAGAACGAGCTGGGAGATGAGGTCCTGAGTCCTGCAGAGGAGGAACTGCAGCTTCACTCATCAAAATTATTGCAATTATTTCTTGCTTAGCCCTGGGAGCTGCCAGATCACCTGGGGTGCAGAAACCCTTCCTAAAATTTACTTTTTACATCAACAGCCTTCAAATTCTCTGCTGGTATTTAAAAACAGCACCTGATGGAAACATCCCAGGAATATTCTGTTAAAAAGATCAGGGTTAAAAAGTTCACTTCTCACATTACCTTGGGCATCGTTATTTTGCTAATTAAGGAATTTTGGTCAATTGCTGGCCACAAAATCCAACCCAGAGATGGAAAAGGGAGGTTTTTAGAGCAGCCTTACCCACATGCAGGCCTCCAGCCTGACTTTGGAGATGATTGCCCACAGGGAGATGGAGCCCTCGGCCGGCTCCTCGTCGGGGCAGACGATTTGATCGGGGTAAGGAGGCTCAGGGAAATTCACAGAGTTACATTCATAGGCAGCCAGAGTCACTGAGGCTATGTGTGGACCCTGAAAATAAAATAAAAAAAATTTAAATTGTATTTTACGTGAGTTAGAATAAAAACAATATTTATCCCTTAATGCTTCTCTCTTTTAATAATGTTATTGATGTAAAATTCTCGTTTGTTGGAGTTTTTTAAAAGACCATTTGAATCACAATGTTGAGCTACTAATGTACTTTGAAATAAATGAAATATTTCTTTTGACCCACTGAAATGTTAGGGAGCGTTTCAGCTTTTACCCTGCCACTTAGAAAGCTGTCAAAGAGAAATAAAAATCCTTATTTTTAAAGAAGCCTGGAATTTTCAACAATTTTACAATGTTCTCCTTAAGGTATTTATGACTTACAGCTTTATTAGAGGAGGTGTTTCCCCTACTGCTGCTTTTAGAGGATTAGGCATTTAAATTATATATTGATTTTTTTAATGGCTGGGTTTAATGACATCTTGCAGCAGACTTTGCTAACTTCTGTGTTTTTCTCCAACAGCCAGTTGTTTAATTTGTGTTTGTTTTTACTGGGTAAACAAGAAAGGGACCTCAGTGCTTTTTGCTAAAAAATGCTTTAAAATGTAACTCCAAACTTAAACATTATTTAAATACCATTTAACTGAATTAATTTTAGTTTCCATCTTACACTGAAAGATTTTTTTGGACAAAACTCCAAATAAAAGGAGCATAAAAATCCATTCAAGAAATGAACTGTTAGTTTAAAAACCTGAAAGAATTGCCATTATTTTTAATACAAAAGAATTGAAAAGCAATTCAAACAATATGAACACCAGAAATCTAAAAAACAATCACTTAACAAAGGTCATGGAAACACTGTCCAGGGAAAAGGGAGGGGAAAAAAATAAAATTACTGCATTAAAATGAGATCTTTATGTAAAACCACACTTTTAAATAAATCTAAAAGTTTCATTAAGTGCAGAACAAATTACACAACTTAACTTCTGCTATTCATTACTTGATGGGTTTTGACATCATGCTGGGAAACAATGCCAGCAATTTTCATTTATCTGCAATCTTAATTTATTTCCATTTTATTAGAGCAATAAGGGAGTTGGATATACCCCCAAAAATCAAAGGTGAATTTATGAGAGAGCCCCAAAAGCTCCATTTGCACATTCAAGGGTGAAATTCCAGCACTGCTGGGTTTGCTGGGCAGATTCGATTCACTCACCAGCATTTCACAGCAATCACACCCACACTGCCATTTTTCAGTGGCACTGAATTAAGAATGTTGAAATAAAATCCCAGTTTTTATATTTTCTGTATGGCAGCTGCAACTACTGTTGGCATATGCAAACAATTCCAAATAAACCAAATAAATGCAAATAAAGCCATTCTTCTGGTGAAGCACAGGCTGCTCGGAGAGCAAGAAAATGATTTTATTTATTCCTTGCTGCTTTACAGGAGGCTGATTCCAAGTGCTTGGGTGTATTTTGGATGGCAGAAATACAAAACCTGTGAGATGATAAATGAGGCACAGCCTCTCCTGAGGAAAAG